>NC_045454.1:33081183-33095174 GCF_002776525.5 Piliocolobus tephrosceles | reverse complement strand
CAAAAAAAAAAAAAAAAAAAAAAAAAAGAGAGAAACACATTGGGGGGAGTTTTTTCTTGCTCACTTAACCCATCCCATATCGAATCTGAGTATTCCTTCAATATGCTCTCAATTTCTTGCTTTCTCTCAATATGATCTTCCACAGACTAGTAACTGTTTTTCTCTCCAGGGCCTTGGGTGTTTCAGAATCTCTGTTGGTGCCTTGTGTCTGTGAGTGAGGTGGGCTGTCACGATGACGACTTGTGGAGCAACTCCGTCCGGACTTCATGCTGGGCATCCAGGAGTGCTTTTTCCATGTCATCGTTATCAGTAGAAACTGAAGCTGGAGGCTGGGCGTGGTGGCTCATGACTGTAGTCCCAGCAGTTTGGGAGGCCAAGGCAGGAGGATCACTTGAGATCAGGAGTTTGAAACTAGTCTGACCAACATGACAAAACCCTGTCTCTACTAAAAATACAAATAATTAGCCAGGCGTGGTGGCGGGTACCTGTAGTCCCAGCTACTGGAGAGGCTGAGGGAGGAGAATCCCTTGAACCCAGGAGGTGGAGGTTGCAGTGGGCTGAGATCATGTCACTGCACTTTAGTCTGGGCGACAGAGCGAGACTCTGTCTCAAAAAAAAAAAAAAAAACCCCAGAAACTTAGGCTGGAACACCACTTTCATTTCCATTATTGTGAAAATATAATTCTAACCAGGAGTGCTTCAGGCACTCCTCCTGCAGCCCAGGGCTCTGCTCTGTGGCATGGTGCTGGAGCACAGATGCAGCAGTGAGGGTCTGTGTGGGTTGCAGGCTGTAGCCTAAACTTCACGGGCAGGAGCACCATGGCCCAGCACTCTGAGTCAGGAACCATTGATTTAATATATAAATAACCAAGAACATAGATCCCTCTTCCACAGTTTCTTTTTTCTTTTTTTGAGACGGAGTCTCCCTCTGTCACCCAGGCTGGAGTGCAATGGCGTGATCTCGGCTCATCGCAACCTCCACCTCCCGGGTTCAAGCGATTGTCCTGCCTCAGCCTCCCAAGTAGGTGGGACTACAGGCACCCGCCACAACGTCTGGCTAATTTTTTGTATTTTTAGTAGAGATGGGGTTTCATCACGTTGGCCAGGCTTGTCTCGAACTCCTGATCTCAGGTGATCTGCCCACCTCGGCCTCCCAAAGTGCTGGAATTACAGTATTGAGCCACCACACCTGGCACCACAGTTTCTATAGAGAAGTAAAACTCTACCTTCACCAGGTACCTGAATTTCGCTCCAAGTTGCAAAACCACCTCCTGTCATGAAGATGTGGGAAATTTATCTTTTATAGAATATAATCAACTGACCTCTCCAATTCCCAGGTGGATTTAGGATAAACTACGACAAGTGAGTGCTGTCACGTCTTCTTCTTGAGGTCTAATTATGACAATGTTTTTCTGTCTTCGCAATCTCTTAGCAAATTGCCTGCAATTAATGTCACATTCTGGCTTAATTGTATAATCATACAGTTTTTGCTTTCCGTTCTGCCACTGTGGAGAGTTTTTCTGGGGTTGGAGATGATTGTGCTTTTAATTACATTTTCAAAACACTGTCTGAAAAGACCAGGTATGATATAAACATATAAGGTACCCATCAGACTTCACCCTAGAGGGTCTTTCCCTCTTGGGCTTCCAGTCACAACCCGCAATTGTGCAAACCCCAAATTTGCAGGCAAAATGGTCTGTCTGCCTATTTGTGTTCTATAGTCCCTTGTAGAGCAGTCAGATCAGATTTCTACAAAAATAACTTGGCCGGGCGCGGTGGCTCAAGCCTGTAATCCCAGCACTTTGGGAGGCCGAGACGGGCGGATCGCAAGGTCAGGAGATCGAGACTATCCTGGCTAACATGGTGAAACCCCGTCTCTACTAAAAAAATACAAAAAACTAGCCGGGCGAGGTGGCGGGCGCCTGTAGTCCCAGCTACTCGGGAGGCTGAGGCAGGAGAATGGCATGAACCCAGGAGGTGGAGCTTGCAGTGAGCTGAGATCCAGCCACGGCACTCCAGCCTGGGTGACAGAGCGAGACTCCGTCTCGGAAAAAAAAAAAAAAAAACAACTTTACAGGGCAGCAATCAACCATTCCACCTCTTTCAATGTCTCTGGCATCTTCAGATCTGAAATGAATTCAGCGACAATTAGGGCCTAGAAACCCTGTCAGGGTTACACATATGCATTGAATAGACCTAAGAATTTAAAATGTTCTTTTCCTGCTCCTGCACAAATGCCTGCGAATGTGCAGAGGGCACCTGCTGCTTTCCCACACCTCTGAAACCTAAATCTGAAACCCCAAATTTGAATCCAGACCCTGGGATTTTAAAAGTAAAAGAGCTTTTATCTGAGGGATTCAAGTTCTGTTAGTTATCGGGCCCAGAGAGACATTAAAATGAATCTAGAATTATGTCCTATTTCTCCTGTGAGCAATGTATTCATCTCTTGAAACTGCTTGTTACTGCCACACGTAGCTATAAATTAATCTAATAATGTCACACAGGACACTATAGCCCACACCTTCTAGCTTAACCCTGTATAGCCAATCACTAATCAATGTTATTCCTGTAAACTAATGAGAATCCTTGATAAAGAACTTTGTATCAGCCCACTTTCTGTTCCCCCTTTTTACCTTTAAAAATCTACCTCTTGGCTGGGCACGGTGGCTCACGCCTATAATCCAAGCACTTTGGGAGGCTGAGGTGGGTGGATCACTTGAGGTCAGGAGTTCGAGACCAGCCTGGCCAACATGGCGAAACCCCGCCTCTACTAAAAATACAAAAAAAACTAGCCGGGCATGCCCGTAACCCCAGCCACTCAGGAGACTGAGGCAGGAGAATTGCTTGAACCAAGGATTCAGTTTGCAGTGAGCCGAGATCATGCCACTGCACTCCAGCATGGGTGACAAAGTGAGACTGTCTCCAAAAAAAAAAAAAAAAAAAAATCCGCTTCTCACTGCTGCTATTCAAGGTGTATATTCAAGCCAACTTGAATCTATGCTTCTGGGTTGCTGTTCTTGCTATTCTCAAATGTGGCACATATGAACTCTCTACTTATATTAATTTTACCTCTTTTTTTTTTTTTTTGGTTGACATATCATTTCTAATGCGTTAAAGGAATCTCCATGACAGGATCTCTCCTCTGGTTTTGCGCAGCATGCTATAACACCCGATAATGTACAGCCAGGTTGATGTCACTAGAAAATACATATAAGCACTGGCTTCTGGGACTTATGAGACAGGGCCTGACTTAGGATTGAGAATGTACAGAAAGCCCATAGGAAGCATCTTCTGCATCATGGCAGGTCAGCACCAACATCTTAGAGCCCCACCCTTCAAAGTGTGGTCCTTGAAAATTTCCAGATCTTGTCCTCTGACCTGCTACAGTTGTGTGAGAGGCTGCTTCTGTTTTATATAATGGAGCCTTCTCCTTTATTCTTTCTATCTAGGCTTCTTACATACCATGACTAGTTCTCACCATCAAGTGTATGACCTGCAAGAATAAAAATGTTCTTTGTGACTGGGCACAGTGGCTCATGCCTGTAATCTCAGGACTTTGGGAGGCTGAGGCGGGAGGATCGCTTGAGGCCAGGAGTTTGAGACCAGCTGGGGCAACATGGCGAAACCCTGTATCTACTAAAAATCCAAAAAATTCACCAGGTGTGGTGGCACGTGCCTGTGGTCCCAGCTAGTTGGAAGGCTGAGGCAGAATCGCCTGAACCCAGGAGGCGAGGTTGCAGTGAGCCGGGATCACGCCACTCACTGCACTCCAGCCTGGGTGATAGAGTGAGACTCTGTCTCAAAAATAAATAAATAAATAAAGTTCTCTTTGTGTCACATCAATGTGGAAAGGTGTAGATACCTAAGATCTCTCTTAGGGATGGTGTCGGGTCCTCAGATATTAGCGAAGGGGGAATGTGTATTGTTTAGGTTCCATCTGGATGTTCCATCAGCTCTATGCAGAAACAGGATTTTTAAAATGCACGTTTAAAGAGGATGGCACTACTTGCCCAGAATAACTCAGAAGGTTCTGGAAAAGAGAATAGATAAGACTTGCTCTCTAAAATGCTGAGGAAAGACTATTCAAATACATTATTAGCGGTTATAAAACCTGGGAGATATCTGTAGCTTGAACTTTGCATAAAGGTGTTTCTTTATGCTTAGATTAAGGTTATAATTTACTTTTTGTTGCCAATAATATCATAGCACTGATGATGTGTCCACCCATGTGTGTTGATACTGCACATCAATTTGTTCTCTTGTTCATGTTAATTTCTTCTTTTTTTTTTTTTTTTGAGATGGAGTCTCGCTCTGTCGCCCAGGTTTGAGTGCAGTGGCACAGTCTCAGCTCACTGCAACCTCTGCCTCCCACGTTCAAGCAATTCTCCCGAGTAGCTGGGATTACAGGTGCGTGCCACCATGCCCAGCTAATTTTTTCTATTTTTAGTAGAGATGGGGTTTCACCGTGTTAGCCAGGATGGTCTCAATCCCTTGACCTCGTGATCTACCCGCCTCAGCCTCCCAAAGTGCTGGGATTACAGGCGTGAGCCACCATGCCCAGCCCAGTTCATGTTAATTTCAATCACTAAGTTAAGGCTGTCTGTGACAGGTTTTTTTAAACTATCAAGTTAATTATTTTTGTCTTTATTATTCATAAGTACTTTGGGAGATTTACTGACTGATGTACATAAACCATCACATTTAATCTGCAAACTCCCCTTTCTTTTTAGATTCTCTTTGCTTAAAGCTTGCTTTGGAAAATGAAGGCTCATCTTTGTTTACTAGTCAGATAAACTGGGGCTCAACCACTTGCTCTGTTTGAGAAAATATTCTTGATTCAGACGCATTGGTATCACTGGCTAGCTTGTTAGAAATTCAGAAACTAAGGCTTCACCTGAGATCACCTGAATCAGACTGCATTTTAACAAGATCTGTAGTTCGTTGTTATGTACATTAAAATTTGACAGATACCTTCTAACCCATCATGACTTCTCTGTATGAGTAATATTTACAACTTACTCTGTAATCTGCAGACATAAAACTCAAACTGTATATGCCTGTGTTGATGCCCTTAATTTTATACTGATTATTTAGAAAAGCGTCTACATTGGTTTTGTGGATTCTGTTTTCCTTTTAGTTTGTAGCCCAGGCAGGAGTGCAGTGTCATGATCTCGGCTCACTGTAACCTTTGCCTCCCAAGGTCAAGCGATTCTCCTCCCTCAGCCTCCTGAGTAACTGGGATTACAGGCGTGCACCACCACGCCCAGCTAATTTTTGTATTCAGCGTTTCACCATGTTGGCCAGGCTGGTCTCGAATTCCTGACCTCAGGTGATCTGCCTGCCTCAGCCTGCCAAAGTGATGGGATTAGAGGCGTGAGCCACCAAACCTGGCCACGTGGATTCTATTTTCTTTCCTCAGTATTAGATAATACATCAGAGAATATTTTTGTTAAAAATACCCATTGAATAATTCCAGTAACTGATATAAGTCACAGCAATTCTCTTTTCACATGGAGTCAAGAACTGCCCATTCACAGTTGGTCACTATGTTTTGTTTTGTCTTGTTTTTCAGGAGCTGTTGACATTCAGGGATGTGACCATAGAATTCTCTTTGGAGGAGTGGGAGTTTCTGAAACCTGCTCAGCAGAATTTGTACAGGAGGCCGGGCGCGGTGGCTCAAGCTTGTAATCCCAGCACTTTGGGAGGCCGAGACGGGCGGATCACGAGGTCAGGAGATCGAGACCATCCTGGTTAACACGGTGAAACCCCGTCTCTACTAAAAATACAAAAACTAGCCGGGCGAGGTGGCGGGCGCCTGTAGTCCCAGCTACTCCGGAGGCTGAGGTAGGAGAATGGCATAAACCCGGGAGGCAGAGCTTGCAGTGAGCTGAGATCCGGCCACTGCACTCCAGTCCGGGCGACAGAGTGAGACTCCGCCTCAAAAAAAAAAAAAAAAAAAAAAAAGAATTTGTACAGGAAAGTGATGCTAGAGAACTACAGAAACCTGGTCTCTCTGGGTGAGAAGAACTTCAATACACAATTCCTATTTCACACTAAAGATTTTACTTTCTTCCTCGGTAGAACGTTTGGTGGGGATTTCTGCTTTATGTAAATGAGTTTTAGATCTCTGCTTTCAAGGAAAACTTGGGGATTTGTTGGGATAGGGAAGAAGATTTCCAAGAAGTTTTATGTTTACATTAACTTTCTTCTGCCTTGAGGTGATGGGCATTTTTCACTCTAGTTTAGTGGTAATTCTTTTTGTTTGTTTTTATTTTTATTTTTTGAGACAGAGTCTAGCTCTGTTGCCCAGGCTTCAGTGCAGTGGTACAGTCCAGCTCACTGCAGCCTCCACGTCCTGGGTTCAAGTGATTCTCCTGTTTTAGCCTCCTGAGTATCTGGGACTACAGGTACCCACCACCACACCCAGCTAATTTTTGTATTTTTAGTAAAGAGGAGGTTTTACTAGGTTGGCCAGGCTGGTCTCCAACTCCTGACCTCAAGTGATCCACCCTCTTTGGCCTCCCAAAGTGTTGGGATTACTAGTGTGAACTACCATAGCCAGCCTTTAGTGGTCATTCTTGGAATTCCATTATAAAAATGCCTTTATAAAATATTATTGACCAGATCTTAAAATCCAACTTCTACCACCAATTTTTGATTAAGTAGTATTGGGTAGGGAAGCTAAAGACCCAAAAATATAAAATATTCTAAACTTTCTGTTTAGAAATATTATTTTGTTATTAATTTTCTTTTCTTTTTTTTTTTTTTTTGAGATGGAGTCTCACTCTGTTGCCAGGCTGGAGTGTAGTGGCGTGATCTCGGCTCACTGCAATCTCTGCCTCCTGGGTTCAAGCGATTCTCCTCCCTCAACCTTCCAAGTAGCTGGGATTACAAGCACGTGCCACCACACTTTGCTAGTTTTTGTATTTTTATAGAGATGGGGTTTTACCATGTTGGCCAGGATGGTCTCAATCTCCTGACCCCATGATCTGCCCGCTTCGGCCTCCCAAAATGTTGGGATTACAGGTGTGAGCCAACGCGCCCGGCCTTATTATTAATTTTCTAGAATCATCTATAATATTCTGTCTTCTCTACAGAGCACAACACTAGCTTGGTAATTGGAGAATCCCAGCAAGCATCACATTACTTTTTTCTAATAAAACAGGTCTGACTGTTTCTAAGCCAGAACTGATTAGCTGTCTGGAGCAAAGACAGGAGCCCTGGAATGTGGAGAGACATGAGACCATAGCTAAACCCTCAGGTAGGTTGGATGAATGAAACACATGCCACAGGTGAAAGCTCCAAAGGCCAAGGGGGAGGACGGGCTTCAAAAGTTATTTGAGAAGTTCTGCTTCAATGGAGATGATTTTGAGGAGCATGGTTGTTTTTTCTTGCTCTCACATAGAGGCATCTTCTGTCTAATGCTCCTAAATTCTCTAAAAAGTAACCTTCCTTTGAGCCAAAGTCCTCTTCATGGCTTATAACAGACTTTATTATCTGACTGCCCTTTCATTGTCTCAGGGGCCACAGGAATATATGTGTATTTTTGAGGAACTCTATGTTAAACTATTTTTTTTTTTTTTTTTTTTTTTTTTTTTTTTTTTTTTGAGACGGAGTCTTGCTCTGTCGCCCGAGCTGGAGTGCAGTGGCCAGATCTCAGCTCACTGCAAGCTCCGCCTCCCGGGTTTTAGGCCATTCTCCTGCCTCAGCCTCCGGAGTAGCTGGGACTACAGGCGCCCGCCACCTCGCCCGGCTAGTTTTTTTTTGTATTTTTAGTAGAGACGGGGTTTCACCGTGTTAGCCAGGATGGTCTCGATCTCCTGACCTCGTGATCCGCCCGTCTCGGCCTCCCAAAGTGCTGGGATTACAGGCTTGAGCCACCGCGCCCGGCCTCTTTTTTTTCTTTTGAGAGAGAGATTTTCGCTCTTGTTTCCCAGGCTGGAGTGCAATGGCACAATCTTGGCTTACCATGACCTCCGCCTCCTGGGTTCAAGTGATTCTCCTGCCTCAGCCTCCCAAGTAGCTGGGATTACATGCGCCACCATGCCCAGCTAATTTTGTATTTTTAGTAGAGATGGGGTTTCTCCAAGTTGTTGAGGCTGGTCTTGAACTCCCGACCTCAGGTGATCCACCCACCTCGGCCTCCCAAAGTGGTGGAATTACGGGCATGAGCCACAACGCCTGGCCTTTAAACTATTTTTTTAAGATTTTTGTTTTGTTTTGTTTTGTTTTGGTTTGGTTTGGGTTTTGGTTGTTGTTTGCATTATGTCTGAAATGTGTGAGAGTATTAGTGTTAACCATATTTGGTTTCAAAATCCCATTAACACCACAAAGAGATGTGGTCTGTTTTCTGCTTTATGATTTCTTATGGAAGTTTCTTTCTTTTTTTTTTTTAAATAAATGTTTTTGTTTGTTTGTTTTGCAACGGAGGTTCACTCTGTCACCCAGGCTGGAGTGCATGGCGCCATCTTGGCTCACTGCAACCTCTGCCTTCTGGGTTCAAGCGACTCTCCCACCTAAGCCACCCAAGTAGCTGGGATTACAGGTGTGCACCACCACGCCCAGCTACCTTTGTATTTTAGTAGAGACAGGGTTTCACCATGTTGGCCAGGTTGGTCTAGAACTCCTGACCTCAGGTGATCCACCCGCCTGGGTCTCCCAAAGTGCTGGAATTACAGGCGTGAGCCACCGTGCCCAGCCCCTTACAGAATTTTCAAATGTGATTCTACAGAAATTCCTATTCAGTAATTTTTTTATAATGCTAAGCATCTCCCTAAATATCAGAAAATCTAATATTATTTTATTTCTACATTTTATATTTTTAGTGTGAACTAAAATTGGTAATTTAAACTTTATTTTCGGCCGGGCGCGGTGGCTCAAGCCTGTAATCCCAGCACTTTGGGAGGCCGAGACGGGCGGATCACGAGGTCAGGAGATCGAGACCATCCTGGCCTACACGGTGAAACCCCGTCTCTATTAAAAAAAAATACAAAAAACTAGCCGGGCGGGCGAGATGGCGGGCGCCTGTAGTCCCAGCTACTCGGGAGGCTGAGGCAGGAGAATGGCGTAAACCCGGGAGGCGGAGCTTGCAGTGAGCCAAGATTGCGCCACTGCACTCCAGCCTGGGCGACAGAGCGAGACTCTGTCTCAAAAAAAAAAAAAAAAAAAAAAAAAAAAAAAATAAACTTTATTTTCCCAGCGTCTTCAATTGTACTAGTTGAGATGTGTACACATACACACACAAATATACCCACACATATACGTGTGTGGACCATGTGGTTACTTTCCACAAATTAAAAGTATGTAACTATTTATTATGTAAAATGTAATGATATTATATGTGTAAACATTGTGAAATGATTAATACAGTTAATGAATGCATCTGTTACCTCACAGAGTTATTTGGTTTTTTTTTTTTTCTTTTTTGAGACGAGTCTCACTCTGTCACACAGACTGGAGTGCAGTGGTGGGATCTCGGCTCACTGCAACCTCCACCTCCCAGGTTCAAGTGATTCTTGTGCCTCAGCCTCTCAAGTAGCTGGAATTATAGGCTGGTCTCAAACTCCTGGCCTCATGTGATCCACCCTCCTTGGCCTCCCAAAGTGCTGGAATTAGAGGCATGAGCCACCATGCAGCGTTTTCTTTTGTAGTGAGAACACTGAAGGTTTGCTGTCTTACTAAAATGTTAAGCATATGGAGCATGTTCGTCCAACTCGTGTCCTGCTGGCTGCATGCAGCCCAGGATGGCTTTGAACGTGGCCAAACACAAATTTTTCTTAAAACATGAGAATTTTGAAAGCTAATCAGCTATGATTAGTGTTAGTGTATTTTATGCGTGGCCCAGGACAATTCTTCTTCCAGTGTGGCCCAGGGAAGCCAAAAGACTGGTACCCCTGATACAGAGCATTATGATTAACTATAGCCATGATGCTATGCATTAGATCCGCAAAACTTATTCGTTTCATGACTGGCAGTATGCACTCATTGAACATCTTCCCATTTTCCCTACTTCCAGACTGGGTCAGCCAGCTTTGTACTCTCTGTTTCTATGAGTTCATCCTTTGTATATTACACATAGAGGTGAGATCGTGCATTATTTTTCTTTCTGTGTCTGGCTTATTTCACTTAGTGTAATGTCTTCCAGGTCCATGCATGTCGTTGAAATGTTGGCAGCATTTCATGATTTTTTATGGCTGGATAATACTGTATTGTGTATATATGCCATATTTTCTTTATCCAGTCAGTGTCCACAAACATTTAGGTTGTTTTCAGGTCTTGGCAATTGTGAAATGAACATGGAGATGCAAAAATTAGTGATTTTATTTCCTTTGGTTACATACACAGAAGTGGGATTGCTGGATTATGTGGAATTTTTTAAAATTTAATTAATTTATTTATTTTTGAGATGGAGTCTCACCCTGTCACCCAGGCTGGAGTGCAGTGGCACGATCTCAGCTCATTGCAACCTCCGCCTCCCGGGTTCAAACGATTCTGCTGCCTCAGCTTCCTGAGTAGCTTGGATTACAGGCGCCTGTCACCACACTCAGTTAATTTTTGTATTTTTAGTAGAGACAGGGTTTCACCATGTTGGCCAGGCTGGTCTCAAACTCCTGACCTCGTGATCTGCCCGCCTCAGCCTCCCAGAGTGCTGGTATTACAGGTGTGAGCCACCGTGCTTGGCCTATTTTTATTTTTTAAAGAACATCCATACTGGTTTTCATAATGACTCTCCCAATTTACAACACACCAACAATGTACAAGATTGTTTTCATCACACATTTGTCAACGCTTGTTATCTCTTTTTAAAAATGTTTTTATGCTTAAAATTTCTTTTTTTTTTTTTTTTTAACAGAGAAGGGGGTCTCACTGTGTTGCCAGGGCTGGCCTTGAACTCCTTTGCTCAGGCAGTCCTCTTACCTCGGATTCCCAAAATGCTGGGATTACAGGCATGAGCCACCATACCCAGCCCTATTCTTTTTGCATAATTTGTGGGATATGAGTGCAACCTTGTTACACAGATAGATTTCATGGTGGTGAAGTCAGTACTTTTAGGGTATCCATCACCCAAAAAATATATGTGTGGCTTGATAATAGCCATCCTAACAAATGTGAAGTGATATTTTATCATCGTTTTGGTTCGCACCTGCCTGATGACTGGTGATGTTGAGGTCCTTTTCTCATACCTGTTCGCTCTTTGTCTTCACTGGAAAAATATCTATCCATTTAGTCTGTTTTTCAATTTAGTTCTTATTATCATTCTTATTATTGTTTTTGCCTTTGATTTGTATGAATTCCTTATATATTCTGGATATTAACTTCTTATCAGATGCATGGCTTGCAAATTTTTTTTTCATCCTGTAAGTTTCCTTGTTTTATTTTCTTTGCTGTGCAGAAAGATTTCAGTTTGATGCAGTCCCACTTATTTATGTTTGCTTTTGTTTCTGTGCTTTGGGTGTCATACCCCAAAAAATAACTGCGAAGAACAGTATCAAATAGGATTCTCCATGTTTGCTGGATTATATAGTAATTCCATTTTTAATTTTTTGAGAAACCTTCATAGTATGTTTTTTTTTTTTTTTTTTTTTTTTTTTTGAGGCGGAGTCTCGCTCTGTCGCCCGGACTGGAGTGCAGTGGCCGGATCTCAGCTCACTGCAAGCTCTGCCTCCCGGGTTTATGCCATTCTCCTGCCTCAGCCTCCGGAGTAGCTGGGTCTACAGGCGCCCGCCACCTCGCCCGGCTAGTTTTTTTTTGTATTTTTAGTAGAGACGGGGTTTCACCGTGTTAGCCAGGATGGTCTCGATCTCCTGACCTCGTGATCCGCCCGTCTCGGCCTCCCAAAGTGCTGGGATTACAGGCTTGAGCCACCGCACCCGGCCCATAGTATGTTTTTTACAGTAGCTGCATCATTTTTCCTACCAGTGGCTCAAAAGGCCTCTCAATTTTCCATATCTGTAACAATTATTTTTGGGGGGGTGGTTACATTTCTTAATGGCTCTCCTAATGGGTTTGAGGTAATATTTTACTGTGATTTTTACTTTGCATTGGTCTAAAAGTTAGTAATCTTGAGCATCCTTTCAAGTGCTTATAAGCCATTTATGTATCTTCTTTGGAGAGATGCCAGTTCAATTGTTTGTCCATTTCTTAAGCAAGCTACTCACTTTTTATTGCTGAGTTTTAGACATTGTTTATATATTATGAAAATTAACTCCCATCAAATATGTGATTTTCAAATATTTCACCCATTTCTTAGGCAGCATTTTCACCCCACTAAATTTTTCCTTTGATGTGCAGAAATTTTGAAGTTTGATGTAGTCCCATTTCTCTATTATTTTTTCCTTATGCATTTGATTTCATATCTAAGAAAATGACATCAAATTCTTTGTCTTTTGTAACAAGAAATTAGTGCCAAGTCCAATGTCATATTTTCCCCCATATATTTATCTAGGAAGTTTATTATACTTTTATGTTCAAGTATTTAATCCATTTTAAATACTGTTTTTATATGGTGCATGTAACGGAAGGGCTCAACTTAATTTTTTTCATGTAAATACTCAGTTTTTCAACATCATTTGTTAAAAAAATTATTTTCTTCCCCATTGTGTGGCCATAGCAATCTTATATAAGGCCATTGATTACGTACACACGTGCTTAATTTTGAGCTCTCTATTTTGTTTTATCATCCATTTATTTTTCTTTGTGCTAATACCACATTATTTGTATCTTTATAGCTTTGGGTAATGTGTTATAAAACCAGGAAGTGTAATACCTCTTTGTTGTTCTTTTTAAAGGGTGTTTTGCTAGTTATAACTCCTAAAAGAATTTGAGAATCTTAAATATATTTCTGCAAAAAAAAACTACCATGAAGATCTTGGTATTACATTGAATTTGTATGTGGCTGTGCATGTTGACATCTTAACAAAATGAAATTATCTGATCCTTGAGCAAGAATATGTTTGAGTGGGTTTAATTTCCACATATTTTGGATTTACAGTTTTACTTCTGCTTCTGCTTTCTAGTTTCATTCCATTTTGGTCAGAAAATATACACTGTATGATTTCAGTCTCCTTAAATTTATTAAGACTTGTTTTGCGTCCGAACAGAATGCTGTGTGTGTGATTGAGAATATTATGTATTCTGCTGCTTTTAACTGGAACGTTCTGTATATGTCTCTTAGGTCTAATTGGTGTGTAACGTTTAAGTTTTTTATTTTCTTATTAATCTATCTGATTTTTTTATATTCATGATTGAGAATGAGGCCTTGAAGTCTATAATTATTGTGCTGCTGTGTATTTGTTTCTTAACTTCTGTCAATATTTGTTTTATATGTTTGAGAGTGCTAATGTTATACTTATATAACAGTTATATGTGTTATAGATTCCTGGTAAATGGATCCATTTTGCCATTATATAATACCAATCTTTATCTTTTGTAACAGTTTTTTACTTAAAGTGGATTTTGTCTAACTATGGCCACCCCACCCACTCGTGCTTACTGTTTGAATGGAATATATTTTTGTGTCCTGTCACTTTCAGTCTGTTTGTCTCCTTAAAACTAAAGTGAGTCCCCTAAAGACGCACATTGTAAGATTTTATTTTTAACTCATTCAGCTATTTTACTTTTTTAAGGGGTTCAATCTGTTCATATTTAAAATAATACCAGAAAGAAATAAAATTACTAGTAGTGTTTTGTTTTCGATTACTTTCTGTGCTTGTCATAAATATGTTTTCCCTCATTTCCTCTCTTACTGCCTTTGTTTTTGTTTTGTTAATTTTGTAGTGGCATACTTTGATTCCTTTTTCATCTTCTTTTGCATATCTTTTATAGGTCTTTTTGTGATCACCTTGAAAAATGAGAGTTTATGAAACATAACAGTATGCTTAAATCCCATGACATCTTGACTGCAATTGAATATAAAACTATACTTTTTTACATCCTTTGTTATTAATGTCACACATTATATCGTTTCGTATTGTGTATCAAGAGATTTACGC
>NC_045454.1:33024065-33071183 GCF_002776525.5 Piliocolobus tephrosceles | reverse complement strand
ATGTCACACATTATATCGTTTCGTATTGTGTATCAAGAGATTTACGCAAATTTGTGTTTTGGTTTATTAACTTCTATGGCAGGATTTTCAGTTTTATGCACCATTATTATAGTAGAGCATTGTAGATCTGTGTATATATTTACTTTACCATTTCTTATAAAACTATACACATGGTGACAAAGACTGACAGCTTTTGTTTATCTTGTAACATCTTTTTTTTTTTCTTATTCTAGAGGTAAATTTTTCCAGATAAAATTTTCTTTGTTGGCAGTATTTTTTTTGCTTTTATGACTCAATATTTGTTAAGTGAAATGTCTTGAATTTGCTGATACCTTCTATTACCTCATTAAATTATTTGCTGTGGCTCTGTCATAATTTTTTTAACTTAATTATTGTATTCAGCTCCACAATTTTTGTTTTTTTAAAAAAATACTTTTAATAGTTTTTTAATCTCTGTTGATATATTCATTTCTTCATGCACTGTTTTCTCGATTCTGTTTAGTTGTCTACATTCTATTTTTGCTCATTGAACATGTTTAAAATGATTATTTTGAATTCCTTGTCAGATAATACAAAGATCTTAATTTCTTAAAAATTGATTTCCGAAGAATCATTTTCTTTCTTTAAATGAATATGATTTCCTGTCTTTTGTCTATGCCTTGTGATCTTTTGATGACATTTGGAAATTTATAAAATAAGTATTTACAGACTGACTCTATAGACTGCCTCAGCCCCCCAAGTAGCTGAGAGTACAGGTGCGTGTCACCACGCCTGGCTAATTTTTGTATTCTTTCTAGAGACGGAGTTTCACCATGTTGTCCAGGCTGGTCTTGAACTCCTGAGCTTAAGCGATCCGCCCACCTCAACTTCCCAAAGTGCTAGGGTTACAGGCGTGAACCACCATGCCTGGCCTAGTTTGTATGATTAAGTTGCCGGCATGTAAAAAGCTTTCTTTGCATTTTCATCTATATTCTTCCTCCTTTATCTGAATGATAGCATAATTTATTCCTCATTCATAATCAGTATTTTATGCCATATTTTGCAATATTTATATTGTTCCTACAGTAAAAAATATAAGTCTTTTCTCTGCTTTTGCAGGCTAGATTACAGCCTTACCATTTTGTATATAAAGAAGAGCAACATATTAATAAATTTCTCTAGTATTATGTAAGTGCTTATTTCTTAAAAATTATTTTCTCAAAGCTTTTTATCAATAATTATAGTGGGGTTTCTGTGAAACAGTGCTCTAACTGTATGCTCTTGATTCAAAAATGTGTACTTTTTATGGATAGCCAGTCATGGTTGAAAATTGTAGCTATCTAGAAGGGTTCTTCATCAGTAGTCCACTATGTTTATTCAGAATTTTATGGGTTATAGTTTCTTTTAATTTTGCTTTGCAATTTTGTATTTATTTGTTACAATTTTTATAATAGGCCATTTCACATTCATAGTATTTTTTAGTTTTTATTCATATAATTTTGTATGACAGTATTCAGCTCTGTACATTTTAAGACAGTGTGAGGCAAAAGTCAAATATGAATCAGCCATAAGTTTATTGCCAATTTAATTATCTCTGTGTTTGACTGAATAAGTATCACCCCCTCTTGTTTATGACTCTTATATTTATATTTTTGTTGGTCATTAATGGTGGTTTTATTCTGTTTAGGCGAGGAGTCATGAAAATCGTTGTAATTTCAACATCTATTCATTGGTGAATGTATGTTTTCTTTTTGTGAGAGAAACAATTGGGATTTGAAGGTAATTTTTGAAAAGCTTTATAACTCTGTATTTCTTTTAGGCGTAATTGTTTATTTTTAATTGTTCAAAATAGATAACATAAAATTTAGAATCTTAAATATTTTTAAGTTATACAGTTCTGTTATGTTGGGTATATTGACACTGTCATGCAGTATATCTCCACATGTTTTTGTCTTGGGAAACTTGAACTCAACATTCATGAAACTACTCATTTTCCTCATTGACCCTTTACAAGCACCTCTCTATTTTGTTGCTGAGTGTAACTACTTTAGATGTCTCATATAAATGGATTTATACAATATCTGTCTTTTTATGGCTGGCTTATTTTACTTAGCATCATGCCATCAGATCTATCTTTATTGTCGATGTTAGAAGATTTCCTCCTTTTTTTTTTTTTGTTTTTTTTTTTTGGATGAAGTCTCGCTCTGTTGCCAGGCTGGAGTGCAGTGGTGCAATCTCGGCTCACTGCAACCTCTGCCTCCCGGGTTCAATCCATTCCCCTGTCTCAGCCTCCGGAGTAGCTGAGACTACAGACACATGCCACCATGCCTAGCTAATTTTTTTTTTGTATTTTAGTGGAGACTAGGTTTACCATGTTGGCTAGGATGATATTGATCTCCTAACTTCGTGATCCGCCCACCTGGGCCTCCCAAATGCTGGGATTACAGGCGTAAGCCCACACGCCTGACCCGATTTTCTCCTTTTTAAAAGCTGAGTATTATTCCATTATTTGTATATTATAAATTTTATTTTTCCATTCATGTGGTGAGAGAAGTTTGGGTTTCTTTCACCTATTGATTTTTGTGAATAGTGCTACAATTAATATGGGTGTGCAAGTAACTATTTGACCATATACATGAAAGATAATATCTGTGCTACATTCTTTTTCAATGGTCTAATTGTCTGCATTTATGCTAGTACTAAACTGCATTTATTACTGTAGTTTTGTCGTGTGTTTTGAAATCAGGAAGTGTGATGCTTCCAACACCTTTCCTCATTTTAAAGATTATTTAGCTCTTCGTGGTCTCTTGAGATTTTATTTGATTTAGGCATTGGTTTTTATTCCTGCAAAAACTGAAATTGGGAATTTGAAGGGGATCACATTGAATCTGAACATTACTTTGGGTGCTGTAAAGATGTTGTACAGTATTAATTCTTCCAGTCCTTGAACATGAGCATGCTTAAGACTGTGTTTAATTTCCATATATTTGTGAATTTTTTTCTATTACTAATTTTTAGTTTCATTCCATTTGGTCATAATAATAGTCTATAAGATTTCCATTTTTAAAAGTTTGCTAGGCCAGGCGTGGTGGCTCACACCTGTAATCCCAGCACTTTGGGAGGCCGATGCAGGCAGATCACCTGAGGTCGGGAGTTGGAGACCAGCCTGACCAACATGGAGAAACCCCATCTCTACCAAAAATACAAAATTAGCCAGATGTAGTGGCACATGCCTGTAATCCCAGCTACTCCGGAGGCTGAGGCAGGAGAATCGCTTGAACCTAATAGACGGAGGTTATGGTGAGCCAAGACCGTGCCATTGCACTCCAGCCTGGGCAACAAGAGTGAAACTCAGTCTCCAAATTTAAAAAAAAATGTTTCCTAAGAATTGCTTTGTGTCCTAACAAGTGATATATCCAAGAGAATGTGTTGTGAGCTATGGAGAAGATTGTGTATTCTGCCGTTGTGTGGAGTGTTTGCTATATGTCCGTTAGGTGTAATTTTTAGAGTGCTTTGAAGTCCTCTGTTCATATTTTATCCTCAGTTCTTATATTTAATATTCTACTTTGCTTTATAACTTATTACTGAAAGTGGGATATTGAAATATCTTATTATTATTATATTGCTGTATATTTCTTCAATTTTGTTAATGTTTACTTTATATATTTGGGAACCTGATGATTATATATATGTTATAGTTTTCTAGTAAATTAATCTTTTTACTATTATTTAATGTCCTTCTTTGTCTCTTGTGAGAATTTTGGCTAAAGTATATTTTATAACAGTGTTTGACCTAAAATGTATTTTGCCTTATATAATTTTGACCTAGTTTCTTCTGATTTGGTTAACATTCTAAGAGAATGACTTGTACCATCCTTCTTTTAGTCTATTGTCTTCTTCAGATTGAAAGTGAGTATCTTGTACAAAGAATGTAGTTGAATCTTGTTTTTATACCAGTTTATGTCTTTTGATGGGGAAGTTTATTCCATGAATATTTAATTTTCTGATAGAGAAGGGTTACCATTGCCATGTTATTGATTGTTTTGATTTTTGTTGCTGTTATGTCCTTCTTTTTTTCCCTTTTTGTCTCATTTTTTCACGTTTCTTGGCTGCTTTTATGTCTTTCGAGAAATGACCATGTCCTTTGACCACTTTTTAATGAGATTATTTCTCTTTTTCTTATAGATTTAAATTTCTTATAGATTGTGAACATTAGTCCCTTGTCAGATGCGTAGTCTACAAATACTTTCTCCCAGTAGGTTGTCTGTTAGTCTATTGATAGCTTGTCATTTTTGATTGTGCTTATTTGGATCTTTTTTTTTTCTTTGTTAACTTAGCTAGTGATCTAGTGATCTTGTTTATCTTTTAGAGAAACTTATTTTATTGATTATTTGAGTGATTTTCTTGGTTTCAATTTTTTTGTTCTGCTCTGATTTGAATTATTTCTTTTCTTCTTCTAGCTTTGGATTTACTTTGTTGTTTTTCTGATTTCTTTATGCAAGGTATCAGGTTATTAACTTGAGATCTTTCTATCTTCTTGATATAAAAGTTTAGCACTATAAACCCTCCTAACACTGCTTTTGCCACATTCCAAGGTTTTGTTACATTTTGTCACTTTTTTTTTTTTGAGATGGAGTCTCACTCTGTCACCCAGGCTGGAGTGCAGTGGCGCTATTACCTACTCACTGCAACCTCTGCCTCCTGGGTTCAAGTGATTCTCCTCCCTCACTCTCCCAGGTAGCTGGGATTACAGGCACCTGCTACCACGCCCAGCTAATTTCTTGTATTTTTAGTAGAGATGGGGTTTCACTATGTTGGCCAGGCTGGTCTTAAACCCCTGATCTCATGATCCGCCCGCCTCGGCCTCCCAAAGTGCTGGGATTACAGGTGTGAGCCACCGCACCCCGCCTCGTCACCATTTTTATTTGTTTCAAATAAGTTTCTGATTTCTGCCTTAATTTCATTGTTTCCCCAAAAGTCATTCTGGAATAAGTTGTTTTGTTTTCTATATTTGTGTAGTTTTGAGGGTTCCTCTTGCTATTGAGTTTTATTTCACTCTGTTTCAAGAAGATGATTTCAGTTTTTCTGGATTTTTGAAATTTGTTTTATGACTGAGCATGTGGTCAATCTTAAAGTATGTTCTGTGCACAGATGAGAATGTATGTATGTGTTCATTAGATGAATTATTCTGTAGATGTCTATGAGGTCCAGTTGGTCAAGTGCTGAGTTTAAGTCCAGAATTTCTTTGTTAGTTTTCTGCCCTGATGATCTGTAATGCTATCTGTAAGGTGTTGTCTTCCACTATGGCTGGCTAAGTCTTTTTTTTAGGTCCAGTAATAATTGCTTTATAAACCTGGGTGTGCCAATGTTGGGTGCATACGTATTTAGGATAGTTAAATATTATTGATTTATCTATTTATTTATTGAATCCTTTGTTAGTATGTAATGTGTTTGTCTTTTTTGCTATTGTTGGTTTAAAATCTGTATTATTAATACAAGAATAGTGACCACTGCATTTTTTTGTTTGTTGGTTTTTTCCCATTTGTGTGATAGATGTTACGTTTTCCCATTACTTTGAGTTTATGGGTGTCATTATACGTGAGATGAGTTTTTTAAAGCCAGCAGAAGTTTAAGTCTTGTTTTTTTTTTTTTAATCTGATTTGCCACTTGGTGTCTTTTTTTTTTTTTTAATTTTTAGAATTTTTAAATTTTTCTTTTGAGACAGAGTCTCACTCTGTCACCCAGGGTGGAGTGCAGGCATGATCTCAGCTTCCTGAAACCTCCGCCTCCTGGTTTCAAGTGATTCTCCTGCCTCAGCCTCCCGAGTAGCTGGGACTACAGGAACGTGCCACCACTACGGGCTAATTTTTGTATTTTTAGTAGAGACGGGGTTTCGCCATGATGGCCAGGCTGGTCTCAAACTCCTGACCTCAGGTGATTCACCTGTCTCAGCCTCCCAAAGTGCTGGGATTACAGGCACGAGCCACCATGCCTGGCCACCACTTTGTGTCTTTTAAGTGGAGCATTTAGACTGCTGTGTTCAAGGTTAATATTGATATCTTAGTTTTTGTTCGCTTCATGTGCTCTGTAGTCTTGATTGTGCAGTTGCTTTGTAGGGTCTGCGGGCTATGTACTTATGTGTGTTTTTGTGGTAGTAGGTATCATTCTTCCATTTCCATGTTTAGAACACTCTTAAGTACCTTGTGATGCCAGTTGAGTGGTAGTTAATTCACTTAGTGATTGCTTGTGAATTCTTTGCTTATGAAACTTAGTTTGCTGGAACATAAAATTCCTGACTGGAATTTCTTTCTTTTTTTCAATCTTTTTTTTGTTGTTGTTGTTGAAATGGAGTCTCACTGTGTGGCCCAGCCTGGAGTGCAGTGGTGCAATCTCAGCTCACTACAACCTCCACCTCTGGGGCTCAAGCAATTCTCATGCCTCAGCCTCCCCAGTAGCTGGGACTACAGGTGAGCGCTACCATACCCGGCTGATTTTTTAATATTTAATCGAGGCAGGCAGCTAACGTTTTGTATTTAATAGAGACAGGCTTTCACCATGTTCCCCAGAGTGGTCTCAAACTCCTGAGCTCAGGTTATCCGCCCACCTTGGCCTCCCAAAGTGCTGGGATTACAAGCATGAGCCACTGCACTGGCCTCTTTCTTTAAAAATGTTAAAAACAGACCCCCCAATATCTTCCAGATTGTAAAGTTTCTGTGAGGAAGTCCACTGTTTTATAGAATTCATTTTTTAGGTAATATGACCCTTTTCTCTAGTTACCTTTTATTTTTTTATTTCATGTTGACCTTGGAAAGTCTGAATACTATGTGTATAGTATTCAGATACTATACTTATACTTAGGGATGGTTGTCTTGTATCTCAAAGGAGTTCCTTGAATTTCATGTATCTTTATGTCAACCTGTCTAGCAAGATGGGAAAATATTTCGTAGATTATATCCTTAAGTATGTTTTCCAAGTTGGTTGGTTTTTTTTCCTTCTCTCTCAGGAATACTAATGAGTCATAAGTTTGACCCCTTTACATAATTCTGTATTTCTCAGAAGCTTTGCTTGTTTGTAGTGAATTCTTTTTTCTTTACTGTCTTCTGACTGGGTTGATATAAAGGAGCAGTCTCGGGGCTCTGAAATGCTTTTGTTTGCTTAGTCTATTCTGTTTTTAAGGCTTTCCATTGTATTTTGAAAGTCCTGTAGTAAAATTTACAATTTTTAAAGTTGTGTTTGGTTCTTTCAAAGGAACTAATGAGATCCTTTTGAGGTTATGAAACACTCTGGCTTTCTATATTGCCAGCGTTCTTTTGCTGTCTCATCTGAGGGAGCTGGTGCTTCTTTTGCTTTTGAATTTTCTGTGATTTGGATGGGGCTTGAAAATGTTTTTTAATTCTTTTTTTTCCTTGAGGGTTTGGCTGTGGTGTATGTTGTGTGTAATCAGTTGGTGTCATTTAAGGTGGTTTTCAGAGGCAGAGTCTCTGTCTAGGTCCCTGGGTTGTAGATAAGTTCCTGCGGTGGATTTCATAGAGTGCTTTGTGTTGAAGCAATGGATTCTTGTTTGTGGTGGAATTCAGGCTTCAGTCCAAGTACATGGCACTTAAGAGTGTTCTGGGGAGGGAAGATGGTGTGTGAGAGATTATTTTCTCTCCAAATTTATTTTGGAGCCTTGGTGATATTCCCTTCAACTTCTGGCACTGCACCCATTTCCTTTGCTTCAAGGAGGGCTTTGGTGGTCTGTGCTCCCCCCTCCCTTAGGGACAGTTCACACTTTTAGGTCACCAGGAGACCCGTATTTATATCAGGGGTCCTGCTGTTCTCCTTTGCTTGCAAAAGTAAGGGTGGGTTTTGGAATGTTTCTGTGAGTCGTTTGGTGATGCAGCGGCTCAAGGATGGAAAATCACCAGACAGGGCAATTGCACCATGGGTTTGTAACCAGTATTGCACCTGCAGCCCAGGATTTTTGGTCCAGCACATGGCTGTGGGGCCCGCCCAGTTTGTGGTTCCTCAGCTCAGCAGGTCTGTCTCCAGTGTCTTCCCTGGGAGCAGGCTGAATTGGCGAGGCTTGTCCCAAGCCATCTGCATTGAAATGGCTGAGCTCTTCCAGATGTTCTAGGCTGCTAGGCTTCCTGGGATAGAAGCCATGGCTGGTCATCTGGCCACACCCTTCGCAGTTTATTCATGTGAATGAAGGGGAACCCAGCTCCCATGCTGGCTCATGTTCCCCATGTCACACTCTTCTCTGTGTGCTGACAGTGTGGGCTTCTACCCCACTTCAGCTCAGACCACATATATCAGCTGAATATTATTAGTCGGTGTGCGGAAGACCTGGGCAGCTGGCACTGGGCCCATGGATTTGTCTTCTGGCCCTTTGGGGTCAAGCACCATCTGTGATGTAAGTGGATGCTGTGCTGTGGGCACCCTTCTGCAGGAGCAGCCAGGTAAGTCATCTTGGAAGGTGCCAGCAGGCAAGGTGGTGCATGGATCAGATTCACCTCAGTCCCATGACAGCTACAACCCTGCTCCCTCTCAGCCTGGCAGACAGCAGGAGATGGATCCCCTCAGTGCAAGATGCAGAGCCTCGGAGGATGGGCACCTACGGTCAGCTACAGCTGCACGGCACAGTGAAAACTTCAGATTTCCACCAGAGTTTAAGCTGTGCCTCTGCCTATTCTCCAGGTGGCTCCCCCTGCCAGTTCACAGACTTATAGGGATCATATGAGATTCTGTAATCAGGAGCTCAGACTAGATTTAGCTGGGAAATGCCTTTCAAGGAGAAGGAACCAAAGTGAGAATCTCAGAGGTCCGTGGCTAGACTGTGTTGCCATGGGGTTTCTTCACGTATCCCTTCCTGAAGTCTGGTCTGGATCTAGGAGCCAGTCCTGGTGCCCAGTGACTTTGAGCAAGCTTTCCATCTTCCTCTTCAGCCACAGTGTCTGCATTTCTTCTGAATTAAGCTTTCTTCAAAAAATCTGTTTAAAGTGTGATGTTTTACTCAACATTTTGTTTTCTCTCCTTGGAGTGAGTGTTTCCCAGCTGCATCTAGTAAGTCATCCTGTCCTTTTCTTAATTTTCTATGCTAGTTTTGTAAAGTATGTGTATCTGACTCTGAAAATAACAAGTGGGATATTTTGTTAATTTTTTATTTCAGCTGTGTCTTCTCATTACACTGAAGACTTTTTGCCAGAACAGGGCATGAAAGATTCATTCCAAAAGGTGATACTGAGAAGATATGGAAGCTCTGGACTTGAGGATTTACACTTAAGGAAAGATGGGGAAAATGTGGGTGAGTGTAAGGATCAAAAAGAAATTTATAATGGACTTAACCAGTGTTTGTCAACTCTACCTAGCAAAATTTTCCCATATAATAAATGTGTGAAAGTCTTTAATAAATCATCAAGTCTAAACAGACAAAGCATAAGACATACTACAGAGAAACTTTTCAAATGTGTACAATGTGGCAAAGTCTTTAAATCTCACTCAGGCCTTTCTTATCATAAGATAATTCATACTGAAGAGAAACTCTACATATATGAGGAATGTGGTAAAACCTTTAAATGGTTCTCATACCTTACTAAGCATAAGAGGATTCACACTGGAGAGAAACCATACAAATGTGAAGAATGTGGCAAAGCTTTTAACTGGTGCTCGACCCTTACTAAACATAAGAGAATCCACACTGGTGAGAAACCCTACAAATGTGAAGAATGTGGAAAAGCTTTTCACTGGTGTTCGCCCTTTGTTAGGCATAAGAAAATTCATACTGGAGAAAACCCCTATACGTGTGAAGAATGTGGCAGAGCCTTTAACCGGCACTCACATCTCACCAAACATAAGACAATTCACACTGGAAAGAAACCCTACAAATGTAAAGAATGTGGGAAAGCCTTCAACCACTGCTCCCTACTTACTATACATGAGAGAACCCATACGAGAGAGAAACCCTATAAATGTGAAGAATGTGGCAAAGCTTTTAACTCACCATCAATTCTTGCTGAACATAAGGTAATTCATAGTGGAGAGAAAATCTACAAACGTGAAAAATGCGACAAAGTCTTTAAGAGGTTCTCATACCTTACTAAACACAAGAGAATTCACACTGGAGAGAAACCCTACAAATGTGAAGAATATGGCAAAGCTTTTAACTGGTCCTCAATCCTTACTGAACATAAGAGAATTCATACTGGAGAGAAACCCTACAACTGTGAAGAATGTGGCAAAGCCTTTAATCGGTGCTCACACCTTACTAGACATAAGAAAATTCATACTGCCATCAAACGCTATAAATGTGAAGAATGTGGCAAAGCTTTTAAATGATGCTCACATCTTAATGAACATAAGAGAGTTAAAAAGAGAGAAATCCTACAAGTATAAAATATGTGGGGAAGCTTTTACTCACTGCTCAAACCTTACTACTTAAGAATTTTTACTATCGAGAAATCCTACAAATGTAAGGAATGTGGCAAAGTCCTTGAATCTTGCTCAAGCCATTGAAATCACAAGATAATTCATACTGGAGAGAAACACTACAAATGTGAAGAATGTGGGAAAGTCTTCAACCATTGCTCACACTTTATTGCACATAAGAAAATTCACACTGAGAAAAATTCTGATTTTAAAGAATGTGGCAAAGTGTTTAATAACTGCTATGAGCTTACTCATGAGAGGTTTTATGCTAGATAAAAGCAGTAAAAGTGTAATGATACACATTACATTTATCTGTGGAAAGATGTCACCAAATAAAAGCCTTAGAGTACACAAGGTGTAATAATAGTGATACATTACATTTGTACGTGGAAAGACTTCAAAAATATAGGCATTAGAGTAACACAAGAGTTTTTACCCTGAAGAAGAACATTACAGATATAAAGATTGGTGCAATACTTTTACTTATGTTACAGATTTTGTTGTACATGGGAGAATTGATGCTGAAGGGTAACCCTCTAACAGTTGCTCAAATTGTATTCAATTTTAGAGAATTTATATTGGAAAGAAACCCTACAACTGTAATGAATATGAAAAAATTGTTTTAAAAGTACACCTTAGAAAATGCTAGAGAGTTTATATGAAAGCATTTAACAGATGCAATAAATATAAAAAATTAATCAGAAATCAAGTCTGAATGAACATCAGAAGATTCGCAGTAGAAACCACTAAAACACTAACACTTTCAATGTTTTTCTCAATCAGGGTATTGATTACAAAGCGTAATTCAAAGTTAACATAGTTTATTTAGGCTAAACAGGAATAAGAGAGTAATATTTTGGAACTTACAATTATATTCAAAGTACACTGTTTTTTGCATGGAAAGAGTTTTAGATTTTTACAAAGGCAAATTTCGATGTAATTCAACTCTCAAATTACTTGATGCTGTGTCTTTATTCCCAATGTCTATGTGAAAACATGTGGTCAGTTTCTGCTGCTCGGAGCTTTGAGAGGTTCTATTTAGGATATCATTTATATAGTTTTCAACAGAAGATTGAGGACACTGAAATGTGAGGTGTGTGAAGAAAGTCTACACGGAGAAGCTTTTGTGGTTGACTTATAAAACTTGTAAGTGCTGCATGAGATAGATGTTCAGAGTAATAGTCTTGTGCAGTATTCAAATTTTAGTAAATTGTTGTACCGATTGTACATGAATGTAGTGGATTTTGTAATGCTTTTCTTAGACTGTGTGGACTTCATTTGTTTTAATAAAACAAAATTGTTTTAATGTGTTAAGACAGTTGTGCATTGAATTAGGTGTTATCCTGCCGCCAACATTAGCCTATTTTACCTTCCTCAAGTTTTCAGGTAACAGACGGTAACAACATACTGTTCAGTAGTATGGTGGAATGGCGTCTCTAGTGATTCTTATCCTTAGTGACTTCAAATACGTTGGGGAGTACTGTTTCCATAGGTTACATTTGTATTATTTTTCTTCTAACTGTAGAGTCATTAAGATGGTTATTATGAAAATTACACAGGCATATAATCAAAAGCCATATATTTCTGATTCTTAAATGAGTATGTAGAAGATGTTATCTTACCTTTTTCTTTGAACATGCAACCTCTATGACCTTCCCAACACACACAGACTCTAAGTTTTCACTTACAGGAAAGTTTGATATACAAATGTGTTACTCTAAAGATAAAATGTAAGAGAATTAGGAAGCAAGTAATTGTATTTGAATGTGGATGTGTACCTATTTTGAGAAGAAAGAAAATGTGTTAGAACAAATTGGTAATTTTTGAAGTGTTGATAAGTTACTACCAAACTAAAAACCTCAAAGAATTTCAAAGCAAATGTTTTTCCCATTTGTATTGAATTCCTTTTTCCAAAATCTTATGGTTCCCAGTTCAGAATCTCCTTATGTAAGTCCAGGTTTTACTTGCCTGTTATTGATAGTAGACCTAATGCATCAAAATTTATAAAGTATCCTTTATATAATCTGCTCCAGAATTATTGGAATAATTTTTACAAAATTTAATGGTGCTTGCAAAACAATTTAAAGTGTAATTCCATAGGAAGTGTATTGTAACATTTTATTTAGTACATTTTTTTTCAGTTGGAGAACTCTAAGCCAATTTTTCCTTTGTTGTTCTTTTAATTTTTATAATTAACCTCGTTGAGTTTATTGATCTTATTGGGTTAATTTCTTTAGGTGAGCACTAGGGAGATGTCATCAGTCATGGTAGTGTTTATTTCTTTTTTTACCAACTCCTATGTCTCTACATCAGACATGGTGTTGTTTAGACATAAATGAAGTGAACAAACACAGAAAAGCACCACATGTGTTAAAGCACTACCATGTGTTATACACACTCCATAATTAGTGTTCCAGGTAGAGTGAGTTGGTGGCTCCAGGAGATTAAACTTATTCAGATGAAAATATGGCATTGATTCTTCATGTCTAGAGAGGGCGTCTGTACCCAGGCTACACAACCGACTCTGAATTTAGAGGAATTGTGCTGCTTTCATTTTCTAATATCTTCAGGTTTCATTTCTGTCCATCCCCAGTTATGTATGCATCAGAGTCCTTCACTGTTTTTTGTTTGTTTTGTTTTGTTTTGTGAGATGGAGTCTCTCTCTGTCACCCAGGCTGGAGTGCAGTGGCACGATCTCAGCTCACTGCGAGCTCTGCCTCCCAGGTTCACACCATTCTTCTGCTTCAGCCTCCCAAGTAGCTGGGACTGCAGGCGCCCGCCACCACCATGCCTGGCTAATTTTTGGTATTTTTAGTAGACACGGGGTTTCACTGTGTTAGCCAGTATGGTCTTGATCTCCTGACCTCGTGATCCACCTGCATTGGCCTCCCAAAGCGCTGGGATTACAGGCGTGAGCCACTGCGCCCGCCCTCCCTTCACCTTTTTACCTGAGTCACGGTTGCAGCTTTCTCACTGTTCTCCCCACCCCGTATTATTTTACACACTACTTTGTAAGCTCTCATGAGAAGGTTGGAGTGCTTATTGTGGGGAAAAAAAAAAAGGAAAAACAAAAACAACTTTTAACTTAAAATTTGTAGTCATTTACAAGTTGTAAATGCAGTCTTTGGTTTTGAATTTTTGGATTTTTTTGAGACAGAGTTTTGCTTTTGTTGCCCAGGCTGAAGTGCAATGGCACGACCTCGGCTCACTGCAACCTCCATCTCCCAGGTTCAAACGATTATACTGCCTCAGCTTCCCAAGTAGCTGGGATTACAGGTGCCCAACACCACACCTGACTAATTTTTTTTGTAGTTTTAGTAGAGACGGAGTTTCACCGTGTTGGCAAGGCTGGTCTCCAACTCTTGTGAGCCTCCAACTCAGGTGAGCCGCCACAGCGGGCCTAAATGCAGTCTTTGGATTACTTAACTGAAGTAAGTTGGATTCACTCTCTACAGGCCAGAGGATTTAATCAGTCAGTTAGCATTGTTCACCTTTGTAAAAGAAAAATGTTACTCTATCACAGAGTGTGTTCAATATACAATTAGGTAGAACAGGTAAATCATTCATAGCATTGTGCCATATATTGTAAGCACCATATAAAGAAACACATCAGAATTGGAAATCTCTCTCTTTTTTTTTTTTTTTTTTTTTTTGAGACGGAGTCTTGCTCTGTCGCCCAGGCTAGAGTGCAGTGGCCGGATCTCAGCTCACCGCAACCTCTGCCTCCTGGGTTCACGCCATTCTCCTGCCTCAGCCTCCCGAGTGGCTGGGACCACAGGCGCCCACCACCTCGCCCGGCTAATTTTTTGTATTTTTAGTAGAGACGGGGTTTCACCGTGTTAGCCAGGAGGGTCTTGATCTCCTGACCTCGTGATCCGCCCGTCTCGGCCTCCCAAAGTGCTGGGATTACAGGCTTAAGCCACCGCGCCCGGCTGGAAATCTCTTAAGAGAAAATATAGCTTAGAAATAAATTCTTAAGAAGTGTCAATAATAGTTGATGAATGTTTAACTTTTTATGAAATACTCACAGTACAACTTATATTTCCATGCAGAATCTTCTGTTTATGAGTGTGTGTGCTAAGTGTTGAACCATAATAGAATGACTACTCTGGATTTTTTAAAAAGCCTAAGAACCAGGAGAGCAGGCCATGAGGACATCACCATTTAATATTGAGTGGGCATCCTGATGATATTTACTGTGTTTAACTCTTCAGATGGAATTGAGGCCCTGTGATTATCTGCTTTCTTTATTGAATTATGCCAAGCAGCCACAAAAGGGACTGCACAAGTTAAGTGCTTAATATGCATGTAATTAGTGAATGGAGCCTAGTCCCTGGTATGGGACTAGAAAAAAATTTGCAAGGTTTGAAAGAACTGCTTCAAGCGGAAAAACAAAGTTCCTGCCAAAGATTAGGAAATAATTTTTGATGGCGGCTGTTGTTAAGCCTCCAGAACCTATACCTTTAAAATGGTTAACAGATAAGCCAATTTGGATAGAACAACGGCTGCTGAGTAAAGAGAAACTGGAGGCTTTAGAGAAATTAGTTGCTGAACAATTAGAAAATGGGCACATAGCTCCAACATTTTCTCCTTGGAATTCTCCAGCTTTTGTAATTAAGAAAAAATCAGGTAAATGGAGAATATTCACTGACTCAAGAGCCATCAATTCAGTTATACAACCTATGGGAGTATCACAGCCAGGATTGCCTTCTCCTGCTGTAATTCCAAAAAATTGGCCTCTGATAGTCATAGATTTAAAAGACTGTTTACTATCCCTATAGCTGAGCGAGACTGTGAACAGTTTGCATTTACAATTGTTGCAGTAAACAACCTGCAGCCTGCTAAGCGTTTTCATTGGAAAGTGTTGCCACAAGGCATGTCAAACAGCCCAACAATTTGCCGGATATATGTGGGGCAAGCAATTGAACCTACTAGTACAAAATTTTCACAGTGTTACATTATTCACTATATGGCTGATATACTTTGTGCTGCCCCCACTTGAGAAATATTACTCCAATGTTATGATCACTTGCAAAATTCTATTTCTCGCACTGGTTTAATTATAGCTCCTGACAAAATTCAGACTATACTCCTTACTCCTACTTGAGTACCTTAGTAAATAACACTACCTTTGTGCCACAGAAAGTAGCCTTACGTAAAGATCAACTAAAAACATTAAAGGACTTTCAAAAATTACTAGGGGATATTAATTGGATACAATCTGCTCTAGGCATTCCTACCTATGCCATGAGTAATCTGTTTTCTATCCTTAGAGGAAATCCTAGTCTCACTAGCCCTCAGCAGTTAACAAAAGAGGCTGAGGCAGAGTTACAACTGATTGAGAAGCAGGTCCATAAAGCTCAGATAAATAGAATAGATCCAGAGAAGACAAGATTTGTTAATTTTTTCAACTCAGCATTCACCTACTAGTGTTATCGTCCAAGAACAGGACTTAGTAGAGTGACTTTTTCTTCCACATACTAATTCACGGACTCTAACTCCTTATTTAGATCAAATCGCTACTATAATAAGGATTAGGAGAACTAGGACTGTTAAATTACATAGATATGATCCTGGAAAAATTATTGTCCCTCTCACGAAGGCACAAACACAGCAAGCTTTTATAAATAGTCTTACTTGGCAAGCCCATTTAGCTGACTTTGTAAGTATTCTCGATAATCATTTTCCTAAACTGAAGCTGTTTCAGTTTTTGAAATTAACTAATTGGATTCTCCCTAAAATAACTAAATTTAAACCAATTGAAGGTGCTGAGAATGTTTTTACAGATAGGTCTAATAATAGTAAAGCTTCTTATTCTGGCTCAAAAAGTAAAGTTTTTCAGATGCCTTATACTTCAGCTCAAAAAGCAGAGCTTGTAGCTGTAATTGAGGTATTGACTGCTTTTGATATGCCTATTAATGTGATTTCTGATTCTTCATACGTGGGACACTCCACACAGTTCATTGAAAATGCTCAGTTGCCGGGCGCGGTGGCTCAAGCCTGTAATCCCAGCACTTGGGAGGCCGAGACGGGCGGATCACGAGGTCAGGAGATCGAGACCATCCTGGCTAACACGGTGAAACCCCGTCTCTACTAAAAAATACAAAAAACTAGCCGGGCGAGGTGGCGGGCGCCTGTAGTCCCAGCTACTCAGGAGGCTGAGGCAGGAGAATGGCGTAAACCCGGGAGGCGGAGCTTGCAGTGAGCTGAGAACCGGCCACTGCACTCCAGCCTGGGCGACACAGGGAGACTCCGTCTCAAAAAAAAAAAAAAAAAAAAAAAGAAAATGCTCAGTTATGATTTCATACAGATGAACAACTGATGACTTTATTTACCCAATTGCAAACAGCAGTTAGGAGTAGAATGCACCCTTTTTACATCACTCACATTAGAGCTCATACACCTGTTCTAGGACTTTTAACTAAAAGGAATCAAATGGCTGATCACCTAGTTGCTACTGCAATATCTAATGCTAGACACTTTCACAATTTAACCCATGTTAATGCCTCTGGTCTCAAGTACAGATACAACATTACCTGGAAAGAAGCTAAAGCTATTATCCAGCAATGCCCAACTTGCCAAATGGTGTATTCCTCATCTTTTACAGGAGGAGTTAATCCTCAAGGACTGGAGCCTAACTCTATTTGGCAAATGGATGTCACACATGTTCCCTTGTTTAGGAGACTAACTTATGTACATGTATGTGTGGACACCTTTTCTCACTTTCTCTAGGCTACATGCCAAACAGAAGAGTCTTCTGCCTGTGTTAAACGTCGTCTTTTGCAGTGTTTTGTGGTGATAGGCATTCCAGCTTCTATTAAAACAGATAATGCCCTAGGCTATACTAGCCAAACTCTAGCTACATTTTTCTCTGTGGAATATTAAACACATTACTGGTATCCCATACAATTTTCAAGTACAAGCCATAGTAGAAAGAAAGAATCTCTCCCTAAAACAGCAGTTGGAAAAGCAGAAAAGAAGAGATAGAGAATATGGAACCCCACAAATGCAACTGAACCCAGCATTATTAACTTTAAACTTTTTGAGCCTGCCCAAAGGCCAGATGTTATCAGTAGCTGAACAGCATCTGCAGAAACCAGCTGCAAAGACAGAAGCAAAACAACTGATTTAGTGGAGAGATCCAATAACAAAAAGTTAGGAAAAAAGTAAAATAATAACTTAGGGCAGAGGTTATGCTTGTATTTCTCCAGGCCAAAATTAACAGCCAATTTAGATATCACCAAGACACCTGAAACCTTATCATGAGCCAGATGCCAAGGAAGAGACTCCAGGAGGATCCACAGCCACCCACCTGGGGTCAGATCAAGAAGCTGTCACAGATGGCGGAAGAAAACCTGAGGAAAGTGGGACAACCAGTCACACTGATTGATTTAATGGTAGCTATGATAGCAGTTATCACCACCGCTGTGAGTATTCCTTCAATAAAGGCTGGTAATAATGCCTAGATGCAGTAACTCTGACAGTTACACATGCTTTCTGATCTCAGTATTTATCATAATAAATCTCCTATAATTGAGGCATACCATCCTCAAAAACCTATTTGTAAACAGGACTGGACCCAGTTAGAAAAAATGAATGTACTTGTTTAAGAAGATTGTTTTGCAGAACAGGCAAAGGTGATGTACAACCTTTCCTATAGAATCATTATTAATTGGTCCCCTAAAGGAATGTTTAGCTTGAATTGCACCTCTCAGTCTGCGTGCCATGGCCACACTATGTTCAGATGGTCTGGACAAAATGGTCAGATAGTAGAAATGATAAGAAGTACAGCAAAAGTTCCTATTATCTGGAACCATGATGGTATAGTTGCACCTCAACCTCAAATGATATGGCCTGCTCTAGGAGCTAAACATAAAGATTTGTGGAAACTATTAAATGCTATTAATAACTATTAATAAGATCAAAATTTGGAAAGAATAAAAATGCATCTAAAAGGACACTCTACAAACTTGTTTTTATATATAGCAAAATTAAAAGGACAAATATTTAAAGGATCCTAGGCACCGTGACCTTAATGCCAGGAACTGGAGTGCTTAAAGGAGCTGCAGACAAATTAGCAGCCAGTAACCCATTAAAATGGATAAAAACACTTAGAAGCTCTGTGATTTCAATGATGATGCTGCTTTTAATCTATGTTGTTTGTCTTTGTATAGTCTGCAGATACGGATCCCAACTCCTGTGAGAAGTAGCTCACTGTGACAAAGCTGCCCTTGCTTTTATCTCTTTGCAAATCAAAGAAAGGAGACAGGTTGGGAGCAAGACCCTCAAAGTCTGGCCACAAGCTGGTCCCAAAACTGGCCATAAATAAAATCTCTGCAGCACTGTAACGTATTGATAATGTCCCTAAAGCCCAAGCTGGAAGGTTGTAGGTTTACAGGAATGAGGGCAAGGAACACCTGGCCTGCCCAGGGCAGAAAACCATTTAAAGGCATTCTTAAGCCACAAATAATAGCATGAGCGATCTGTGTCTTAAGGGCATGTTCCTGCTGCAGTTAACTAGCCCAACCTATCCCTTTAATTCGGTCCATCCCTTCATTTCCCATAAGGGATACTTTTAGTTAATTTAATGTCTGTAGAAAAAATGCTAATGACTGTTAATAAATATGTAGGTAAATCTCCGTTTGAGGCTCTCAGTTCTGAAGGCTGTGAGACCCCTGATTTCCCACATGACACCTCTATATTTCTGTGTGTGTGTCTTTAATTCCTCTAGCACCACTAGGTTAAGGTCTCCCTGATCAAGCTGGTCTTGGCACATTCTTGTGCAGGGCTGGCTCCCTATTGTTATTGTCATCATGGCATAAATGTCATCTCAGAGAGGCATTTGGGTCACTCCATGTAATGATTTCCCAGCTCTTCTGTCAACATTCTACTTGATATTATAGCAGTAGCTCTTTTCTTTCACTTATACTTGTTTTAGTGTTTTTGGTCACCTGTCCTCAGACTGGTCTTCAGGGTAGGGTGCAGGCAGGATTCAGTCATTTTCTGTACCACATGTTGTGTCCATCAGGGTAACTGGCAAAGGGTTAGTGGAAGGAAAAGACTGGCTAAGTGAATGTGTGGGGGAATCTCAAATTCTCCTTCCTGCTTAATTCTCCTTCCTGCTTTTGACCACTTGATAATGTGGGGATCATTAATAATAACACAAGGTGCATGACCTCAGTGTGACCCTTTCTTGCTCCAGCTTCTCCAGCAAAGCTCAGTAGGCACCAGAAACCCAGAAGGCTGTCACCACCTAGAGGCCATCACTGGCACTGCAGCCCCATGTAGGAGCATCACAGAACAAAGCTATTTTTATGTTTGAGTCCTCAAGACACTTGCTCTCCAGGGTCCCAGGGGACAAAGGAGCAGCATCCGAAGACTCCAAGTGCAATAAGAATAACCTTGGAAGCCTCCATTGTCCTCTCTTTGTCTCTACCTTTTGAGTTGTGCTCTTTACTCTTGAGGGACAACCCCTCATCCAGGGAAATTATTTTCTACTACTTCCAAATGATCATATAAAGAACACAACAGGAACTAGTATTTTCCCTGGACTTCAGACTCAGAGTCCAGTTATATGGCACATTTTGCTCTATCCCACTTTTATGTACCCAAGATGCCTCTGGAGTGACCTTGCCTCACTCTGAGGGACTGGAAGCATTTTTGCAGTCTCAGAGCAAAGAGTCTTGGTTCACCAATGAAGAACCAAGGCCAGCAGACACTTACAGGTATGTGAAACCATTGAGGTCACCCACTTCAAGTACTCTTATTTATGAGGGATGAAAAGGCTTTGCTGTATCCATTGTCTATGCTAGGCTGAGATGGGGACATAGCTCATTTCCATTTCAGGTACCTACAGAGGTGGCTAGTAGGACCCCAGTCCTGTCTTCTTGAAACTGACCTAGAGAGAACTCCCGGTGATGGAGAACCCTGGAACCTGGAGAATCCTCCTGCTCATTCTCTGTGCCCCAGACATGTAGCTAGAGGAGTGCATGCTACTGGCTTATAGCAGAGCTGCCCCTATTCTGTTTTTTTGTTTCTGTTTTTGTGTGTGTGTGTTTGGTTTTTTTTTTTTTTTTTTTTTTTTTTTGTCTTATGCCTGGTTTCTGTCTGCCTCTTCTCTGTCCTCACCTCCGTGATCTTTCCCTGAGAAGTGTTTGTGTGTGTGTGTCTGTATGTACTTACCTGAGAATGTGGAGACAAAAATACCCCATGTAGAGAAGGAGAGCACAGGGCTTTCTAGTATTTAGGGGCTCTAATTTCCAGAGCAAACCTGATGGGTGCAGTAGAGCCAAGGCTGAGGAAGCTGGAGCTCTCCCTAATACTCCAGACCCTGCCTTCCTCCTGGGGTCTGCCTCTTTTGGGGCCTCAGTTTCCCAATTTTAAAATGAGAAATTGGGATGGTTTTTGTTTTTTAAAATTTCAATAGGTTTTAGGGGAACAGGTGTTGTTTTGTTACATGGCTAAATTCTTTAGTGGTGATTTCTGAGATTTTGGCACACCCATCATCTGAGCAGTAAACACTACCCAAAGTGTAGCCTTTTATCCCTTACCCACTCCCATTTTTCCTCCCTGAGTCCCCAGAATTCACGTATCATTCTTATGCCTTTGCATCCTCATAGCTTAATTCCCACTTATAAATGAGAACATATGATGTTTGGTTTATCATTTCTGAATTACTTCACTTAGAATAAGGTCTCCAGCTCTGTCCAGGCTGCTGAGAATGCCATTATTTTGTTCCATTTTATGACTGAGTAGTCATGTACCACATTTTCTTTATCCACTCAATATTGATGGCCATTTTGTCTAGTTCCATACTTTTGCAATTGCAAATAGTGCTGCTATAAACATGCATGTACAAGTGTCTTTTTCATATACTGACTTCTGTTCCTCTGGGTAGATAGCTACTACTGAGATGGCTGGATCAAATGGTAGATAACCTTTAGTTCTTTAAGGAACATCCATACCATTTTCCATAGTGGTTGTAACTGCAGAAGCATATGCTCATCGAGAACATGGCTTCAGACTCTTCAATAGTTGATGAAATATTGGGGTGGGATGGGTTTGTGTGCCTGTGGGTGCTCAAGCCTCCTTACATGGCTAATGCAGATGGACATAGAGCTTGAGGCAGCCAGGTCTCTTTTCCTGAGCTGGCTGATTTCAATACAATGAACCAAGGTCTCTGATCTTGAAGCTGGTCCCGCCAGACACCCCGCCTTCACCACCATCTGCTCTGTGCTTCCCATATCCTGTGGGGCCCATGGCAACCCGCATGACAGCGAGGGGGCACAAGGCACTGGACCTGTGGGCCTGGGGAAGACAAAAACACTTTCCTGTTTCTCCCAAACTTTCAAATGTGTTGTCAGATATTTAATTTTGATTATGACTGAGTTGATACGTTCATGTATTTACAGCTATTTAAATATAATATTTTTTGCAAACTGCGGGATAATGTCTTTCACTATTTTTTTCATTTTTCCTCCTCATCTGTGCACAGATGGGTGGCCGACTCTGAAGCCCAGCCTGTTGCTTCCCAGTCTGGTGGTGAATCCTCCATAGTCTGGTGTGGAGGAAAAGTTAAATATTAAATTTGAACTTAATTGAACCTGGACACAAACAATAGTCACCAAGTCCTGGAACAGCTTGTATGAGCCCCTTGAGGCGTTCATCCAGAGCTGTTTCAGAGAAATCTCTATTTCAATCTATTCCTATACATTGGTTATTGTAAAACAATAGACAAGCACAAAAACAAGTTGACCTTTTTGTGTTCCTTGAGCCCAGTAGTGAAAGGCCCTTGTGACTAAGCCCCATGCATAAAAACTCATTACAAAAGAGCTAGGGTCCCAGATTGCACCAAAGCTTCATGAGACCTCTCTCATCTGCGTGGACGAGTGGCCGACTCTGGATCCCAGGTTGTTTCTTCCCAGTCTGATGGTGTAAATATATACAGTCTGGTGAGTGTAAACCTTTTCCATTCTCCCTGTCCCACTGCAATTTGCTTATTGTATCTGCAATCTGCTTATATTGATTTGCTTATTATAGCACTTGCTTATTATGTTGTTCATTATATCTGCATTGCCATTTATGTGGTATAAAGCTTGTTACCCTTAAAAGTATTGTGTGTGTGTCTTTTCTTCTCCCCTCGCGCATTTCCCGCACAGAACATTTTTGGCGTCACAAACAGGATTTGAAAACAAAAGTGTGCGGCTTTTTGGCCAGAAGGTCTGGGCTGGAGACTCAGGGACTTCCGATATCTTGGGATGGGGACTCCCCCAGTTCTCCCCCTTGGCAATTGAATGGTCAAGGGAACCTGGACTTTATGAGAATTGAGAATCTAAATTAGTGCGATTTAAACTTTTGACTGTGCGTGAAGTGCTGCAGGGGATTTCAGTCACCAAAGGAGATGCTTGCTGAGGGATCTCCCGGAAGGATGCTGTTCGTTTGCCACTTATAAGTTAATGTGTCAAGATAGGGGCTGGTTGCTACCAGAGAAATGTAAGTTGGAAAAGGAAAATGCTAGTGTGATTTCCAGACTGGCCCTGGCCCAATGCCAGGCCTATATCTGGACTGATCAGGCTCAAAGCTGTCAGCCCGTTGCTGAAGAAGGCAGCTGTTCCAATGGCTCGGTTAGGTTAAAACTGAAGAACTAGTTTGCTGGGGCTTGGAGCAGGTAAAAACCCAGCTCCTATCTCAAGGATGGGAAATTAACCTTAGCAAAATTCAAAGACCTGCACAAACTGTAAAATTCCTTGGCATCCTATGGAATGCAGAGATATAGTCCATTTTACCAAAGGTAAGGCTAAAATACTGGAATTTGCAACCCTTATGACTAAAAAGGAGGCCCAGACATTTATTGGCATCTTTGGATTCTGGAGACATCATATTCCCCACTTGAGTAACATTTTACAACCTCTGCATGCAGCCACTAGAAAACGCTATGACTCTCACTGGGGAGAGAAAGAGCGTGGCTTTTGAACAAGCTAAACAAGCAACGCAACTGGCCCTGGATCTATGGTCCATACAGGATGGGCCAGGAGAACTGCAAGTAACTGTCCTAGATCAACATGCTAATTGGAGCCTTAGGCAGAAACAAGATGGGAAGAGGGTACTTTTCATGTTTTGGACCCAGAAACTGCCAGAGGTCGGAAAAGCTTATACCCCTTTCGAGAAGCAGTTGTTAGCTTGCTATTGGGGTTTGCTGGAAATGGAACACCTCTGCTTCAACCATGATGTCTTTATGAGGCCTGAAATTCCTACTATGACTTGGGACATGAGTTCCCCCAAAACCCACCAGATAGGGCATATCCAAGAAAGTAGCATCATAAAATGGACATGGTACATACAAGACCAGGCTAAGCCAAAACCAAAGTGGGTTTCACTTTTACATGAGGATGTACAAAACCTGCCAGCTCAGAAAACCACCGATCAGGTCCTGCATATCGATAGGGAAGGAAACCTCCCCAATGGGGCAAATCCTTTGAAGAACTAAGCCCAGAGTATCAGAAACATGTTGGTTTACTGATGCATCCACCAAATATATTGGTGGGAACAGATGCTGGAAGGCCCTGGCTTATAATCCTATTAAAAACATCAGCATTTCTGATGAAGGAAGCGGTGGGAGCAGCCAGTTAGCTGAACTAGTAGCCGTTCCTCTGAGCTATTCAGGAGGAGACGAGAGGGATTTGTCACTTCTATACCAACTCTTGGTCAGTACCAAATGGTCTTACTACGTGGATGCCCCAATGGCAAGAAAACAAATGGTTAATTGGGAATAAAGAGGTTTGGGGAAACCAATACTGGGGAGATACCTCAATCCTGGCCCCCATTATCATTATCACTGTTTTCTTTTCTTTTTTTTTTTTCCTGTGAGATGGAGTCTAGCTCTGTCGCCATACTGGAGTGCAGTGGCACAGTCTCACTGCAACCTCCACCTCCAGGGTTCAAGTGGTTCTCCTGCCTCAGTCACCTGAGTAGCTGGGATTACAGGCATGCACCACCACACCCACCTAATTTTTATATTTTTAGTAGAGACAGGGTTTCACCATGTTGGCCAGTATGGTCTGATCTCCTGACCTCGTGATCTGCCCACCTGAGCCTCCCAAAGTGCTGGGATTACAGGCGTGAGCTACTGCACCCGGGCCTGTTTTCCATATTGATGCAAATGAATCTCTGCTTTCTCTTGACAGACTATTTAAAGAGCAGGAAGAAAAATAGGCCAAAATTTCCACCATAAAGGTAAACTTGAATGCAGATGAATGGATTACAACGTGTTCAAGCTTTGCAATGAGAGGCATTATAGTGTATGGTGGTATAATTGATAGTGATTACCAGGGAGAGTTAAAGGTCATTTTATACAATACCACTCCAGATTCTTTTGCTATAAAACCACAGATGCAGGTTGCTCAATTGTTAGTAGTACCTTGTCCACAATCAACCCCTGAGGAAATCTCTGCCCAATAGAGTCTACATACAGAACTGGGGGATTCCGATCCCCTGGTACAGGTAGGTTAAATCCTGGAGCCAAACTATGGGTACAGAGCCCATCAGATCCCAACCCTAAGGCTGGTGACCTTGTAGCTATGAAAGCAGAAAATGAAGGCGTAGTAACATTTCCTAAAGATGAAAAATAATGTCATGTTCCCCTCTGTTTTTGTTTTGACAAGGAATAACCTATCTACTAATGGTCAGCACCTGTATCTTTGTGTCTGCGGCCAAGAATAAATTCATCACCTTGGTAGCCACCGCTGCAACTGAAGTCAACTGCAATCAATGATGGCTATATGTTGAGTTGCCGGAGGCCGCCTGGAATGTGTTACCTTGCAGAATTGTCCCTGACAACATTTCTGAATGGCTATGTAGTTACCAATAGGGCCACAACAACACTCGCAATCCAATCTGGACTTCCTTTGACCACATTAAGCAATCTATCTTTGCCAAGTCAGACAAAAGATGAACCCCACCCTCACCTTGCGTCAAAAGCCTTGGTATCCTGCCCAATATTCCTGGAATGGTACCTATTGAAAACCTGCTATGCTGGTGGCTGGATTCCATACAGCCCCTGCTTTGTCTGGAGGCCTTAAATGGCTCCTCTAATGTTTCCCTGGGGTTTCTCCAGACATTTATCAACACATACTCCAAATCAACAACATTGCCCCAGTGAACGACAATCTCTTTCCTATTTTAATAACACATTAATACATTATGATTACAGTAGTTCCATTGCTGTCCCCTGGGGGGCCCTCTGAGTATGCAGATCCTGTGGATGGTGATACCTGTCCCTGCATTGGATGGGGAGATACACTTGGGGGTGGCCATTCATTACATTTACCACCCAGGTTAATATTCCCCTCCCCGGTAATCTTGATGCTTACAAACACTGCTGGTTACAAATGCGCTGGCCTCCCTGGTGGTGGTACCCTATCACAGTATTCTCCCCTGCCGCTGGTACAATCCTGCTTCACCAACAAATTAAAATATTTACCTTACATGTAGAAAAAGCTCTTAATGATAGTAGCACTGGACTTATGTTGCTATCAGATGAATTTTCTCAGCTGAGTACTATTGTGTTGCAAAATCAAATGGCATTAAATATACTTAGGGCAGCCCAAGGAGGCATTTGCACCTAACTGCACACTGACTGTTGTGTGTATATCCCTGGCAGTTCTCACAATATGACTCTCCCTGCAAAGCCATGCTGGGTGTGGTTTTCATTAATTGTGCTTTTAATTCTCACGTGCTTACCCTTGATCTGTAATCTATATCAATTATGCATTCCCCATGAATCTGTGAGGGTGTTTTCCTACATTTGAGTATCCAATTGAGGTCAAATGTGGAGGAAATGTTAAATATCAAATTTGAACTAAATTAAACGTGGACACAAACAATGGTCACCAAGTCCCGGCACAGGTCGTGTGAGCCCCTTGAGGCATTCATCCAGTGATGTTTCAGAAAAAATCTCTAGTCCAATCTATGCCTATACATTAGTTATTGAAAAACAATAGTCACCAAAACAAGTTGACTTTTTTGTGTTCCTTGAGCCCAGTTGCAACGGGCCCTCATGACAGGGCCTCATGCCAAACAACTTGTTACAAAAAGAGATAGGGTCCAAGACCACACCAAGGCTTCAAGAAACCTCTCCTTATCTGTGTACAGACTTGGCTGACTCTGGAGCCCAGGTTGTTGCTTCCTGGTGTGGTGACGAATCCTCCCTAGTCTGATGAGTGTAAATATATCTGACCCTTTTGAACAAGGTTCTTTGCTATTGCTTTATGACCCCACCTCCTACCTCCAGCGAAAATGTCCTTGACACTGTCTCTTCCCATCAGAGAGACACCACTGATGGTGGTGTGATGGGACACATGTTCCTGGTGGTGGCACCAGCATATATTAGATGTGCTTGGGCTGAACACCAAAGAGCTACAACAGGCTGTTACATAGAATATTATGAGGACTACATATTTTTAAATAGAGTGAACTATGGACCACATAGTTTGGTTTTGTACATTTATTTATATATTTTCCTTTGTCCCTTTCCCATTGCAATTTGCTTATGATATCAATTTGCTTATTATATCTGCATTGCCATTTACGTGGGATAAAGCTGGTTTACACTTAACGGTATTGTGTGTGTCTTTTCTTCTCCCTCATGCATTTCCTGCACAGAGCGCCGTATTTCTCAGAGGCCTTGTTTATTCTTTTTTATTCTTTCTTCTTTAATCTTGTCTGCATGCCTCATTTTGGCAAGGTGGTCTTCAAACTCTGATATCCTTTCTTCTGCATGGTCAATTAGGCTATTTATACTTTTGTATGCGCCATGAAGTTCTTGTGTTTTGTTTTTCAGCTCCATCAGGTCATTTACGTTCCTCTCTAAACTGGTTATTTTAGTTAACAGCTCCTCTAACCTTGTATCAAGTTCCTCAGCTTCTTTGCCTTGGGTTAGAACATGTTCCTTTAGATCAGTGGAGTGTGTTATTACACATCTTCTGAAGCCCACTTCTGTCACTTCATCCATCTCATCCTCTGTCCAGTTCTGTGAATTTGGTGAAGACACATTGTGATCATCTCTAGGAGATGAGGCCTTTCAGGGGATTTTGGTGATTCTTTCTCATCTTCATGAGTTAGTCTAATTTCAATCTTTGAGGCTGCTGACCCTTGGATGAGGTTTTTTTGTTTCGTTTTGAGATAGAGTCACACTCTGTCATCCAGTATGGAGTGCAGTGGCAAAATCTCGGGTCAATGCAACCTCCACCTTCCAGATTCAAGTGATTCTCATGTCTCAGACTCCTGAGTAGCTGGGACTACAGGCAGGCACTACAATGCCTGTCTAAGTTTTGTATTTTTTAGGAGAGACTGGGTTTCACTATGTTGGCCAGGCTGGTCTCGAGCTCCTGGCCTCAAGCAATCTGCCCACCTCAGCCTCCCAAAGTGTTCGGATGACTGATGTGAGCCACCATGCCTGGCCTTGGATGGGGTTTTTGTGGGTACTTTTTGTTGTTGATGCTGTTGTTGTTGCTTTCTGTTTGCTTGTTGTTCTTTAAATTGTCAGGTTCCTATTCTGTAGGGCTGCTGCAGTTTGCTGGGGAGTCACTTCAGGCCCTATTCATCTGGTTCACTCCTGTGTCAGGAGATGTCACTCAAGGAGGTTGGAGAACAGCAAAAAAAGGTGCCTGCTCCTTCCTCTGAGATCACTGATGTCAAGAGGCACCAATCCAGTATGATTGCTCCTGTATAGGGTATCTGACAACCCCTGTTGAACGGTCTCACCCAATTGGTTGGCACAGGGAGCTGAACCCATTTAGTGAAGTACTTTGACTGTTCCTTGGTGGAGGGAGGTGTTTTCCTCAGGGGGGAAACACACTCATCTGGGCTGCCCAAATTCCACAGAACTAGCAGAAAGAAAGGCTAAGTCTGCTGGTCCACAGAAACTGCAGCCTCTTCTCCCCCTAGGGGCTCAGGCCCAGGGAGATTACAGTTCTGTCCCTGAGCCCCTAACAGGAGTTGTTGGAGTTCCTGGAGGGATGCCTTGCCCAGTGAGGAGGGATGGGTCAGGGTCAGGCCTGAAGAGACATTCTGGTTTTTGTCAGCCACAGCTGGTGTGTTGGGCTGTGGGGGACACCTCTTGAGACCAAGCTGTCCAGCCTCACTGGCTCTAGCAGGGGAAAAGTGGGGCAGAAGCTATAGAGATGGCTTCAGCCTTTCTTTACCCAGGGAGCTTAGCCTGTTAGGCAGTTGTGAGTCCCAGTGCTGGCTGCTCTCCCTCCCCCAAGGAGCTCAAACAGCTTAGACAGCAGCTAGCCACAGCTGTGGTGCTGGTCGCCCCTCCCCTAGAAACTTGGCAGGCTTAAGCAGATTCTACCTGAGAGGCTGTTGAGAATCTGCTCAGCTCCAGGGTTGTGTCAGGCATAATAAGTTCTTCTTCAATGGGTAACCTCATTGTTCTTTGTTCTGGAAATCAACTTGCTTGTACCTTCCTGCTCCTAGCTACCTGCTCTGTAAACAACTCTTCCTGCCAGTCCCAATCTGTAACCCACATCTCTTCTTTATTTGGAGGAAGTCCTCCTCACTCCTAGTTACCTGCTCTGTAAACAACCTTCCCACTAGTCCTGATTTTAAATAGCCAATCGAGTTAGCTTAGATTGTGTGGTCTTACTCCAGCCAATGGGGAGAGGACACAGAAGTAGGGACTGCATTAGGGATAAAAACCCCTTCCCTCTCTTGTATGGTGTGCTTTCACAACAGCCAGAAACATGAGCAGCACCTTTCTGCAGAAGTAAATTTGCCTTGCTGAGAAATTCTTTGTTTGAGTGCTTGTTTTCTTTGTGACTCCAAGCTCTTATTTCCAACAGTTGGCACCTTAGGCTCTGGTGGCATGAGTTCACAAATTGAATCTTCTGATCCATGGATTTCACAGTTCCATGGAAAAAGCACAGTTTCCAAGGCTGGGCAGCCTGCTTACTCATCACCTCCCTTGGCTGAGGTTGGGGGCTCCCCAGCCCCATTTGGCTGTCAGGTGGGTTGCTGCACCACACTGCTTTTCCTTCCTCTCCATGGGTCACAGCAGCCACCTAGTCAGTTCTGATGAGAGAACCTGGATACCTCAGGTGCTGGTGCAGGATTTACATGCTATTATGATTGTTTTCTATGGGAAGCTTCTTCTAGTCAGCCATCTTGGCCCCACCCCCACCAGTTTGTCTTTGAATGTCTGATAGAATTCAGCTGTGAATCCATCCAGTTCTGAACTTTTATTTTTGGTTGGCAATTTGTTAAATTATTATTCAATCTGGCTTTTTATTAGTCTGTTCAGGGTTGTTGTTTTTTTCATCTAGGAGGACTGTACATTTCCAGGAATTTATTCATCTCCTTTAGATTTTCTAGTTTCTGCATGTAAATGTGTTCACAGTAGCCCTGAATGTGATCTTTTGTATTTCTGTGGCATTGGTTGCAATATCATCTCTTTCATTTCTAATGGAGCTTATTTAGATCTTCTCTCTTCTTTGCTTGGTTAATTCTGCTAATAGCTTAACAATTTTGTTTATCTTTTCTAAGAGCCAGTTTTCATTTAATTTGTCTTTTGAATTTTTGTTTGTTTGTTTCAGTTTTACTTTTTTTTTTTTTTTTTTGAGACGGAGTCTCGCTCTGTCGCCCAGGCTGGAGTGCAGTGGCCAGATCTCAGCTCACTGCAAGCTCTGCCTCCCGGGTTCATGCCATTCTCCTGCCTCAGCCTCCCGAGTAGCTGGGACTACAGGCGCCCGCCAACACGCCCGGCTAATTTTTTGTATTTTAGTAGAGACAGGGTTTCACCGTGTTAGCCAGGATGGTCTCGATCTCCTGACCTCGTGATCCGCCCGTCTCGGCCTCCCAAAGTGCTGGGATTACAGGCTTGAGCCACCGCGCCCGGCCCTGTTTCAGTTTTATTTAGTTCTGGTCTCTTTTTTCTTCTGCTAGGTTTGGGTTTTGCTTGTTCTTGTTTCTCTTGTTCCTTGAGGTGTTGTCTTAGACTGTCTACTTATGCTCTTTCAGACTTTTTGATGTAGGCACTTGATGCTATGAACTTTCCTTTTAGCACCACTTCTGCTGTATCCGAGATGTTTTGACAGGTTGTGTCATTATCATCTTTCAGTTCAAAGAATTTTTAATTTCCATCTCTATTTCATTCAACAATCATTCAAAAATGGGTTTATCTTAAGTTTAATGTTTTATTTAATTTCCAAAATGTATTTAATTTTCATATATTTTCATGGTTTTGATGATTCATTTGGAGTTGATTTTCAATTTTATTCCACTGTAGTCTGAGAGAGTAGTTGATATGATTTTGATTGTCTTAAATCTTGAAGAATGTTCCATGTGCTGATGAATTAAATGTATATTCTGCAGTTGTTTGTCAGTCCATTTGTTCTAGGGTATAGCTTAAGATCATTTTCTTTGTTGTTATTGTTGACTTTCTGTCTTGATGATTTGTCTAGTGTTGTCAGTAGAGTATTGAAGTCCCCCATTATAATTGTATTGCCATCTATCTAATTTCTCAGGTCTAGTAGTCATTGTTTTATAAATTTAGGAGCTCCAGTGTTAGGTGCATATATATTTAGAATTATGATATTTTCTTGTTGGACTAGTTTTTAAAATCATTATATAATGTCCTTTGTCCTTTTTTAAAAAATGTTTTTGCTTTAAAGTCTATTTTGTCTGATGTAAGAATGGTACTACTGCTTTCTTTTGGGGTACATTTGCATGGAATATCTTTTTCCAACCCTTTACCTTAAGTTTAAGTGAGTCATTATGTGTTGGGTGAGTCTCTTGAAGACAGCAGATATTTGGTTCGTAAACTCTTATCCATTTTCCCATTCTGTATCTTTTAACTGGAGCATTTCGGCCATTTACATTCAACGTTAGTATTGAGAATTGAAGGACTATTGTATTCATTGTGCAAGTTGTTGCCTGAATACCTTTTTTATTGTGTTATTGTTTTATAGACCTTGTGAGATTTATGCCTTAAGGAGGTTCTATTTCATTGTATTTTCAGGTTTAGTTTCAAGATTTAGAACTCCTTTTAGCAGTTCTTATAGTAGTGGCTTGGTAGTGGTGGATTCTCTAAGCATTTGTTGGTTTGAAAAAGACTATCTTTCCTTCATTTATTAGGCTTAGTTTCACTGGATACAAAATTTTTGGCTGATACTTGTTCTGTTTAAGGAGGCTAAATATAGGACCCCAATTCCTTCTAGTTTTTAGGGTTTCTGCTGAGAAATCTGCTGTTAATCTGATACGTTTTTCTTTATATGTTACTTGATGCTTTTGTCTCACAGCTCTTAAAAATCTTTCCTTCATATTGACTTCAGATAACCTGATGACTATGTGCCTAGGTGATGATCTTCTTGTGATGAATTTCCTTGGTATTCTTTGAACTTCTTGTATTTGGATGTCTAGATCTCTAGCAAGGCCAGGAAATTTTTTCTCAATTATGCCCTCAAGTAAGTTTTCCAAACTTTTAGATTTCTCTTCTTCTTTGGAAACACCAATTATTGTTAGATTTTATTGTTTAACATAATTCCAAGCTTCTTGGAGACTTAGCTAATTTTTAAATTCTTTTTTGTTTGTCTTTGTTAGATTGGAATATTCAAAAGCCTTGTCTTTGAGGTCTGAAGTTCTTTCTTTTAGTTGTTTGGTTCTATTGTTGTAATTTTCCACTATATTTTGCATTTCTTTAAGTGTGCCTTTCATTTCCAGAAGTTGTGATTGTTTTTTATTTATGCTATTTATTTATCTGGAGATTTTTTGGATCCATATCCCATATTTTTAAACATTTTCATGAAGTTAGTATTCACCTTTCTGTGGTATCTCTTTAATTAGCTTAATAATGGAACTTAGGAATTCTTTCTCTGGCAATTCAGGGATTTCTTCTTGGTTTGGATCCAGTGTTAGTGAGCTAGTGTGGTCTCTTGAAGGTGTTAAAAAATTATTGCTTTTTTTGTATCACCAGAATTTTGTTTTGGTTCCTTCTCATTTGGGTAGTCTATGTCAGAAGTAAGACCTGAGGCTCTGGGCTGCTGTTCAGATTCTTTTGTTTCGTGGGGTGTCCCCTTGATGTGGTGCTCTCCCCTTTTCCCTTAGGTTGGGGCTTCCTGAGAGTCAGACTGCAGGGATTGTTACTGCTTTTCTGGGTTTAACCACCCAGTAGAGCTACTTGGCTCTGGGCTGGTACTGGGGAGTGTCTGCAAAGAGTTCTGTGATGTGATCTGTCTTCAGGTTTCTCAGTCATGGATACTACCACCTGCTCTGGTACAGGTAGCAGGGGAGTATAGTGAACTCTGTGAGGGTCCTTGGTTGTAATTCAGTGTAGTGCACTGGTTTTTGTGAATGCTGGTTATTCTAGCAGTGAAGTTGTCACATGGACAGACTAAGGACTTCTGGGTAAACAGAATGTTACAGTGTTACAGGTGACAAAATTAGCTGTTTTCTCCTTTATTGGAGTGGGGTTGTTCTTTTTTTTTTTTTTTTTTTTTTTTGAAATGGAGTTTCACTCTTGTTGCCCAGGCTGGAGTGCAATGATGTGACCTTGGCTCACTGCAACCTTGGTCTCCTGGGTTCAAGCAATTCTCCTGCCTCAGCCTCCTGAGTAGCTGGGATTACAAGCATGTGCCAACACACCGACTAATTTTGTGTTTTTGGTAGAAATGGGGTTTCTCCATTTTGGTCAGTCTGGTCTCAAACTCCCGAACTTAGGTGATCCGCCCACCTCAGCCTCCATAGTGCTGGGATTACAGGCGTGAGCCAACATGCCTGGCACATTTCTCTATTAAATATTAAAGACTAGTTTGGCTCAGGAATTTGAAGATTAACAGAAAATTTGCTTTTTAGCAGAGGAACAGTTTAAGGAAGCACAGAATCCAGAAAGACACACTGACTTCACTGTCTGTTCTTCATATATCAGACTCTTTTCTGAGCCCTCCATGTGAGCCTTTTTCTTTCATCAGAAATCATAGAAGAGAGGAGCCTGTTCCAAATTCCTTCATTTCTCTAGAGACACTAGAGGACTGTCATTGTTTTTCTTCTTTGTTTTTGTTTTGAGATGGAGTCCCACTCTGTCGCCCAGGCTGGAGTGCAGTAGCAGTATCTCAGCTCACCGCAATTTCTACTTCCCAGATTCAAGAGATTCTCCTGACTCCACCTCCCAAGTAGCTGGGTTTACAGGTGTGCACCACCACATCCAGATAATTTTTGTGTTTTTAGTAGAGACGGTGTTTTGCCATGTTGGTCAGGCTGGGCTTAAACTCTTGATCTCAGGTGATCCACCTGCTTCAGAAGGGAGCCACCATGCCTGGCAAAGAGCTGTAATTGTTATTGGTAATTTGTAACTGGAGCAAATTTTTCAAAATGTCTCTGCTTTTTTTCTAGTTCAACAGCTCATTTTACTTTATTCAGCTATGAAAAATAGAGATCTATACTGATTTAAAACACATAAGTTGGCCGGGCGCGGTGGCTCAAGCCTGTAATCCCAGCACTTTGGGAGGCCGAGACGGGCGGATCACGAGGTCAGGAGATCGAGACTATCCTGGCTAACACGGTGAAACCCCGTCTCTACTAAAAAATACAAAAAACTAGCTGGGCGAGGTGGCGGGCGCCTGTAGTCCCAGCTACTCCGGAGGCTGAGGCAGGAGAATGGCGTAAACCCGGGAGGCGGAGCTTGCAGTGAGCTGAGAACTGGCCACTGCACTCCAGCCTGGGCGACAGAGCGAGACTCCGTCTCAAAAAAAAAAATAAAATAAAATAAAAAATAAATAAATAAATAAAATAAAATAAAATAAAAAATAAATAAAACACATAAGTTATATTTTTTTCACATAAGAAGTCAGGAGTTAGGCATACCTGGGCCAGTGTGGCAGCTTCAGGAAGCCTTTAGGGATGTCTCTGCTCCATCACCCCTGACATTTGTTTTCCATTCTTCATGGTCCAAGATGAGGATGAAGATCCAGAACATCTATTAACATCCATATTTTGGAAGAGCAAAATGCTCTTTTTAAAATCAATATTGTTTTATCTACTCAATTTCTGAATCTTTTTTTATTTGTGAGTTTTTCTTCCAACTTCTATTTTAAGTTCAAGTGTGTACGTGCTCGTTTGTGAAATGGGTAAATTGCATGTCACTGGGGTTTGGTGTACACATTATTTCATCAGGCAAGTAGTGAGCATGGTATTTGATAGGTAGATTTTTTTTTCTTTTTTTTCTTTTGAGACAGAGTTTCACTCTTGTTGCCCATGCTGGAGTGCCATGGCACAATCTCCCCTCACTGCAACATCTGCCTTCTGGGTTCAAGCGATTCTCCAGCCACAACCTCATGAATAGCTGGGATTACAGGGCCACGCTCTTTTTAAAAATGAGATCGGCTTACCTGCTACTAGTAGAATTATCCTGGGCTCTGATGCAGTGATGGCAGATGGGGCCGGGGCCCTGGGCCTCATCAGTCTTCAGCGGCTAGGCTGAGGAGCTGCGGGAGAGCAAGTGATTCTTCACCTTTTGCCTCACCAAAAGGGTGGTGGTTTTGGGGTACAGGCTTTTCTGTCTGCCTGTTAACAGGACAGTCAGACTTCCAGTGGCCTGTCTGCTGGCAGACTGGGCAAGGGCTTTTTGACACTCATGGGTTAGGGCATGCTCATGCCCAGTGGTCTTCTTTTCCACACTTTAAAAAAGGCCCAGGAAAGTTACTGCTATTGGGTCTCTTGTGCCCTTCGGTACTATGGCTAGGTTGGCAGATAGCCACTGCTAGAAGCTGATATTTTGCAAGGTCTCTTTGGGCTTTATCTAATTTATTTTGCTCATCGCTGTTACTGAAGACTTTGAAAGCCAGATTAAGGAGGTCTTGTTGCGGGTTTCAGGGCCATCTTCAGCCTTTTTAAGTTTGTGCCAAATATTGGGGGGCAGATTGGAAGATAAAATGGGTATTAAGAACAATAGTTCCTTCTCGGGAGGCAGGATCAACATGGGAATATTTTTGGAGAGCCTCCATAAGACAGGAAAAAAAATTGGGCAGGTTTTTCATTGATCTTTTGGGAGATTTCTTTGAGTTTTTTAAAGTTTACAGCCTTGTGGGCAGCCTTGTTTAGGCCTGCAAGGAGGCGAGTAATTATCTGACTATGGGATGCCCAGCTGGGGTCTGTGGGTTGGTACTCCCAAAGAGGCTCCTGCCAGAGTACTGCAGCGGCTCCTATGCGCTTGGTAAAATATTGCTGATGGAGATCATTGGCATGTGCCTGGGCTGTGAGCTACACTCTTTTCCTCTTTTCTGGAAGGAGGGTGAATGAGAGGATAATATAGAGATCATGCCAAGTGAGTTCCTAAGACTGGATAAGATTCTTACATTTTTTGATATAGGTATCAGGATCGGAGGAGAAAAATCCGAGACATTTTTCAATTTGGGAGAGATAAGAAAGGGAGAAGGGGATATGGACACAGACGATCCCTTCGGCCCCTGGTACTTCCCGAAGGGGCAGCAAGGGAGCTGGCTCCTGGGCCTGAGTGGGTAAGGGGTGGTGATGGGGAGGACTCAGAGTCAGAAGGAGGGTGCTTGGAGAGAGGGGGAGAAAGAGGTAGAGCCAGAGCGGGGGCATACAGAGGAGGATCATGATGCTCTGGTGGAGGATCATGATGTTGACGGGGAGGGGGAAAATCGGGGGGTCAAAGGAAGGGGAGTCATCAGCTGGGGCAATGGGGAGGGTGGTAGGGGATGAGTCATCGCCTGGGGTCATGGGGAGGGTGGTAGGAGGCGAGTCAGGTTTAGAGCGGGCAAGGAGGTTTTGGAAAATAGAAGAGGACTGGCAGAAAGAAGGGTGGCTATGGAGAGTGAAGAAAGCCTGAACATAAGGAATCTCAGACCATTTCCCATTGTAGTGGCAAAAGTTGTCTGTCTCTAAGCACACTGAAATTGTAAGCGCCATTTGTGGGTGATTGGGAGCCACCGTCTAGTTTGTATTGAGGCCAGTCAGTATTACAGTAGAAAATAAGCCTCCTGGGACCGACCTCTGAATGGAGGCTGAGAGCATTGAGGTTGTGCGGAGGGGGGTAGAGGAAGAAGAGACTGCCAGTCGACAAGGATGGTGGGAGAGGGCGTCCCCTGTCCCACAAGTCCTGTCCGGAATATAGGAGGTAGCTGCCAAATTAGTCATCCCCGAAATGGAGAAACCAGAGGACTGGAGGCTGAAGAAAGCCCTTGGCCCAGTGCTGGGTCTTTTGGGAATGCAGAGACAGTCAAGGGTTCTGGGTAAATGGCAAGACTCTCTCTCTCTTACTCACCCCTGTGGAGGCTCTGAAGGTGAATGAAGTCACCAACAATGGGAGAGTCTAGGAGATCTCTGGGTCTTCATCAGGTTTGAGAAGGGGAGGGTGGCGGGAGAGGGGGAAAGGCACCGAGTTTCCAGCGCACAGTGATGAGCAATCCTGGGAGGGAGTGACAGAGAGAGAGAGACAGAGTCCTCTAGGGACGCCCGGCCAGAGCCTACCCTTTCCCAGGTTTTGACACCAAAATGTAAGGTTGGCTGAGAGAAAGGACAAATAGACCCAAAGTCAGGCAAGCAAGTTTATTAACCTTCTGGGCTGCTACACAGCAATCAAAGGAGGCAGCCCTGAGCTTACAAAGTGAGGTGTTTATGTGAGATGAGAGGGGCTTAAGGGAGTTAACTTTGCCGCTAGCTAGTTTATCAGTTAGGAACAGGCACAAAGGCAGTTTATCAGTTTACCACGAACTTGCAACACCTCATCTTGTGACATTTATGGCGGCAGCTAGGTGAAAAACAGGAATTTACAGGAATATATAATTAAAGTTTGTTCATGTTTCCCATGACCTCCCCCAATGCCGCCCATATGGCTGTAATTAGGGCTTGCATGATGTACCATGACTGCAAACTCTACTGTGGCACCTAGATGAGGGCTTAGGAATGCAGCTGCAGAATATTCAAGGTAAGGGTCAGCTGCATTTTCCTGGGGCAGCTTGTCCCTAACATCTCTATCTGGACTCATCCTGAAAATTCAGTAGTATTTTTCCCATGTCACCATTATAAGTAGAAACTGGGGCTGAAACACTGCTCACATTCTCATTATTGTGAAGGTGCAATTCTACCCAGGAGGCCTGCAGGCTCTCCTCCTGCAGCTCAGGCTTCACTCTCTGATGTGACACTAGAGTGCTGCTGTGGAAAATGGGGTTCACATCAAATGTGAGCTCTGCTCTGGGCTGTGCCTCAGTGGCAAATGGTAGAGGTCAAGAGATGACACTAGCAACCAGAAGAAAGCAAGCAGGAGTGCTGTGGCCCAATGCCAGGGAGTATAGAGCCCCTGCTCTAAAATGTAAATAGCCAAATAAAGATAGAACCCTTTTTAACCGTTTTGGTAGTAGAGTGAAAGCCTACCTTCAGCAGGCACCTGGCTTCAAGCTGCTAAACTACCTCCTGTTATGAAGATATGAAAAGTTTATTTGTCATTGAATATAAACAATTAGCATACACAGATGGCCTCTTCAATCTCCAAGTGAATTTAGGATGAACTATGTATGAGATGGTGCTGGAAATTCTTCTACTTGTGGACTAATTTCGGTGACCATCCTTCTATCTTTGCAGTCTCTTAAGCAGATTGATGAGGATGCATGTCACATTCAAGTTCAATTGTGTAATAAAACATTTTCTTTCTATTTTATTATTGTGGAGTTTCTCTGAGGCTGGAGAAAATTTTTCTTCTAATTATTGTTTCCAAGCACGGTCTAGAATTAGCAGACATGATATAAACACATAAGGTGAAAACCAGAATTTACTCTAGAGGGGACTTTCCCTCTCAGGCTTCCAGTCAACTCACACTTGTGCTACAAAGTGCATGCTGTCCTCTAAACATGCAGGCAGAATTGTGTCTCTGCCTATATAGTATCTATAGTCCTCCTCTACAGTCACTTCTAGAGAGATTTCTACAAACTCCACAGGGCACCAATCATTTTCTTTCTTTCAATGACTGGCATCTTCATACGTGAAACTGATTCAGACATCAGGCGGCCCAAAAATCCAGTCAGAGTAATGTGTGCATTGAGCAGACATGTGGACTTGAGAATCTCCACTTTCACCTTCCTCCTCTTACTAAAATGCTCACAAATGTGCAGGTAACACCTGCTGCTACTCCAGTCATTCAGGTTCTAAATCTGCAGCTCCAAATTCTGAATCCAGGTCTTGAGATTTGGGAAATAAAAACTTTTATCTGGAAAATGCAAGTCCTTTGGTTATCAAACTCAGAGAGACATTAAAATGCAAGTGTACTTATGTCTATCTTCCCCATTTGAACTATGTATTCATCTCTTGAAACAGTACACTATTGCCACAAGTAGCTATAAATTAAACTAATAATGCCACATTGGACACTATATCCCATACCCTAAACCATAACCATATATATATACAATATGTATCTCAATAATCAGTGTTTTTTCTGCAAATAAATAAAAATTTCCAACAATCTAAGTTGTATCAGCCCACTCTCTGTCCCTCTCTTGTTGTCATTAGAAATCCTCTTGTAACTGCTGCTAATCAAAGTGTAGCTTCCAGGCAACTTGAATCTTTGCTCCCTGGTTAAAATTCTTAAGCTTGACCCAAATAAAGTGTCTGTTTATATTCATGTTGTGTCAGCTTTTTCTTTTTTTTCATGTAGACATATCATTTAGAATGTGCTAGAGGAGCCTCTATGAGGGGATCTCTCCTTTGATTGTACTTCACTTGCTGTAACACCAAAGAATGCAAAGCCAGGTGGATCCTACCTAGAATCTGCCGATAAGGTCTGGCCTCTGCCTGGGATTTACAAAAAAGGGCCAGACTTTTGATTGAGAATGTACAGAAAACAAACAAAAGACATTTTCTGCATTGCCAAATGTAAACATAGACATTTTATAGCCCCCATTTGGGAGCGTGGCTCTTGGAAACTTTTCACATCTTGTTCATTGACTTGCTACAGCTATGTGAGAGGCTCCAGGGGGAAATAGAATCTGGTGACAGAATCTGTAAATGTAAATAAGCATCTTAGGAGTGAGAGATCAAGGCCACAAAGTATCCAGAGCCATGACCACAACTACATTTACCTGTAAAATGTGGTACTGGAGTATTTTTGTTCTATCTTGCAAGAGCTAGAAAATCAGAACGGGTGATCCAGGTTCAGGAGCTCCACTAGGGCACTTCCATTTTCTATGTAGAATCAGCCTAAGTCTCCAGTCCGGCGTATTACTGGACCATCAGCCCCAGGTCACTGGAAATTCTCTCACAATCACCTAGGTGTCTTTGAGGCATTTGAGGATGTCCAGATGGAGTCTCACTCTGTGTCCCAGGCTGGAGTTCAGTGGTGCGATCTCAGCTCACTGCAACCTCTGCTGCTCGGGTTCAAGTGATGTTCCTGCCTTAGCCTCCTGAGTAGCTGGGATTACTGGCACATGCCACTGTACCCGGCAAACTTTTGTATTTTTAGTAGAGACGAGGTTTCACCATCTCAGTTAGGCTAGTCTTGAACTCCTGACCTCGTGATCCACCTGCGTCGGCCTCCCAAAATGCTGGGATTATGGGCGTGAGCCACAGCATCTGGCCATATAATTTCTATTTCTTTCACATGTTAAGTGTACAGTATTTATTTTCCAATAAAATTACCCTAGAAAACCTTAAGGGATTTGTTTAAATTGCATATTAGTATACAGTATAAAGTTGACAGGGCAGTGGCTAGAAAAGATTTAAATTACAGAAACTGTTGGATTTAAGTTTCTTTTAGGATGCTTAGAAGAAACAAAACTGGTAGTAACTCAGTGACATATAGAACAGAATTCTACATAGGGTCCTCACGCTGCCCCAGACTTGTTTACATACATTCTTTTTGAAGGCCTTATTTAGGTCTGACCATACCCTGGAGTCTTGCCTCACAGAACTGATTGGAAGAGATGAGAGTTTTGGCCGCTGAATCCTGCTGCCTTTCTAGAGCTGGTGCTCACAATTTCCTGAAACCCAAAAGCAGATGAATGGGAAAAATAAAGTATGTATTATAGAGTCTTAGCTTTTAAATTTTCTATTAAAACAGTGCTTGCACAGACATTCTATTTAGCAACTTGTTTTCTATTCCTGCAGATCCAGTACTTGCTCCCCAACTAACAAAAAGGTAAATATAAACACAATAAAATTTTCTCTAAACTACATTAAACTCACCCTTTCTATATCTCTTTTATCTGTCTATACTTAGCTTTTATTTCTTACAACTTTTTAAAAAATTTGATGACAGAGAAACAGAAGAAAAAAAACGCTGGGCCCTTTTTCTAAATCCTGAAAATTATTAAACCCTTAGTACCAGCTCCTAGGGTGTTATGAGAATTAAATCACATAATGTGTTATTCCCAGCACTGTGCTCTGTATCATACACTTGAGCACATAGTACTTGCTTAATGAACATTGCATCAGTACATGTGTACATGTTGTTTTTTAAACCCAGACTTATTCAAACATTGCTGCCTTCTGTTTCCTCTATAAACTTAAATAACCAGCAAAGAATATAAAACTTTATGGTGGAGATGGATTGTCCTTATTTGTACCATAAGTATTTGGTTGTGACAAGGGCGCTAAATGTAAGGGACCCTGTGCTCTGTCTGCTTTCTCTAACTAATGCTAATAATGAGCCAAGGGGAAGCAACATCAGCATTGACAGGGAACTTGTTTAAAACACCCATTCATGGACCCTTTCCAAACCTGCCATCACATTACATAAAGTGGGACAAAATTACCAACAAATTTATAAGCTCATTAAAGCTTGAAAGGCAACGCTTAGCTTAATGGTTATCAGCCAGGCTTCTCATTAGGATCACAAGGTCAATTTGCAGAAATCTCTTGTGCCCTCTCCACAGCTTCTGTTTATTGTTCTGGTTGGAAGCATCCAGGTTGTTTCAGTGAAGGGCCTTATGTGACTCTAAGGTGAGACCAGAATCAAGTATAAGGGCTTCAAAATACATTCTCGCGAGTTAAGTTCCACCTTTTCACTAAAGAGTGGTCACAGGGCCTGTTCTGTTTGAGTTTGGTAGGGACAGGTCAGTATGGTGCATATTTCCATTACTGTAGCAGAAATTGCTGGAGTCTCTGGCAGCGGAGGGCACCTGAGGACAGGAAAGGAGAAGCTCATATTTTTATCTTTACGGAGCAGCTCATTTTTCCTGAATCTCTTCTGTTTAAAAGATAGAAATAAGTGGAAGTTTTCTTTTTCTGCCAGTTGATGTCATGCTAGCAGGTGGATCTCTGGTACTGACACCATTAAAGACATATTCTCAAGATTCAGGTGCAATTTGTCCAGAGAATCTCATCTGAGAATAAATTCCAGAGAAGGAGGAAAAAAAATGTCTTTTCTTCAGGTAAACATGTGTCAGATGAAGAGCTGTGTACACTCTGCCTCCTGGACTGCCATGCGTTTAGTACTCACAAACCTTTACTTTTCTACTTGTGTTTTTCCTCCCTAGTGAGTTTGGTTTAACTACTTGTTAAAATTCTTATGATAGTCAAGGGTCTCTGAAAAACATTTCTGTCCTATGTCCCACAGACTTCTCTACATTCTGTATGTCATAGCTTCTTATATGCCATGTAGAATTCTCAGCAAGAATTTATGATCTGCAATATTAAAAATGTTCCCTTTGTGGCTGTTGTACATGAAAAGATGTGGATACTCAAGGTTTCTATTGGGGAAAACTGTGGTCCTTAGTAAAGACGGAGAACATGGAATGTTGAGGCTCCATCTGTGTGTTCCATTAGCCCTATGCAGAATGGGATTAAGAAAATGTTTATTTAAATGGAAAGGTATTTATTAACCAGAAAGTTCTGAAAAAAAAAAATTATTAGGACATACCTGCTCTCTAGGGTGCTAAATGAAGCCTACTTAAAATTACTACTAAAAATTACAGAACATAGGGGTTACCTGTATTTTGAAGTTTGCATAAAACTGATGTTCCTTTATGGTAAAATTCAGACTATAGTTTACTGCATTGGGGAGGAATATTTCAACAGTGATGCTGTGTTCTTCTGTGTGCATTAGCATATCATAAGAATTTGTCCTAGTGCAGTTAATGGTTAATGATTCACTTGTTGAAATAGCTCTCTGATAGATTTTTTCCACTATAGAGTTATTTTTCTCTTCACAATTAAGTATCTTTATACAGCTACTCTGCATAAACGATCACATTTAATCTGGCAGTTGTCCTTTATTTTTTTCTACATATTTTTCTTTAGAAAATGAAGGCTCTTATCTTTGTTTACAGGCTAGAAAAACTGGGAAAACACAGGCTCTACCACTTACTGGATGTTTGACAAAATATCCTTATTAGGCCAAAAACATTATCATTACTGGTGAGCTTGTTAGAAATTCAAAAAATCAGCAGGGAGCCCTGGCTCACGCCTGTAATTGCAGCACTTTGGGAGGCCGAGGCGGGCAGATCACCTGAGGTTGGGAGTTCGAGACCAGCCTGACCAACATGGAGAATAACCCGTCGCTACTAAAAATACAAAAATAGCAGGGCGTGGTGGTACATGCCTGTCATCTCAGCTACTCAGGAGGCTGAGGGAGAATTGTTTGAACCCAGGAGGGGGACACTGCCATGAGCCAAGATCATGCCACTGCACTCAAGCCTGGGCAATAAGCATGGAACTCCATCTCAAATAAAAAAAGGAAATAAATACGTAAATCAGACTTTACTCCAGATCTTCTTGGAAGAAAAAAAAAAAACCTACATAAGAAGATCTTCAGCTTATGGTACATAGTAAATTTGAGAGGTTCCTTCTGAATATGTTTTTTCCATCTGAAAAATATTCACAATTCCTTTCGTGTGATGTAAATATAGCACTCAAAAATGTACGTTTGTGTTCATGCCCCTAATTTTATACTTTAATATCTAGAAAAATACAACATATGAACCGATGTTCTCGATCTTATGGTGCTCTTTTTTATCATAGAGAACACGTTAGAAAATATTTCTGTGTTGAAATTTATTTTATTGGATAATTTTAGTGCTGTAACTCAGAACCACTTCTCTTTACTCTCTAATTTCACCTTAAGTCAAATTAAAAATTCCACTCATGGCCACTTGGTAAAAATGTGTGTGTGTGTTTTTCAGGGGTCATTACTATTTAGAGATGTGGCCATAGAATTCTCTCTGGAGGAGTGGCATTGCCTGGACACTGTACAGTGGAAATTATATATGAATGTGATGTTAGAGAACTACGGAAATATGGTCTTCCTTGTTGAGGATAACTTTAAGACATAATTCTTTTTTTTTTTTTTTTTTTTGAGACGGAGTCTCGCTCTGTCACCCAGGCTGGAGTGCAGTGGCGTGATCTCAGCTCACTGCAAGCTCCGCCTCCCGAGTTCACGCCATTCTCCTGCCTCAGCCTCCGGAGTAGCTGGGACTACAGGCGCCTGCTACCTCGCCCGGCTAGTTTTTGTGTATTTTTTAGTAGAGACGGGGTTTCACCCTGTTAGCCAGGATGGTCTCGATCTCCTGACCTCGTGATCCGCCCGTCTCGGCCTCCCAAAGTGCTGGGATTACAGGCTTGAGCCACCGCGCCCGGCCAAGACATAATTCTTAACATACCCTAAAGCTTTTTTCTCTTTTATGTAGAATTTTTTTAGTAATTTATTCTTTGCAGAAAAGTTTGAGATCCCCTTTTTACTGAAAATCTTCAAAAGTGCTCATGTAGAAAAGATGTTTCATCTTAATCCAAACTTTCCACATTCCTGATTTGAGCTGTATAATTCACTCTAAATTAGTGGTAATTCCAAAAATTTAGTGACAAAGTATTCTTGCCCCCACCTGAAAATCTAATTGCCACCACCAATTTTTGATTCAGTAGTACCAGATAGTAAAATTAAGAAACCTACAAATTGAAAGCATTTTCTAAATATTTAGAAAATTGTTACAAATTAGTATTTTGGTACTAATTTACCAGAATATTTTATTACATCTGCTCTGCTGAGCACATTACTAGCTTGTAATTGGAGAATATGAACAAGATTCATGTTATTTATTCTTAATACAACAGTACTGTTGTCCCTAAGCCAGTCCTAATCACCCATCTAGAGCAAGGAAAAAAAGCTTTGACTCTGAAGAGACATCAGATGATTGCCAACCCCCCAGGTATGAGTGATAATGAATACAACAGAAAACACAGGTAAGAGGTCTCAAGGTCAAAGAGAAAGCCAATCCTTAAAAGCTGATTCGGGAAGCTGTGTTCCAAAGAAATATTTCCTGGGCAGCTATTTTTTTTGTTTCTGTTTTGTAATTCTGCTCTCACAAAGGGGCATCTTCAGTCTCATAAATTCTCTAAGGATTCTAGTTTTCTTTCAGTGAACTTCCTTAAAGTTCACAGTGAGAGCCAAAGTCCTCTTCATGGCATATAAGAGACTGCACAGTCTGGCTGCTTTTCTCTTGTTTTGGGGACACACAAATATCTGCATGATTTTGAGAAACTAAAACTATTATTTAAGTTCTCTTTTTTCATCATGTCTGAAAAATGTGATAGTAGTTTCTAGTGCATTTTTGTTCGTTTTATTGCACAATCCATTGTTTTTATTACTATACAGTCCTGAAATACAGCTTGACATTATAAGTATGATATCCTTCTACTTTGTTTTTTTTCCTCAAGATTGCTTTGGCTATTCAGTTTATTTTAGTTTCATATAAATTTTAAAATAGTATTTTCCAGTATTCTGAAAGAAATACCACTGCAAATTTTGATAGGAAGTTTATTGAATCTGTAGATAACTTTGGATAATACAGCACTTTAATGATATTTATTCTTTCAACCCATAAAGTTTTATATTTATTTGGATTTTCTCTAATTTTTTTATTGATATTTTATTGTAAAGACTTTTTAGCTTTTTAGTTCTTTTCTCAGACATTTATTTATTGAGAGAGTGCCTTGCTCCTTCTCCAGGCTGGAATGCAGTGGTGTGATCTCAGCTCACTGGAACCTCCACCTCCCAGGTTCTAGTGATCCCCCTCCTCAGTCCTAATTAGCTGAAACTACAGACATGTACCACCATGCCCAGCTAATTTTTTGTACTCTAGCAGAGATGGGGTTTCACCATGGCCAAGATGGTCTTGATCTCCCGACTTCGTGATCCACCCACCTCGGCCTCCAAAAGTGCTGACATTACAGGTATGAGCCACCAGATCTGGCCAAAATTTATTATTTAATACTATAGTAAATAAGATTTTTTTCTTCCTTTTTTTTTTTTTTTTCTTTTTCAGATGGAGTCTGGCACTGTTGCCCAGCCTGGAGTGTAATGCTCACCACAACCTCCACCTCCCAAATTCAAGGATTCTCCTCCCTTAGCCTCCCAACCAGCTTGGATTGCAGGTGCTAGCCACCACACCCAGCTAATTTTTGTATTTTTAGTAAAGATGGGGTTTCAACATGCTGGCCAGGCTGGTCTCAAACTCCTGATCTCAGATCATTCACCCGCCTCAGTCTCCCAAAGTGCTGGGATTACAGGCATGAGCCAAAGTGCCTAGTGTGTTTCTCTGTTTAATCAGATAGTTTAAGTGTATAAAGCCATATATATAATGTATGTTGATTTTATATTTTGCTAATTTACCGAGTGTATTTATTATAGACAGGTTTTAATGTACAGCTTAAGGTTTTTCAAATATAAGATTGTATGATCTACAAACAGCAACTTTTTATTTTTCTTCAATTTCAATGGCTATTTTTCTTTGACTAATTATTCTGCCACATACTTCCAGTGCTACATTAAAATAGAACCACTGACAATGGCCACAATATAGTTTTGTATTGGTGTCTGAATTTGATGGAGCAAACACTTTTACAACTTTTCGTACACTGATTTTAGAAGGTAAAGATCTTTTGTTTGGCCCTTAGGGTGATGAGATACCCTCTGAATTAGTAGTGAAGAGGGGTTGTAGCTTGGTCACAAGGTTGCTGGGTCTGCACTAGGGTTCACCTTTAGCTGGCTCATTAGAGGGGGTTGGGGAGTTGTAATTTTCATTTTAGTTTTGGACAGACTAAATATCCTTCAGGACTTTGCTCTGTAGGGCAGACACTAGGGCACGTTTTTGCAGTCAGGTCTGCATATGGTGGGCCCTGTATCAAGATGCGGATGAGTATGGCTTTCAGTACCAGAGAGCATTTCCTCAGGTAACTGTGTGGGTTTCTATACAGGCAGAACTGACCTTAAGCTGTGGTTCATCTAACTAAAACTGAGTCACTGAACCACTTCAGGGACCATGGTAAAGGCCAAGGTCTGCAGGCCTGCCTACATGGCTGTAAATGGGCCTCTTCCTCCAGGTCTCTGGAATGGCAGGACCTCTGCCAGACTGTGGCTGGGAGGAGTTTGGCATGGTTACAGAGTAAGTTCAGAACTCTCAGTGTATAGTAAGGTGTGAGGACCGCTTGAAGGCTGTGCCACATTCTTCATATTTCTGGGGTTTTTCCCCAGTATGAATTATCTCATGTCTACTAAAGCTTGAGGGTGAAATAAAGATTTTGCCACATTTATCACACTTGTATGGTTTGTTCTCTCCAGAATGAATTTTCTTATGTGAAAAAAGGGTTGCAGAACGGTTAAAAGCTTCACCACATTCTCTACATCTATAGGGTTTCTCTCCAGTATGAACTATCTTATGTGTAGTAAGGTGTGCAGATAGGTGAAAAATTTTGCCACATTCTTCACATATGTAGGGTTTCTTTCCAGTATGAATT
>NC_045454.1:33004404-33014065 GCF_002776525.5 Piliocolobus tephrosceles | reverse complement strand
ATCTTGCTCTGTCGTCCAGGCAGGAGTGCAATGGCGCGATCTCGGCTCACAGCAACCTCCGCATCCTGGGTTCCAGCAATTCTCCTGCCTCACCCTCCCAAGTAGCTGGGATTACAGTCACGTGCCACCATGCGTGGCTAATTTTTTGTATTTTTAGTAGAGATGGGGTTTGACCATGTTGGCCAGGCTGGTCTCAAACTCCTGGCCTCAGGCAATCCCCCCACCCCAGCCTCCCAAAGTGCTGGGATTACAGGCCAGAAGCACTGAAAATACTCTTTTCTAAATGAACAAATTCTGAAGATTTTCTGGAAAAAATGGATCTGAAACTCCTTCATGCAAAGAATAAATTACTAAAAAACATTCTACAAAAAAAGAGAAATAAAACCTTTCGGGTATATTATGAATTATGTATTAAAGTTATCCTCACCAAGGAAGACCAGGTTACTGTAGTTCTCTAACATCACATTCTTATATAGATTTCGCTGTGCAGTGTCCAGGCAATGCCATTCCTCCAGAGAGAATTCTATGGCCACATCTCTAAATTGCAATGGTCTCTGAAACACAAACACAGACACACATTTTTACCAAGTGGCCATGGGCAGAATTTTTATTTTGACTTAAGGTGAAATTAGAGAGCAAAGATAAGTGGTTCTGACTTATAGGACTAAAATTATCCAAAAAAATAATTTTCAACACAGAAATATTCTCTAATGTATTCTCTGAGAAAAAAAGGGCAGCATAAGATCCGTAACATCAGTTCATATATGATACTTTTCTAGATAATAAAGTATAAAATTAAGGGCATGAACATGTACATTTTTGAGTGCTATATTTACATCATACAGAATGAGATGTGAATATTTTTCATATGGAGAAGACATGCTGAGTTAGAAGGCACCGCTCAAGTTTTTTTGTTTTTTTTTTTTGTTTTGTTTTTTTTTTTGAGGCGGAGTCTCGCTCTGTCGCCCGGACTAGAGTGCAGTGGCCGGATCTCAGCTCACTGCAAGCTCCTCCTCCCGGGTTTACGCCATTCTCCTGGCTCAGCCTCCCGAGTAGCTGGGACTACAGGCGCAGGCCACCTTGCCTGGCTAGTTTTTGTATTTTTAGTAGAGACAGGGTTTCACCGTGTTAGCCAGGATGGTCTCGATCTCCTGACCTCGTGATCCGCCCGTCTTGGCCTCCCAAAGTGCTGGGATTACAGGCTTGAGCCACCGCGCCCGGCCATCAAGTTTTAATATGTACAATAAGCTGAAGACTTTGTTATGCGGGGTTTTTTCCCAGAACACCTGGAATGAACTCTGATTTTTTGAATTTGTAACAAGCTCACCAATAATGTCAATGTTTTTGGCCCAAGAAGGATATTTTGTCAAACATCCAGTAAGTGGAAGAGCCTGTGTTTTTCCAAGTTTTTCTGCCCTATAAACAAAGAAAACAGCCTTCATTTTCCATAGAAAATTATGTAGGAAAAACAGAAAAAAGGACAACTGCCAGATTAAATGTGATAGTTTATGCAAATCTGCTGCATATGGATGCTTAATAATGAAGAGAAAAAAATAATTAACTATAATGGAAAAAATCTGTCAGAGAGCTACTTCACCAAGTGAATAATTAACCATTAACTGCACTAGGACAAATTTTTATGATGTGTTAGTGCTCACAGAAGAACACAGCATCACTATTGAAATATTCCTCCCAAATAACATAAATTATAATCTGAATTTAACCATAAAGAAACATCAAAATAATAACATAAACATCAAAATAATAAACATCAAAATAAATATCAAAATAAAATAAAAATAAAATAAACATCAAAATAATATTTTGAAGTTTATGCAAACTTCAAAATATTATTAACTCCTACATTCTGTAATTTTTAGTAGTAATTTTAAGTAGGCTTCATTTAGCACCCTAGAGAGCAGTTATCTCCTAATAAATTTTTTTTTTCAGAATTTTCTGGGTAATAAATTCCATCCTATTTAAATAAGCATTTTCTGAATCCTGTTCTGCATAGAGCTAATGGAACACATAAATGGAGGCTTTTACTTTACCATCTTTACCAAGGACCACAATTTTCCCCAATATAAATCTTGAGTATCCAAGGACCAAGGACCACAATTTTCCCCAATATAAATCTTTCCATGTTCAACAGCCACAAAGAGAATATTTTTAATATTGTGGATCATAAATTCTTGCTGAGAATTCTGCATGGCATATAAGAAGCTATTACATACTGAATATACAGAAGTCTGTGGGATATATAAAAGAAATATTTTTCAAAGACCCTTGACTATCATAGGAATTTTAAGAAGTAATTAAATCAAACTCAGGGAGGAAAAGCACAAGTAGAGAAGTAAAGGTTTGTGAGTACTAAACGCATGGCAGTCCAGGAGGCAGAGTGGACACAGCTCTTCATCTGACACGTTTACTTGAAGAAAAGCCATTTTTTTTCTTTCTCCTCCTCCTCTGGAGTTTCTTCTCAGATGAGATTCTCTGTACAAATTACACCTGCATCTGGAGAATATGTCTTTAAAAGTGAACCACATGTTTACCTGCTAGCATGACATCATCTAGCAGAAAAAGACAGAAAAAGCCACCCATTTCTGTCCTTTAAAACAGAAGAGATTCAGGAACAATGAGCTGCTCCATGAAGATGCAAATATAAGTTTCTCCTTTCCTGTCCTCAGGTGCCCTCCCCTGCCACAGACACCAGCAATTTTTGCTACAGTGATGGAAACATGCACCACAATGACCTGTCCCTACCAAACCCAAATAGAATAGGCCCTGTGACCACCCTCTAGTGCAAAGGTGGAACTTAACTCTCATGAATGTATTTTGAAGCCTGGGCACAAGAGATTTCTGCGTATCAGCCATGTGATCCTAATGAGAAGCCTGGGCTGATAAACACTAAGCTAAGCATTGCCTCTCAAGCTTTAACAAGCTTATAAATCACTTGATAATTGTGGCCGCGCATTCTGTAATGTGATTCTGCATGTTTGAAAGGGGTTTATGAATGAGTGTTTTAAACAAGTCCCCTGTCAATGCTGATGTTGCTTCCCCCTGGCTCATTATTAACATTGGTTAGAGAAAGCAGGAACAGCACAGCGTCCCTTACACTTAGCACTCTTGCTGTAACCAAATACTTCTAGTACAAATAAGGACAGCCCATTTCCATTTAAAAGTTTTATATTTTTTGCTGGCTCTTTAAAATTTACAGAGGAAACAGAAGGCAGCAATATCTGAATAAGTCTGTATTTAAAAAACAACATGTACACATGTACTAATGCAATGTTCATTAAGTAGGCACTATGTGCTCAAGAGTATGATACAGAACACTGTGCTGGGCATAACACATTATGTGATTTAATTCTCTTAACACTCTGGGAGCTGGTACTAACGGTTTCATAATTTTCAGGATTTAGATAAAGGGCCCAGCATTTTTACTTTTTCTTCTGTTTCTCTGTCATTTAATTTTTTAAAAAATTGTATAGAATATGGCCGGGCGCAGTGGCTCAAGCCTGTAATCCCAGCACTTTGGGAGGCCGAGACGGGTGGATCATGAGGTCAGGAGATCGAGACCATCCTGGCTAACACGGTGAAACTCTGTCTCTACTAAAAAATACAAAAAACTAGCCGGGCGACGTGGCGGGCGCCTGTAGTCCCAGCTACTTGAAAGGCCGAGGCAGGAGAATGGCGTAAACCCAGGAGGCGGAGCTTGCAGTGAGCTGAGATCTGGCCACTTCACTCCAGCCTGGGCGACAGAGCAAGACTCCGTCTCAAAAAAAAAAAAAAATGTATAGAATAAAAGCTAAATATAGACAGATGAAAGAGATATAGAAAGGAAGAGTTTAATGTAATACAGAGAAAATTTCATTCTGTTTATATGGACTTTTTTTGACTTGTGGAGCAACTACTGGATCTGCAGGAATAGAAAACAAGTTGCTAAATAGAATGTCTCTGCACTGGTTTTAATAAAAATTTAAAAACAAAGACCGTACAATACATACTTTATTTTTCCCATTTATCTGCTTTTGAATTTCAGGAAATTGTGAGCACCAGCTCTAGAAAGGCAGCAGGATTCAGCAGCCAAAACTCTGATCTCCTCTAATTAGTTCTGTGAGGCAATACTCCAGGGTACGTTCAGACCTAACTAAGGCCTCCAAAAAGGATGAATCTGAACACGTCTGGGGCAGGGTGGGAACCCTTTGTATCATTCTGTTCTCCATGCAACTACAGCACTTCCAGTTTTGTCTTGTTTCTAAGCTTACCTAAAAGAAACTTAAATCCCAGAGTTTCTGTAGTTTTTATCTTTTCTAGTCATTGCCCTAACAACTTTATACTATATACTAATATGCAATTTAAACAAATCCCTTAAGGTTTTCTGGGTTAATTTTATTAGAAAATAAAACTATCTACAGTTAGCAAGGTAAAAGAAATAGAAAATACATGGCCGAGCACGGTGGCTCACGCTTGTAATCTCAAGACTTTGGGAGGCTGAGGCGGGTGCAGAACGAGGTCAGCAGTTAAAGACCAGCCTGATCAAGATGATGAAACCCAGCCTCTAGTAAAAATACAAAAATTGGCTGGGCATAGTGGCAGGCACCTGTAATCCCAGCTACTCGGGAGGCTGAGGAGGGAAAGTCACTTGAACCCGGGCGGCAGAGTTTGCAGTGAGCTGAGATCGTGCCACTGCACTCCAGACCGGGTGACAGAGTGAAACACCATCTCAAAAAAATAATAATAATTTATAACAATTCTTTTGTTCATAAATCTCCCTTCAGGTGTAGACATCAGAAGTCACAACAATATAATGAAAGTGGTCTAAATAAAGCCCAAGATTTTTTGACACATCTATTTATTATACCAACCATACGATGCATAATTCAATTATTTATCCAGTTGCTAGTCTAGACTAAAAGTTTCTGGACTGTAGGAAATATGACTGCTTCATGTATTTTTTTAATGCCCATATGAAGTGGAAGTAACTAGTTTATCTATCTGGGTCCCCAGATCTTCTCCTTATTATCTAAGTACCAGGAAACTGGAGAAACTCTCATCTGGATACCAACCAAAGATATCTCTTGTATGAGGGAATGAACAAACACAGAATGACTCATTGAGACATTACACTGAGACAGAAGCAGAATTAACCACTCTTGTCAGCCTGACACAGTTCTGCTCTGGACATCTTCAAATGCCTCAAAGACAACTGGGTGATTGTGAGAGAATTCCCATTGACCTGGGCCTCATGGCCCAATGATAAGCCAGGCTGGAGAGACTCAGGCTAACTCTAAATAGAAAATGGAACTGCCCTGGTAGAGCTCCAGAACATGGACCACCCATTCTGATTTGCTAGCTCTTGGGTAAGAGAAAGAACAAAAATACTCTACTCTAGTATTACATTTTACAGCTAAATATAACTGTGGTCATGACTCTGGATACTTTGTGGCCTCGCTCTCTGACTCCTAAGATGCTTATTTATTTACACTTACAGATTCTGCCATCAGATTCTATTTTCTCCTGGAGCCCCTCACAAGACTGTAGTAGGCCAATGAACAAGATATGAAAAATCTCAAAGAGCCACACTCCCAAATAGGGGCTGTAAGATGTCTATGTTTACATTTCACAATGCAGAAAATGACTTTTGTTTATTTTCTGTACATTCTCAATCCAAATTCCAGTCCTTTCCTGTAAATCCCAGGCAGAAGCCAGACTTCATCTGCAGATTCCAGGTAGGATCCAACTGGCTCTGCATCCTTTGGTGTTACAGCAAGTGGAGTACAATCAAAGGAGAGATCCCCTCATAGAGGCTACTCTCGCACATGCTAAATGATAAGTCTACATTTTTAAAAAAAGTTGATAGAACATGAATATAAGTAGACAGTTTATTGGGTCAAGCTTAAGGATTACAACCTGGGAGCAAAGATTCAAGTTGCCTGGAATCTACATTTTGATTACCATCAGTTACAAGATGATTTGTAAGGACAAGAAGACAGGGACAGAGAGTGGGCTGATACAAAGTTGATTGTCAGGAATTTTTATTTATTTACAGAACATCGATTATTGATTACATATATATCATTATGGTTTAGGGTATGGGATACAGTGTCTAATGTGGCATTATTAGTTTAATTTATAGTTACCTGTGGCAATCGTGAACAGTTTCAAGAGATGAATACATAGTTCAAAGAGGGGAGAAAGACATAACAGTCCTTTTTTTTTTTTTGAGACTGAGTCTCGCTCTGTTGCCCAGATTGGAGTGCAATGGTGCAATCTCAGCTCACTGCAAGCTCCGCCTGCTGGGTTCATGCCATTCTCCTGCCTCTGCCTCCCGAGTAGCTGGGATGACAGGTGCCCGCCATCACGCCCACTTAATTTTTTGTATTTTCAGTAGAGATGGGGTTTCATCATGTTAGCCAGGATAGTCTCAATCTCCTGACCTCATGATCCACATGCCTCGGCCTCCCAAAGTGTTGGAATTACAGGCTTGAGCCACCGCGCCCGGCCAGTATTTTCATTTTAATGTCTCTCTGAGTTTGATAACCAAAAGGACTTGCATTTCTTAGATAAACTTTTTTTTCCTCAAATCTCAAGACCTGGATTCAAACTTTCAAGCTTCAAGTTTAGGGCCTGAATGGCTGAAGTAGCCGCAGGTGTTTACTGTAGATTTGTGAGCATTTAGCAAGAGGAAGAAAGGGAAAGTGGAGATTCTCATGTCTACATGTCTATTCAGTGCACACATGTTACTCTGATTGGGTTTCTGGGCTCTGTAGTTTCTGAATCAGTTTCAAATCTGAAGATACAAGAGGCACTGAAAAACGTAAAATGATTAATTGCTGCTCTGTGAAGTTTGTAGAAATTGGGTCTAGCCTCTCTAGAAGTGACGGTAGAGGACTATCAATACCCAACAGGCAGAGATAAAATTCCACGTGCATATTTAAGGTACAGCATTCACTTTGCTGCACAAGTGTGAGTTGACTCGAAGTATGAGAGGGAAAGTCCCCTCTACAGTAAATTCTGGTTGGTACCTTATGTGTTTATATCATGTCTGGTAATTCTAGAAACTGTGTGGAAACAATAGTTAAAAGAAAAATTTTCTCTATTTTCAGAGAAACTCCACAATAGTAGAGCAGAAAGAAAATGGTTTTATTACACAATTACACTTGAATGTGACACACATCATTGTCAATCTGATTAAAAGACTGCAAAGTCAGAAAGATGGTCATCATAATTAGTCCACAAGTAGAAGAATTTCCAGCACCATGTCATATATAGTTCATCCTAAATTCACCTGGAGATTGAAGAGGTCATCTGTGTATGCTAATTGCTTATATTCAATGACAAATACACTTTTCACATATTCATGAAAGCAGGTAGTTTAGTAGCTTGAAGCCAGGTGCCTGCTGAAGCTAGGCTTTCACCCTACTACAAAAATGGCTGAATAGTGTTCTATCTTTTTGGCTATTTACATTTTAGACCAGTGGCTCTGTACTCCCTGGCCCTGGGCTACAGCACTTCTGCTTGCTTTCTCCTGAGTTCTAGTGTCCTCTCTTTACCACTGCCATCTGCCACTGAGGCACAGCCCAGAGCACAGCTCTCATTTTATGTGAACCCCATTTGCCACAACAGCATTCTAGTGTCACATCAGGGAGTGATGTCTGAGCTGCAGGAGGAGAGCCTGCAGGCGTCGTGGATAGAATTTCACCTTAACAATAATCAGAATGTGAGCAGTGTTTCAGCCTCAGTTTCTACTTATAATGGCGACATGAAAAAATACTTCTGAATGGCACAGGCAAAAATACTTCTGAATTTTCAGCATGAGTCCAGATAGAGATAGCTCCAAAAGTTCTCACTGTGACAGCCCACGTCATTCAGACACCGTGGGATACTAACAGGTTTCTGAAACAGACACCCAAAGCATTAGAGAGAAAACCAGATCTCCATCTGAGCAAGATTTTGAGAGAAAAAAGTTAAAAAGATCTTAAGAAAAAGCTCAGATTAGATATAAGATTGATCATCAGCCAGAAAATATTCCCCTAAAAGCAATTTCTTTCTAGACACCCAAAGTGCACAGCTACTCTTCAGTATGAGAAACATGAGCACTATGAAGAAAGCAGGCATATTTTCAGAAAAATTTTATAAAGTTCCTTTTCCATCTCTGCTGCTGTCTCATTTTCTAGCCATTGAATGGGGGTTTCATATGGAAATCATCTGTCAACTTCCAACACTTTCTGATGAAGAAATAGAATCTGACCGTGTTCATATAGTGGAATATATTAGATCTTGCAACATAGTTAACTGAAGAACTATTATGGTTTTTAGTGGCCACATCACTTGTCTTTATTTGTCCTGTAAGAGCAGCATTCCAATTTAGTGAAATAAAAGATACCAAAATTGTGTTTACTCATAATTATCCCTATTGAATAAAGTAATAAACATGTCAAACTAATATCTGCTCTAACAGTTTGGTAGTAAATTTTCTTTGGCTATTAGATATAAATAAGTATGAATAATGTACTAGTAGTAATGTATGTAGCATTTTAAAAAATTGAAACTAAACTTCAGTTAAAACACTTTCTATTTCAAAAGTATAAATAACAGTATTAAAATAACCATTTAAGTGATTTATTCAAAGTAAGTATTGCGGCTTTATATTCATACTATTGTTTACAGTTTATGGCTCACGCCTGTAATTCCAACACGTTGGAAGGCTGTGGCAGGTGATCACCTGAGGTCAGGAGTTCAAGATCAAGCTGGTGAACATAGTAAAACCCCATCTCTGCTAAAAATATGAAAGCTTAGCCAGGTGTGGTGATGCATGTAATCCCAGTTATTTGGGAGGCTGAAGCAGGAGAATCACTTGAACCCAGGAGGGATTCAACCCAGTTGCAGTGAGCTGACATCATGCCACTACACTACAGCCTGGGCAGCAGAGTGAGATTTGTCTCAAAAAAAAAGAGAAAATACTGTTTAATTTACATGAATGCAAGTTGTCTGCAAACACTACACATAACTATGCTAATTATTCTGAAGTAATAAATAGAAAGCAAGCTACAACTACAGACTCCACTGTTCAGTTTATGTACTGAATTGTTCTTGCTTTTGCAGTATAAGCACTTCAGTCTGCAAATATTGGATAATTAACTTGAATAATCAGGTTTCTGTCAATGGAACTTAGTATCTTTTAGTCTTTATCATTTGGTAGTGCTATATTTAATCCTATTCTTGTGCTAAGCTTCTGTGTGCTCTTAAAATGAGCTTTTATCTAAACAAATCTGTGTTTACTTTAAAGGACTAAAACTGGAAAAAATAAACTTTTCAGAAGCCAAAACAAAGCAATAAATCTGAAGTACTAGATAAAAGACAATCTGGGGTCAGAAAAAAATTACAAAAAGTTCATTTAGCTGTTAATATGATTTACATATATTTTTTAAAAAGCAGAGAAAAACATCTACATATAATCTAAAACCCTAAAGAAAAGAAAGAATACCAAAATATTCTTTTGGAACTTTTTAAAGAATTTTTGAACTCTTAGACACCTGAATTTTGCACAATAGATGCACTTGAAAGAATGTTCATGGGGGAAAAAGCAGAAGAGAGAAAGGTGTTATAAAAAATCCATGAGTGCACAAGACCAATGCAACAGAATAGAGAGCCCAGA
>NC_045454.1:32973293-33004394 GCF_002776525.5 Piliocolobus tephrosceles | reverse complement strand
CCCACAAAAACCCCATCCAAGGCCAGGCCTGGTGGCTCACACCTGTAATCTTAATATGTTGGGAGGCCAAGGTAGGTGGATCATGATGTCAGGAGACCAGTCTGACCGACATGGAAAAACCCCATCTGTACTAAAAAATACAAAAATTAGGCCAGGTTTGGTGGCTCATGCCTGTAATCCCTGCACTTTGGGAGGCCAAGGCAGGCAGATCACCAGAGGTCAGGAGTTCAAGACCAGCCTAATCATTATGGGGAAACCCTGTCTCTACAAAAAATACAAAATTTGCCAGGTGTGGTGGGACATGCCTATAATCCCAGCTACTTGGGAGGCTGAGGCAGGACAACCGCTTGAACCCAGGAGGCAGAGGTTGCAGTGAGCCAAGATCGCACCATTGCACTCCAGGCAGGGCAACCATAGTGAAACTCCATCTCAAAACAAACAAACAAGCAAGCAAAAAAATTAGCCACGTGTGGTGTTGCACGGCTGTAGTCCCAGCTACACGGGCGTCTGAGACATGAGAATCACTTGAACCTGGGAGGCGGAAGTTGCAGTAAGCTGGGATCGTGCCACTGCCCTCCAGCCTGGGTGACAGAGCAAGACTCCATTTAAAAAACAAACATTCAAGGGTCAGCAGCCTCAAATATTGAAACTGGACAAACTCAAGAAGATGAGAAAGAATCAACAAAAAAACGCTGAAAGGCCAAAGTGCCTCTTCTCCTGGCACTTGATCAAAAATGATCAAAATGTCTCTTCAGCAAGGTGCAGAACTGGACAGAGGATGAGATGCACGAATTGACAGAAGCAGGCTTCAGAAGATGGGAAATAACAAACTACTGAGCTAAAGGAACATGTTCTAACCCAATGCAAAGAAGCTAAGAACCTTGATAAAAGGTTAGAGGAACTGCTAACTAGAATAACCAGTTTAGAGAGGGACATAAATGACCTGATGCAGCTGAAAAGCACAGAACGAGAACTTCATGAAGCATGCAAAAGTATCGATAGCGGAATTGATAAAGCAGAAGAAAGGATATCAGAGTTTAAAAATCACCTTGGTGAAATAAAGCATGCAGACAAGATTAAAGAGAAAAGAATAAACAGGAACAAACAAACCCTCTGAGAAATATTCTGTGTTCTGTACAGGAAATGCATGAGGGGAGAAGAAAAGACACCTACACAATACCTTTAAGGGTAAATAAACTTTATTCTACAAAATGGCAATGCAGATATAGTAAGTAAATTGATATAATAAGCAAATTGCAATGGGAAGGGGAGAAGGGAAAAGAGATAAATATATTTACACTCACCAGACTATGGAGGATTCATCACCAGATGGGGGAGCAACAGCCTGCGCTCCAGAGTCAGCCACCCATCCATGTACAGATGAGGAGAGGTTTCCTGAAGCTTTGGCACGGTCTGGGACCCTAGCTCTTTTTGTAACAAGTTGTTTGGCATGAGACCTGGTCATGAGGGCCCTTCGCGACTGGGCTCAAGCAACACAAAAAGGTCAAGCTGTTTTTGTGTGGTTGTCTATTTGTTTTAATAAGTAATGTATAGGAATAGATTGAAATAGAAGTTTCTCTGAAACAGTGCTGAATGATTGTCTCAAGGGGCTCACACAACCTTTGCTGGGACTTGGTGGCCATTGTTTGTGTCCACGTTCAATTGATTTCAAATTTAATAAGTAACTTTTCCTCCACATTTGACCACATTTGGATACTCAATTGTAGGAAAATACTCTTACAGATATATGGGGAAGGCAAAGTTGAAATAGATTACAGATACAGGGTAAGCACAGGAGAATTAAATGCCCAATGAATAAAAACAAAATTCGGCATGGCTTTGCAAGGAGTGTAACATTGTGAGAATTACCAGAAATATACACACCACATTTAGTATGCAGCAAGGCGCAAACCCCTCCTTGGGCTCCGGTAAACATATCTAGTGCCATTTGATTTTGCAACACAAAAGTATGCAGCTGAGCAAATTCATCTGATAAAAATGAAAGTTCAGTGCTACTATTATTAAGAGATTTTTCTGTATGTAAGGTTAATGTTTTCATCTGTTGCTGAAGCAGGATTGTACCAGCAGCAAGGGAAAATACTGTTATAAAATACCACCACCAGGGAGGCCAGCACATTCATAACTAGTGATGTTTGTAAGCATCTAGATTATTGGGAGGGGAATATTATCCCCAATGGTGAATGGAATTAATGGCCACCCCCAAGTGCATCCCCCCATTCAATGCAGGGACAGGTACCATCACCCATAGGATCTGCATACCAAGAGCCCCCCCAGGGGACAGCAATGGAGCTACTGTAATCATAGTGTACTAATGTGTTATTAAAGTAAGAAAGAGACTGTGTTTCATTGGGTGTGATGTTGTCGATTTGGAGTATGTGTTGACAATTGTCTGGAAAAACTCCATTTAAGGCCTCCAGACGAAGGGGATGCTGTATCAAATCTGGCCACCAGCACAGCAAGTTCTCAATATATTCCATTCCAGGCGTATTGGGCAGAATACCAAGGCTTTTGATGCAACATGAGGGTGGAGTTCATCTTTTTCTGACTTGGCAAACATGGATTGCTTAATGTGATCAAAGGAAGTCCAGGTTGGACTGCAAGTGTTGTTGTTGTGGCCCCATTGGTAATGACATAGCCTTGCAGAAATGTTGTCAGGGATGATTCTCCAAGGTAGCCCATTCCAGGTGGTCTCTGGCAATTCAACATATAGCCAACATTGGCAGCATTTTGTTTCTGTTGCAGCGGTGGCTACCCAGCTGATGAATTTTTTCTTGGCCTCAGACACAAAGACCCAGGTGCTGATAATTAGTAAATAGGTTACTCCCTGTAATGACAAAAGCGGAGGAGAACACGATATTGTTTTTTATCTTTAGGAAATTGTACTATGCCTTTATTTTCTGCCCCCATAGCTACAAGGTCACCAGCCTTAGGAATGGGATCTGATGAACGCTGTACCCATATTTTGGCTCCAGGATTTAAGCTACCTGTACCAGTGGATCTCATCTCCTGGTTCTGTATGTAGCCTCTGTTGGGGCAGAGATTTCCTCAGGGGTTAACTGTTGACAAGGTGCCACTAACAATTGAACAACCTGCATCTGTGGTTTTATAGCAAAAGAATCTGGAGTGGTATTATATAAAATGACCTTTATATCTTGCCTGTAATTGCTATCAATTATACCACCGTACATTATGATGCCTCTCATTCCAAGGCTTGAACACGTTGTAATCCATTCATCCACATTCAAGTTTGCAGTTATGGTGGAAATGTTGGCCTGTTGATCTTCCTGCTGTTTAAATAGTCTGTCAAGAGAAAGCAGAGACACATTTGCATCAACATGGAAAACAGCAGTAATAATAGTGTGTGCCAGGATTCAGCTGTCTTCCCAGTATTGTTTTCTCCAAACTTCTTTATTCCTAATTAACCATTCGTTTCATTACCATCGGGGCATCCAGCTAGTATGACCATTTGCTACTGACCAAGAGTTGGTATACAAGTGACACATCCCTCTGGCCTCCTCCTGAATAGCTCCGAGGACGGCTAATAGTTTAGCTAACTGGCTGCTCCCACCCCTTCCTTCATCAGAAATGCTGATGTTTTTAATAGGATTATAAGCCACGGCCTTCCAGCATCAGGTCCCATTGGTGGATGCATCAGTAAACCAAGCATGTTTCTGATCCTCTGGGCTTAGTTCTTTAAAGGATTTGCCCCATTAGGTGTGGGAGGTTTTCTTTCCCATCTGCAGGACTTGCTCAGTGGTTTCCTGAGCTGGCAAGCTTTGTACATCCTCATGTAAAAATAATACCCCTGCCGGGTATGGTGGCTCACACTGTAATTCCAGCACTTTGGGGGCTGAGGAGCATGGATCATGAGGACAGGAGTTCAAGACCATCCTGACCAACATAGTGAAACCCCGTCTCTACTAAAAATACAAAAATTAGCCAGACGTGGTGGTGCTCACCTCTAATCCCAGCCACTCTGGAGGATGAGGCAGGAAAATCACTTGAACCTGGGAGGCAGAGGTTGCAGTGAGCCAAGATCAAGCCACTGCACTCCAGCCTGGGTGACAGAGTAAGACTCTGTCTCAAAACACAAATGATACCCCCTTTGGTTTCGACTTAGCCTGGTCTTGTATGTACCATTTCCATTCTATGGTGCTACTTCACTGGGCATGCCCTATCAGGTGAGTTTTGGGGGAACTCATGACCCAAGTCATAATAGGAATTTCAGGCCTCATAAAGACATTATGGTTGAAGCAGAGGTGTTCTGTTTCCAGCAAAGCCAATAGCAAGCTAACAATTGCTTCCAGAAAGGAGTATAAGCTTTGCTGGCCTCTGGCAGTTTCTGGGTCCAAAACCCGAGAGGTACCCTCTTCCCATCTTGCTTCTGCCTAAGGCTCCAATTAGCATGTTGATCTAGGACAGTTACTTGCAATTCTCCTGGCCCATCCTGTATGGACCATAGATCTAGGGCTAGTTGTACCGCTTGTTTAGCTTGTTCAGAAGCCATGCTGTCTGTCTCTCCCGAATGAAATTCATAGCATTTTCTAGTGACAGCATGCAGAGGTTGTAAAATGTTACCCAAGTGGGGAATATGATGTCTCCAGAATCCAAACAAGTCAATAAATTTCTGGGCCTCCTTTTTAGCGGTAGGGGTTGCAAATTATAGTATTTTAGCCTTAGCCTTTGGTAAAATGGACTATTTCCCTGCATTCCATAGGATGTCAAGGAATTTTACATTTTGTGCAGTTCCTTGAATTTTACTAGGTTAATTTCCCATCCTTGAAATAGGAGCTGGGCTTTTACCTGCTCCAAGCCCCAGCTGACTAATTCTTCACTTTTACCCTGACCAGCCATTCGGACAGCTGTTTTTTGAGCAATACGCTGATAGCTTTGAGCCTGATCAGTCAAGACATAGGCTTGGCATTGGGCCCGGGTGAATCTGGAAGTCAGAGTAGCATTTTCCTTTTCCAGCTTACATTTCTTTTGTAGCAACCAGCCCCTCTCTTGATACATTAACTTATAAGCAGTAAGCAAACACTATCCACTTTGGGAGATCCCCTTGGCGTGTCCTTTGCTGACTGGAATCCCCTGCAGCACTTCACACACAGTCAAAGGTTTAAATTGCGCTAATTTAGATTCCCAATTCTCACAAAGGCCAGTTCCCCTGGACCATTCAACCACCAAAGGGAAAACTGGGGGAGTTCCCATCCCAGGATATGGAAAGTCTCTGAGCTTTCAGCCCCATCCTTGTGGACAAAAAAGCGACACACTTTTGTTTTCGAATCCTGTTTGTGATGCCAAAAATCAGCTGTATGGGAAATGTGTGAGGGGAGAAGAAAAGACACACACAATACATTTAAGAGTAAACAAGCTTTATCCCATGTAAATGGCAATGCAGATATAATAAATGATATAATAAGCAAATCAATATAAGAAGCAGATTGATATAACAAGCAAGTTGCAATGGGAAGAGGAGAAGAAAAAAGAGATATATATATTTACACTCACCAGACTATGGAGGATTCACCACCAGACTGGGAAGCAACAGCCTGGGCTCCAGAGTTGGCCAGGAAAAGTCTCATGAAGCTTCAGCGCAGTCTAGTATCCAAGCTCTTTTGTAATAAGTTGTTTGGCATGAGGCGCAGTCACCAGAGTCCTTCACAACTGGTCTCAAGGAACAAAAAAAAAAAACTTGTTTTTGTGATTGTCTATTGTTTTAAACAATTAAGTATAGGAATAGATTGAAATAGAGATTTCTCCAAAACAGCTCTGGAAAATTGCCTCAAGGGGCTCACACAACCTGTTCCAGGACTTGGTGACCATTATTTGTGTCCACATTCAATTGAGTTCAAATTTAATATTTAACTTTTCCTCCACACCAGACTATGGAGGATTCACCACCAGAGTGAGAAGCAACAGTCTGGGCTCCAGAGTCAGATATTACACTCACCAAACTATGGAGGATTCACAACCAGACTGCGAAACAACAGCTTTGGCTCCAGATTCAGCCACTCGTCCGGACATAGATGAGGAGAGTTCTCATGAAGCTTCCGCATGTCTGGGACACTAGCTCTTGCTGTAATGAGTTGTTTACCATAAGGCCCAGTCACAAAGGTCCTTGGTGACTGGGCCCAAGGAACACAATAAGGTCAACTTGTGTTTTTTGCAATTGTCTATTTTTTTTTGAGACGGAGTCTTGCTCTGTCCCCCGGGCTGGAGTGCAGTGGCCAGATCTCAGCTCACTGCAAGCTCCGCCTCCCGGATTTTCGCCATTCTCCTGCCTCAGCCTCCGAGTAGCTGGGACTACAGGCGCCCGCCACCTCGCCCGGCTAGTTTTTTCTATTTTTTAGTAGAGACGGGGTTTCACAGTGTTAGCCAGGATGGTCTCGATCTCCTGACCTCGTGATCCGCCCGTCTCGGCCTCCCAAAGTGCTGGGATTACAGGCTTGAGCCACCGCGCCCGGCCGTCTATTGTTTTTCAATAACTAAAGTATAAAAATAGACTGAAATAGAGATTTCTCCATAACAGAGTTGGATGATCATCTCAAGGGGCTCACACAACCTGTTCTAGGACTTGGTGACCATTGTGTCCATGTTCAATTGAGTTCAAATTTAATATTTAACTTTTCCTCCACAAATTCTCCTGTCTTGATGAATTGACTCTGTCTAGGCAAAGGGCAACGTGAACCCCTTGAGCTGTTACACACCTCTGCCTCCTGGGTTCAAGCGATTCTCCTGCCTCAGCCTCCGGAGTAGCTGGGACTACAGGTGTGCACCAGCACACCCAGCTAATCTTTTGTATTTTTAGTAGAGATGGGATTTCACCATGTTAGCCAGGCGGGTCTTGAACTCCTGACCTCAAGCGATCCTCCCACGTTGGCCTCCCAAAGTGCTGGGATTACAGGCGTGAGTCACAGGGCCTGGCCCTAAATGATTTCTTTTTATCTCCTATAGGAGTTTGAAATTACTTAAAGGTTGTTTCAAACTGAAAAACTAAAAAGAATGTAAATACAAATAAAATATAAAAAGTTAAAAAAATATAAGAGATTACAAAATATATGTGTAAATCTGGAGTGATCAAAAATGACAACTTTGGTTTATTTATAAAGTTATATTAAAATTAGTTTTAGTATAGATAATACACTATTACCAAAGTAAAAGTTGATTTTCTCTTGAACGAAAATTGTATGACAGCAAAATGCTTCTGTTCACCTTTTGAATACATTCAAGAACAGAGAGAGTAAAACAGAGAATATACCCATGTTCTGGGATGGGCCTGGCTCAGCTCAGGGAGGAAGCCCTGCCTGAAAAGTCTGCAGATTAGGCTGTTCTTTTCTCATTCAGCCCAGCATCTGATCTCATCTTCTGTCACTCAGGGCCTGAGGGCGCGGGGCCTTAAGCATTATCCTATCGGGGACATCGAGCTGGAAACCGTCCAATCAGGCACGCCGCTGGAGCGAACAGAGCGGCTTCGCATTTGGCGGGGCCTTTGTCTCTCCCTGCAGCTGGAGCTCAAGGACTTGTCTTCACTTCTCTGTGTCGTCTGCTCCTACAGGCCCAGCTTACGTGGTCCTGTGACCTGCACGTATTGAAAGATCCACAGCTAAGACTCCGGGACCCCCTGAAAACGTAGAAATGGTAAATGTGTCCGGTCCGACATCTCGAGAGGTGGGCGGGAGGGGGTGGTTGAAACCAGTGGAAGGTGGCTGTAGCGGGCACTCAGGTCTCCCTGCAGTCAGCTCCACAATCGGCGCCCGGAGTTCTCCTTGCTCAGCTCGGCCTCAGTCCCCTTCAGCCATAAGATGGTGGCTGCGCTGACAGCCGGGGCCCCTGGCGTCCTGTCTCTTCCCTGAGTGGTGGCTGTGCCCTGGCCGGAGCCCTCTCCGGACTGCTCTGTACCGGCAGCGCCACGTGTCTCCCAGATTGTGCAGGGACCAAGGGGAGGGTCGTCAGGGGAGAATCCTGTTTCGGAGTGCGGGTTCATACATGGGGAGAGCTTTGGTCGTGGGGTTCACAGTTTCCTTTTGACCTATTAAGAATTTATGGGGCCGGGCGCGGTGGCTCACGCTTGTAGTCCCAACCCTTTGGGAGACCGAGGCTGGTGAATCACTTTAGGTCAGGAGTTCAAGACCAGCCTGGCCAAAATACATCTCCACTAAAAATACAAAAATTAACTGGGTGTGATGGTGAATGTCTGTACCCCGGTTACTCGGGAGGCAAAGGTGAGAGAATGCCTTGAATCTGGGAGGCGGAGGTTGCAGTGAGCTGAAATCACGCCGCTGCCCTCCAGCCTGGGCGACAGAGCAAGACCCTGTCTCAAAAAAAAGTTGTGTGAGTCACCGCCAAAATATCAAATAATTTAATCAACGAGTGATTCAAGAATTGTGGAGCACCCAGCTTTGTAGTTTGTGGTCCATGGTTGGGGCTTGAATAAAAGACATTTATAAGGTGCATGATGAAGAAAACTGAATTCAATAATGGGTTAGGTACAGAGTTGCATAGTTTTTTAATTTGTGCAATCAAGGTGGAAATTTCCTGGTTATGTATTCAGAGCTTAATTGGCAGTTTATAGCTCTTTAAGCCTGAATTTTGTTTCCCCTAATGTAGTAATTTACCAAAAAATGCACTTGAGTTTAGATTTTTTTTTTTTTTTTAGAGGTAGGAATCCGGGGACTAGAGCCTCCTCAGTCTAATTGCCTGCCCCTTAATTATTTTCACACCCCATAGGGGTCTGATTATCCCTGGCATTTTTCACATGTGTCCCCAAGCAGGGCCTCAAGTGTACCCCATGTTCCTCAATTAATAATTTGTTTAAAGCGTTTCATAATACTAAGGAAAAGATTTGTTTTCTGTTTATAAATAGTTCTTATGAGAAGAAAGCAAGGAATACTCCCGTGACACTGTATTGTAAAAAATATCTGTGCCTCTTTTTCCTTTATATTGCCAGAGAACTTAATGGAATGTTTTCGGGTCAAGATTACTCTTCGGAAACTTTATAGGGTGATGTGTCCTCAGGCAACCTTCTGTTTTTTTCTGGTCCTGGGTTTTAGTACTTTCCGGGGATAAACCAAGATACCCACCATGGCTATGTCTGTTAGAGTGTCTAGTGACTATTAGCCCTTGATCATTTTCTCCCATAGGAGCACCTGAAGTATAGAGTGTAGCCTCTCAAGGGAGCAGGTGGCAGCCTGGGGGCTGAAAGGCATCTCCTGGTGTACTTTTTTTTTTTTTTTTTTTTGAAAAGCTAGCCCTTGAGACATGAAGATTGTCTTCACCCAACCTAAATTCCATTTCTTGGAGACACACTGCTCGTAGCCAATCTGATACTGGTATTAAGGGGAAAACATAATTTCTGCCCCCTGGTGCTCTTGGAGGGGGTGAAAGAAAAATAGAAAAAGTTTGTGAAAAACACTTCAAATGACAAAAGAAAATTACTCCAGTGAGATGGCGTAAAAACTTACAAAGTAAAATGCACTTGGGGCACTCACTGGGGCATAGAGCAGTGTCTCCTGGGAGAGCGGTTATTGAGCATGTGAACAGGATGGGTGGGTGATTGGATCTCTACCTTGAAAAGATTTGTTCACTTACTTTGACCTCAGGTGTTTTGGTTGTTGTTGTTGATTCTGCTTTCTTTTTCTTTCTTTTTTTTTTTTTTTTTGAAACAATCTCTCTCTGCTGCACAGGCTGGAATCCAGTGGCTTGATCTCAACACACTGCAACCTCTGCTTCCTGGGTTCAAGTGATTCTCATGCCTCAGCCTCCCGAGTAGCTAGGACTACAAGTGCGCACCACTGCACCAGGCTAGTTTTTCTATGTTTAGTAGAGATAGACCGGGCTGGTCCCAAAATTCTGGTCTTAAGTGATCCACGTGTTCTGGCCTCCCAAAATGCTGGGATTATAGGCATGAGCCACTGCACCCAGCTGCATCAGTTTTTTTTTTTTTTTTTTACTATAATCTGCATTTTATTAGTAGAGCTTGAAAGGTAAGAAAATATTTACAAAGGACATAAAAGAGATGCGTTTCAAAAAATTAGTGTTTAATCATATATTCCATTTGTTAATAATTCCCATTTACCTTTTTCTTTCCCGGAATGAATCTAGGAATTTTCTCAAGTGTGTTTTTTATGGCTGAATGATTTCAAACAGAATTCCAAGCCTTAGCTTTAAGAATGCTAGCTATAGCCAGGTGCGGTGACTCACGCCTGTAATCCTAGCACTTTGGGAGGCCGAGGTGGGTGGATCACAAGGTCAGGACGTCGAGACCATCCTAACCAACATAGTGAAACCCCGTCTCTACCAAAAATACAAAATTAGCTATGCATGGTGGCACGTGCCTGTAGTCCCAGCTACTCAGGAGGCTGAGGCAGAATCAGTTGAACCCAGGAGGTGAAGGTTGCAGTTAGCCAAGAACACGCTACTGCACTCTAGCCAGGATGACAGAGCTAGACTCTGTCGTTTAAAAAAAAAAAAAAAACAAAGAATGCTAACTACCAAGGAAAAAAATGGGGAAAACCTCTTTCATTCTGGCTATAGACAATGAATATATTTCCACAGAAAAATGTGTTAGATAATTGATGAGTTACATAGATTCGTCAAAACATCAATTCCTCATTTTGCAGGGTAAATTTTTGACAGTGAATATCTCGGTTCTATATTCTGTTGTCTTGATTTCTGAGTTTAATACTAAATTATATGTGATGAAACGGGGAGCTTCTAGAAGTGTTCCCATATGACTGATTTTTTACATTATTTTTAATAGAAATAATAAAGTAATACATATATTGTCTGAAAGAAGTAGATATATTTGCTTTTCTTATGGAGGTATAAAATGCAAGCACCTTAGCCAGGTGCAGCGGCTCATACCTGTAATCCCAGCACTTTGGGAGGCCAAGGGGGGGTCGATCACTTGAGGTCAGGAGTTTGAGACCAGCCTGCCCAACATGGTGAGACCCCCATCTCTAGTAAAAATACAAAAATTAGCCAGGTGTGGTGGTGCATGCCTGCAGTCCCAGGTACTTGGGAGGCTGAGGCAGGAGAATGGCTTGAACCCAGAAGGCGGAGGTTGCAGTGAGCCTAGATCGTGCCATTGCACTCCAGCCTGGGCAAGAGCACAAGGCTTTGTCTCAAAAAAATAAAAAAATAAAGTAAGCACCTTAAAATTTCTTTCCCTTATGTAAACGCTGTGTTTAAGTAATTTTACTGGATTTTTCAAACATTTAGTTTCAAAAACCAAGGGAATAACTCTGACATGGAAATTAAAGCTTGAACCTAGTGAATCCAATCTCAGGGTAATATTAAACCTGTAATAGGAGGTTATTAAAGACACATTTAGGTTTGTTTGTTTGTTTGAGATGGAGTCTCACAGTGTCTCCCGGACTGGAGTGCAGTGGTGCAATCTCGGCTCACTGCGATTCTCCTGCCTTAGCCTCCTGAGTAGCCGGGATTATAGGCATCTACCACCATGCCTGGCTAATTATTGTCTTTTTAGTAGAGATGGGTTTTCACTATGTTGGCCAGGCTGGTCTCAAACACCTGATCTCGTAATCCACCCACCTCGGCCTCCCAAAGTGCTGGGATTACAGGCGTGACTCACCGCACCCAGCCTAAGGCCCAGTTAGTTTTGTTTGGAAAGCCTCCTCTGCAGATTTCTCAGCCTGCTCACCCCAGCCATGGAAGGAGCCTTTATTCTGAGAGAAGCTACAAAGCCCTGGAAAGCTTGGGCCCCACAGGCAGATGCAGTTAAGGTTAAGATGAAAGGAAACTGGGACGGTCTTATTGATGATGAAGTTGTCATTGTTTTGAGGCACTTTCTAAACTTTGTGAAATAAAAACGTTAGATTTATGTAAAAAACAAAATGAATTCCAAAAATGTATTGCAACAGGAGGAAGTACCAACTAACTGTAAGATCTTTCTGGCTTGCAAAGATACAGGCAGAAAAGGAATTTCTTTCCTAGGAAGGAGCAAACAAGATTAGAAAGGAGGTGGGAGAGTAAATGGAGGGTGAAAAAGTCAGATTTTAGACCAAAGAATGTGTTTGGTTTTTTTTGTTTGTTTGTTTTGTTGTTGTTATTGTTGTTGCTTTTTGAGACAGAGTCTCCTTCTGTTCCCCAGGCTGGAGTACAGTGGTGCAATCTTGGCTCACTGCAACCTCCACCTCCTGGGTTCAAGTGATTCTCATGCCTCAGCCTCCTGAGTAGCTGGGATTATAGGCACATACCACCACACCTAGCTAATTTTTGTGTTTTTAGTAGAGACGGGATTTAACCATGTTGGTCAGTCTGGTCTGGAACTCCTGACTTCATAATCTGCCTGCCTCAGCATCCCAAAGTACTGGGATTACAGGCATGCACCACCATGCCCAGCCCAGAGAATGTTTTATACTGAAGTCAGCATATTCTTAAAAGGACATAAAGTGGAGTTGTATGTTGACTCAGACTGAGGGTAGCTCAAAGATCTGGAGCTGGAAGGAGAAAGATAAACATAAGAAAGTTTTATTGAGAACTATTTTCTTTTAGGCCAGGTGTAGTAGCTCATGGCTGTAACCTCAGCACTTTGGGAAGAAAATGGAGGTGGATCACCTGACGTCAGGAGTTTGAGACCAGCCTGGCCCACATGGTGAAACTTTGTCTCTACTTAAAATGCAAAAATTATCCAAGCATTGTTGCCACCTCCTATAATCCCAACTACTCCAGAGGTTGAAGCAGTAGAATTGCTTGAACCCAGAAAGCAGAGGTTGCAGTCAGCTGAGATTGTGCCACTGCACTCCAGCCTGGGTGACGGAGTGAGACCTGGCTCAAAAAAAAAAAAAAGAAAGATCTTTAAGAAAGATTTTATTTTGATCACTGAAGATAAATTCAGCTGATTTTTTTTAATGAGAAAAAGGAGAAAATGTTCAGAGTGTGTGTCTGGCTGTGTGACAGGTAAGAAAAGAAAGCACCATCTGGCCAGGTGTGGTGGCTCATACCTATAATCCAAGCAGTTGGGGAGGTTGAGTCAGGTGAAGCACCTGAGGTCAGGAGTTCATGACCAGCCTGACCAACATGGAGAAACCCTGTCTCTACTAAAATGCAAAATTAGCCAAGCATGGAGGCACATGCCTGTAATCCCAGCTACTCGGGAGGCTGAGGCAGGAGAATTCACTTGAACCCAGGAGGTGGAGGTTGCAGTGAGCCGAGATCACACCATTGCTCTCCAACCTGGGCAACAAGAGTGAAACTGTCTCAAAAAAAAAAAAAAAAGGGAAAGAAAGAAAACACCATCTAAGACACAATGGGAAGGGTGTTTTGTTTTGTTTTCATAAACTATTCCTTGAGCACACAAAAAATAGAGAATTTTAATAATTACAAATATTTTCTAGGATTATCTGTGTGTTTCATCTTTCCCATCTCTTTTCTTTGTTCTATGCGTTTCTTCCCTTTGGCTTTTCCTGGGCTGCATCTTATATATGAAACCAGTAAATGTAACTACAGTGTTTTGCTGAGTTCTGTGAGTAGCTCTACCGAATTATTGAACTTCAGGGGGGTTATGGGAGTCCCCAGTTTTTAAACAGTACCTCAGAAGCATAGATGGTCCCATGGGGGTTGTGACTAACATCTGCAGTGAGGACAATGTTGTGGGACCGAGCCCTGAATCAGTGTCTGCGCTGACTCTGGGTGTGTCAGAATTCAAATGTTAGACAATGAGTAGTTGTTGGAGAATTGTGTGATGTTCAGCAAACTCTACAGATTTGGTGCCAGAAAAAAAATATCACGGAGGCCTGGCCTGGAATAAAACTCTGGGTGTTTGGGAATGGGAGGCTGTGCTCTCCTGTACACAGGCTGTCACACTGCCTATTGTCCTGTGATTCCAGGTCTTCTCACAGGGTGACAGAGGACTGAAAACTTAGAGGAAAGAGCCCTGATGACACAGCCCCTTTTCTTGCAGCTGTGACCACAAGATTCCCACCCACTCCCAAACACACACACTAGGCATTGATGTGTCCACACTCCTCCCAGGACTAGGCACCACCTTGAGGAACTTCACCACAGCTTTTTTGATCCACATGTTTCTTGCCAAAAAGCCACAAGTGTCTACAAGTCTGCTGGTGTATCCCCACCCACAGACACTGAATCTGCAGTAGCAACCTGTTTTTGCCACCAACTTTGGGTCTGGATTACCTGTTCATAACCTCATCTTCCTGCATTCACACAGAAATAAATCAGAGTACAGCCCCACCTGGGCCACTATCTGTAGCAAAAATCAGTGCTTTCACCTACATTGCACTCTCTTCCACCCAGAGATTTTTTTTGTTTTTAGATGTTATTTTTGTTTCGGAGTACACAGGTGGGTTTGTTATACAGCTAAAATTATGTCATGAAGCTTTGATGTGCAGATTATTTTGTCCCTGAGGTACTACCCATAACACCAAACAGGCATGTTTTCTGATCCTTAGTCCTTCCACCCCCCACTCCCAACTACACCTCAGTGTCTGTTTTTCTCCTCTTTGTGTTCATGTGTTCTTGTTATTTAGCTCTTACTTATAAATAATAACATGCATTTGGTTTTCTGTTTCTGCATTAGATTTTGTTTATTGTTCATTTTGTTTGGTTTTTGTGAGGGAGTTTTGCCCTTGTTGCCCAAGCTGTACAATCTCGGCTCACTTCAACCTTTGTTTCCTGGGTTCAAGCAATTCTCCTGCCTCAGCATCCCAAGTAGCTGGGATTACAGGCAGGTGCTACCACGTCTGGCTACTTTTGTAGGGATGGGGTTTGTCCATGTTGGTCAGGCTGGTCTCAAACTCCCAACCTCAAGTGATCTGCCTGTCTCGGCCTCCCAAAGTGCTGGAATTACAGATGTGAGCCACCACACCTGGCCTCTGCATTACTTTTCTAAGCATAATGGTCTCCAGCTTCATTGATGTTATTATGAAGGACACGATTGTTTTTTATAATGGCCGCAGAGTATTCCATGATATTTATGTATCATATTTTGTTTTTACTCAATCTTTTATTTAATTTTATTTTTGGAAACAGGTTTATTGCCCTGGCTAGAGTGCCATAGCATGATACTGCTTTACTTTAGCCTCAGCCTCCCAGGCTCAAGCAATTCTCTCCTACCTCATTTTCCCAAGTAGCTGGACTACATGTGTGCATTACCATGCCTGGCCAGTTTTTCTTTTTGTATTTTCCGTGGAGACAGGATTTTACCATGTTGCCCAGGCTGGTCTCAAACTTCTAAGCTCAGGCAATCCACCTGCCTTGGTCTTTCAAAGTGGTGGGATTACAGGCATGGGCCACCGCATCTGACCATAGTATGTTTCTTTATCCATTCTAACATTGATAGGCATTCAGGGCCTGTCCATGTCTTTGCTATTTTGAATAGTGCTGCAATGAACATGCATGTGGATGTGTCTTTATACTATAACAATTTATATTCCCTTTGGTGTATACCCAAATATGAGGTTCTTGGGTTAAATGATAATTCTTTCTTTAGTTCTGTAAGGAATCACCACACTGCTTTTTACGGTTCTTGAACTAATTTATACTCCCACCAGCAGAATATAAGCATTCCCTTTTCTCTGCAAACTTTCCAGCACCTGTTATTTTTTGACTTTTTAAAAATAGCCATTCTGACTTTGTGATGTGGTATCTCATGGTGGTTTTTCTTTTAATTTCTCTAATGATTAGAGATGAGCATTTTTTTATACGCTTGTTAGCCACATGTATGTCTTCTTTTGAAAACCATCTGTTCATATTTTTTTACCTAGTTTTTTTTTTTAGATGGAGTCTTGTTCTGTCACCTAGGCTGGAGTGCACTCAATCTCGGCTCATTGCAACCTCTGCCACTTGGGTTCAAGCAATTCTCCTGCCTCAGCCTCCTGAGTAGCTGGGATTACAGGCACGTGCCACCACACCTGGCTAAATTTTGTATTTTTAGTAGAGGTGGGGTTTCAGCATCTTGGCCAGGCTGGTCTTGAACTGACCTCATGATCCACCCATCTTGGCCTCCCAAAGTGCTGGGATTACAGGTGTGACCCACCATGCCCGGCCTAACTTGTTTAAGTTCTTTTTTTTTTTTTTTTTTTTTTTTGAGACAGAGTCTTGCTCTGCCGCACCCAGGCTGGAGTGCAGTGGCCGGCTCTCAGCTCACTGCAAGCTCTGCCTCCCGGGTTCACGCCATTCTCCTGTCTCAGCCTCCCGAGTAGCTGGGACTACAGGCGCCCGCCTCGTCGCCCGGCTAGTTTTTTATTGTATTTTTTAGTAGAGACGGGGTTTCACTGTATTAGCCAGGATGGTCTCGATCTCCTGACCTCGTGATCCGCCCGTCTCGGCCTCCCAAAGTGCTGGGATTACAGGCTTGAGCCACCGCGCCCGGCCTAAGTTCTTAATAAATTCTGGATATTAGACCTTTGTCAGAGACAAAGTTTGCAAATATTTTCTTCTATTCTGTAGGTTGTCTGTTTACTCTGTTAATAGTTTCCTTTGCTGTGAAGAAGCTCTTAAGTTCAAATAGGTCCCATTTGTCAATTTTTACTTTTGTTGCAGTTGCTTTTGGTAGATTTATCATGAAGTCTTTGCCAGTTTCTTTGTCTAGAATTGTATTTCCTAGGTTATCTTGCAGAGTTTCTTATAATTTTTACATTTAAGTGTTTAATTTTTCTTGAATTGATTTTTGTATATGGTCTAATGAAGGGGTCCAGTTTCAGTCTTTTACGTAGTGCTAGGTAGTTATTCCAGCAACATTTATTAAACAGATAATTCTTCCCACATTTCTCTTGTCAGCTTTGTCAAAACTCTGACTGTTATAGGAGGGTGGCATTGTTTCTGGGCTCTCTATTCTGTTGCATAGGTCTTGTGCCCTCATGGATTTTTTTTTGTAACATATTTCTCTCTTTTGCTTTTTCCCTTATAAACATTTTTTCAAGTGTATACAGTGTGCAAAATTCAGATGTCCAAGGGTTCAAAAACTCTTTTTAAACTTTCAAAAAAAGATTTTGCTATTCTCTTTTCTTAATGCATTTGGATTATATGTAGATGTTTTTCTCTGCTTTCTTGAAACATATGTAAATCATACTAACAGCTAAATAAATCTTTTGTCATTTTTTTCTGACTCCGGATTATCTTTATCTAGTATTTCAGATTTTTTGCTTTCTTTTTGCTTCTGAAAAGTTTATTTTTTTCATTTTTAGTCCTTTAAAGTAGACACTGATTTGTTCAGATAAAAACTCATTTTAAGAGCACACAGAAGCTTAGCACAAAGATAGGATTAAATTTTGCAATACAGAATGATAAAGAGTAAAAGATACCAAGTTTCTTTGACAGAAACCTGATTATCCAAGGTAATTATCCAATATTTGTAGGCTAAAGTGCTTGCACTGCAAAAGCAAGAGCAGTTCAGTGTATAACTGAACAGTGGAGTCTGTAGTTGTACCTTACTTTCTATTTATTACTTCAGAACAATTAGCATAGTTATGTGTAGTATTTGTAGACAAACTGCATTCTTTTTTTTTTTTTTTTTTTTTTGAGACGGAGTCTCGCTCTGTCGCCCAGGCTGGAGTGCAGTGGCCAGATCTCAGCTCACTGCAAGCTCCGCCTCCCGGGTTTACGCCATTCTCCTGCCTCAGCCTCCTGAGTAGCTGGGACTACAGGCGCCCGCCACCTCGCCCGGCTAGTTTTTTGTATTTTTAGTAGAGATGGGGTTTCACCGTGTTAGCCAGGATGGTCTCGAACTCCTGACCTCGTGATCCACCCGTCTCGGCCTCCCAAAGTGCTGGGATTACAGGCTTGAGCCACCGCGCCCGGCTACAAACTGCATTCATATAAATTAAACAGTTTTTTCTTTTTTTGAGACAGAGTCTCACTATGTTGCCCCAGCTGGAGTGCAGTGGTCTGATCTCAGCTCACTGCAACCGCAGTCTCCTGGATTAAAGCTATTCTCCTGCCTTAGCCTCCTGAGTAGCTGGGACTACAGCTGCATGCCATCATGCCTGACTAAGTTTTTGTATTTTTACAAAATACAAAATTTTACAAAATACAAAATACAAAAATACAAAAAAAAGTCTCACCATGTTGGTGACCTTGATCTTGATCTCCTGACCTCAGGTGATCTACCCACCTCACTCTTTCAAAGTGCTAGGATTACAGGCAGGAGCCATAAACAGTATTTTCTACAATTATATGCATGTAAAGCTGCAATACTTACTTTGAATGAATCACTTAAATGGTTATTTTAATATTGTTATTTATACTTTTGAAATATAAAGTGTTTTAACTAAAGTATAGTTGCATTTTTTTTTTTTTTTTTTTTTTGAGATGGAATCTCACTCTTTCACCCAGGCTAGAGCACAGGGGTGCCATCTCATCTCACTGCAACCTCTGCATCTTCGGTTCAAGTGATTCTTGTGCCTCAGCCTCCTGGGTAGCTAGGATGACAGGTATGCTCCATCATGCCTGCCTAAATTTTTTTTTGTATTTTCAGTGGAGATGGGGTTTCACCATATGGACTAGGCTGGTCTCAAATTCCTGACCTTGTGATCTGCACACTTCGGCCTTGCAGAGTGCTGGGATTACAGGCATGAAACACTGCACCTGGCTATATTTGCAATTTTTAAAAATGCTACATACATTATGACTAGTTCATTACAATTATCCATACTTAGATACTTATATCTAATATCCAAAGAGAATTTACTACCAAATTGTTACAGTAGATATTAGTGTGACATGTTTATTTATTGAATAGGGGTAATTATGAGTAAACACAATTTTATCTTTTATTTCACTAAATTGGTATACTGCATTACAAGAAAAATAAAGACAGGTGATGTGGCCACCCAAAAATCATAATAGGTATTCAATTAACTATGTTACAAGTTCTAATATATTCCACTATATGAACACAGTCAGAGTCTATTTCTTCATCAAAAAGAGTTGTTGGAAGTTGTCAGATATATTTCAATATAGAACTCCATTCAATGGCTAGGAGATGAGAGAGCAGCAGAGATGGAAATACAACTTTATAAAATTACTCTGATAATCTGCCCCCTTTTTTCATAATGCTCATGTTTCTCATGCTTAGAGTAGCTGTACACCTTGGGTGTCTAGAGAGAAAGTGCTTTTAGGGAATATTTTTTGACTGACTTGATCTATTTTATGTCTAGTCTGAGCTTTTTCTTAAGATGTTTTGAACTTTTTTCTCTCAACATAATCTGGCTCAGATAAATATCTATTTTTCTCTCCAATGCTTTGGGTGTCTGTTTCAGAAGCTCTATTAGTATCCCATCGTGTCTGAATGAGGTGGGCTGTCACAGTGAGAACTTTTGGAGCTATCTCTATCAGCACTCATGCTGGAAATTCAGCAGTATTTTTCCATGTCACTACTATACGTAGAAACTGTGGCTGAAACACTGCTCACATTCCCATTGTTGTGAAGGTGTAATTCTACCAAGGAGGCCTGCAGGCTCTGCTCCTGCAACTCAGGCTTCACTCTGATGTGACACTAGAGTGCTGCTGTGGCAAATGGGGTTCACATAAACTGTGAGCTATGCTGTGGGTTGTGCCTCAGTGGCAGATGGTAGAGGTCAAGAGAGGACACTAGCAACTAGGAGAAAGAAAGCAGAAGTGCTGTAGCCCAGTGCCAGGGAGTACAGAGCCACTGCTCTAAAATGTAAATAGCCAAAAATATAGAACCCTAGGAAACCATTTTTGTAGCAGAGTGAAAGCCTACCTTCAGCAGGCACCTGGCTTCAAGCTGCTAAACCAACTCCTATTATGGCGTTGTGAAAAGTTTATTTGTCATTGAATATAAGCAATTAGCATACACAGATGGCCTCTTCAATCTCCAGGTGAATCTGGGATGAACTATGTATGACATGGTGCTGAAAATTCTTCTACTTTTGGACTAATTGTGGTGACCATCTTTCTGTATTTGCGGTCTCTTAAACAGATTGACTATGATGCATGTCACATTCAAGTTCAATTGTATAATAAAACCATTTTCTTTCTGTTATTGTGGAGTTTTTCTGGGGCTGGAGAAAATTTTTCTTTTAATTATTGTTTCCAAACACAGTCTAGAATTACCAGACATGATATAAACACATAATATGCCAGCCAAAATTTACTGTAGAGGGGACTTTCCCTCTCAGGCTTCCGGTCAACCTACACTTGTGCAGGGAAGTGCATGTTGTCCCCTAAATATGCAGGCAGAATTTTGTCTCTGCCTATTTGCTATTTATAGTCCTCTACAGTCACTTCTACAGAGGCTAGATCAGATTTATACAAACTTCAGAGGGCAGCAATCAATCATTTTACCTCTTTCAATGACTCTTGTATCTTCAGACCTGAAACTGATACAGAAACTATGTAGCCCAGAAACTCAGTTAGAATAACGTGTGTGCATTGAGTAGCCACAGAGACATGCGAAGCTCCACTTTCCCTTTCCTCCTTTAAAGTGCTCACAAATGTGCAGGTAACACCTGCTGCTACTCCAACCATTCAGGCCCTAAATCTGTAGCTCAAATTTTGAATTTAGGTCTTGAGATTTGGGAAATAAAAAACTTTTGTCTAAAAAATGCAAATCCTTTTGTTTCTCAAACTCAGAGAGATGTTAAAATGAAAGAGCAGTTATGTATTTCTCCCGGCTTTGAACTATGTATTCATCTCTTGAACTTGTTCACTAGTTTTGCAAGTAGTTATAAATTAAACTAATAATGCCACATTGGACACTGTATCCCATATCCTAAACCATAACAATATATATCTAATCAATAATTAATGCTGTTTCTATAGATATATAAAAATTTCTGACAAACAACTTTGTATCAATTTTTAACAGTAGGTTGTATTGACATCTTTAATAAATATTTTCACCCTGAGCAAAAATATGTTGAAGAGTGTTTTATATTTTCATATTTTTAAATTTGCCAGTTTGACTTTTGGTTTTAACTCCTAGTTTCATTTAGTTTTTGTTAGAAAATACACAGTTTATAATTTTAGTCTTTTAAATTGATTTGTTATTGTTTTGAGACAAGATCTTACCATCACCAAGGAGGCTGGAGTGCAGTGGGATAATTTTGGCTCACTGTAGCCTCTGCCTCCTGGGCTCAAGTGATCCTTTGATCTCGGTTTTCTGAGTAGCTAAGACTACAGACATGCACTACCAAGTCTGACTAATTGTTTGCTTGTTTGTAGTGTTAGGATCTCACTATGTTTCCCAGGCTGGTTTCAAACTTTTGGCCCCAATGGGTCCTCTTACCTCAGTCTCTCAAAGTGTTAGGATTATAGGCAAGAGCCATTCCACCTAGTCAGTATTTTTAAATTTAATAAATCTTGCTATGTGTCCTAACAGAATATACCAGATGCGAATAAAAACATTGTGTATTTTCTTGCTTTTGACTGGAGTGTTTTGTATGTGTCTGTGAAGCCGAATTGGTCTATAATACAGTTTGTATGTCCATGTTGTCCAAACCTCATGCTGCAGTATAAATCCTCAATGTTGGTTCTGGGACCTGGTTGAACACTTTTGGGTCATGGGGGCAAATTTCTCATGAATGGCTTGGTGCATCCTCTTGGTAACCAAAAAGTTTACTCTATAAATAAATTCAAAAGAGAGCAGTTTTCAAATGAGGGCAAATTTCTCATGAATGGCTTGGTATGTCCTCTTGGTAACCAAAAACTTTACACTCTATTAATTCAAAGGAGAGCTGGTTCATTAAAAGAACCTGAGTCCCTCACCTCACACTTGCTCTGTCTCTTACCATATAGTATGTCCAGTTACTCTTTACCTTTCAGCATGATTTTAAGCTTGCTGAAATCCTCACCAGAAGCAGATGCTGCCACACACTTCTTGTTTTTTTTTTTTTTTTTTTTTTGAGAGGGAGTCTCGCTCTGTCGCCCAGGCTGGAGTGCAGTGGCCGGATCTCAGCTCACTGCAAGCTCCGCCTCCCGGGTTCACGCCATTCTCCTGCCTTAGCCTCCAGAGTAGCTGGGACAACGGGCGCCGCCACTTCGCCCGGCTAGTTTTTTATAGTTTTTAGTAGAGACGGGGTTTCACCGTGTTAGCCAGGGTGGTCTCGATCTCCTGACCTCGTGATCCGCCCGTCTCGGCCTCCCAAAGTGCTGGGATTACAGGCTTGAGCCACCACGCCCGGCCTGCCACACACTTCTTATACCATCTGCCAAGCTATGAGCCAAGTAAACCTTTTTTCTTTATAAATCATGCACTCTCAAGTGTTTCTCTGTATGCAGAATAATTCATAGTCTATAATGTTGTCTAAGTTTTCTGTTTCTTATTTTTATCTAAACTTTCCATTTATTATTGCAAACGGGGCTTTGATGTCTACAATTATTATGTTGCTATGTATGTCTTGCTTTACTTTGTCAAGAATTGCTTTATATATTTTGAAGTCCTGATGTTATATATGCATATACATATAGATAAATTATAGATTCCTGCTAAATGAACTCACTTTACCATAATATCAGTCTTGATCTCACAGTATTGCTTGACTTAAAGCATATTATGTATAATATAATTATGACCACCTCACTCAATTGAGTTTACTGTTTTCTTTTTTTTTTTTTTTTTTGAGGCAGAGTCTCACTCTGTCGCCCAAGCTGGAGTGCAGTGGCCGGATCTCAGCTCACTGCAAGCTCTGCCTCCCGGGTTCACGCCATTCTCCTGCCTCAGCCTCCCGAGTAGCTGGGACTACAGGCGCCCGCCACCTCGCCCAGCCAGTTTTTTGTATCTTTTTTAGTAGAGATGGGGTTTCACCGTGTAAGCCAGGATGGTCTTGATCTCCTGACCCCGTGATCCGCCTGTCTCGGCCTCCCAAAGTGCTGGGATTACAGGCTTGAGCCACCACGCCCGGCAAGTTTACTATTTTCATGGAATATACATTTTTTTTCATTCTGTTACATTCGGCCTATTTGACTCAATGCTAAAATGAATCTCTTGTAGGCAGCATAGTGTATGCTTTTTAAAAAACCACTCAGGCATTCTATTTTTTCTTAATATAATTTTATTTTTTTATTTATTTTTGTTATTTATTTATTTATTCTTTTTTTGAGACATAGCTTTGCTCTTGTTGCCCAAGCTGGAGTACAATGGAGCGATCTCAGCTCACCGCAACCTCCGCCTCCCAGGTTCAAGTGTTTCTCTGGCCTCAGCCTCCCTAGTAACTGGGATTACAGGCAGGAGCCACCATTCCTGGATAAAGTTTTTTGTATTTTTAGTAGAGACGTGTCTTCCTGTTGGTCAGGCTGGTCTCAAACTCCCGACCTCAGGTGATCCACCCACCTTGGCCTCCCAAAGTGCTGGGACAACAGGGGTGAGCCACCGTGCCTGGCCTTAATTTATTTTTTGAGATGGAGTCTCACTGTGTCACCCAAGGTGGAGTGCAGTGGCACAATCTCGGCTCACTGCAGTGAGCAGTGCCACTGCACTTCAGCTTGGGCGACAGAATGAAACTCCATCTCAAATAAAAGAAAACAAAGCAAAAACAAAAAAAGAGAAGGAAGTGGATTACTCACAGTAACTACAATATGGAATTAACCTAAGGTTTTGTCAATAGTTGGAGAAGGAAAATGTGGTGTATGTACAGAGTGCAATGCTATACAGCCCTTAAAAATAAGAAAGTCTTGTTATTTGCAACAACATTCATAAACCCAAAAAGTATGCTAAGCAAAATAAGCCAGCACAGAAAAACACACAAAACAAAAAATTCTTTTTTTTTTTTTTGAGAGGTAGGTTAGCTCTTGTTACCAAGGCAATGGTGCAGTGACATCATCTCAGCTCACTGCAACCTCCACCTCCTAAATCCAAGCAATTCTCCCGCCTTAGCCTCCCCAGTACCTGGGATTACAGGCGCCTGCCACCATGCCTGGATAATTTTAGTAGAGATGGGGTTTTGTCATGTTGGCCAGGCTGTTCTCAAACTCCTGACCTCAAGTGATTCACCCACCTCAGCCTCCCAAAGTGGTGGGATTACAGGCACGAGTCACCACGCCCGACTCACATAATCCTATTTCCGTGTAAAGTGTTAAAAAAAAACTTACTTGCCGGGCGCAATGGCCCACACCTGTCATGTCAGCACTTTGGGAGGCCGAGGCAGGCAACTCACAAGGTGAGGAGTTTGAGACCAACATGGTGAATCCCCGTCTTTACTGAAAATACAAAAATTAGTCAGGTGTGGTGGCACGTGCCTGTAATCCCAGGTACTCAGAAGGCGGAGGCAGTAGAATCGCTTGAACCCGGGAGGTGGAGGTTGCAGTGAGCCGAGATTGCACCACTGCCTTCCAGCCTGAACAATAGAGGAAAACTCTGTCTCAAAAATAATAATAATAATAATAATTAAAACTCATGGAAGTAGAGAGTACGATAATGAAAAAACAACAACAAAACACATCCCCTATGGGGTTTTTTGGTCTGGTTAAGAGAGCTTCTTTATGATATTTCAGGGATTATATTTTCTTTCATCTTCTGCATCCTTCTGTTCTTCAGCCAATGGATAAAAAAGATACAGAGAAGACACCTTTGCTTTTTATCCACTTCCACTCAGTATTAGTCAATGTGGTTACAGCTGAGAATAGCAGTTTTCTGGCAGGACAGCCACTTCTAAGCAATAAACACACTGAAAAAAAGTCTAAATCTTTCATAACAAGCTAATGGATTTTAAGAAAAACAAGCATAGGCATCAACAATGCTTGTGGTAAAATATTCATTTTATTGATTTCTATTGAGCTCTGATAATATTTGATCAAAAGCTAGCTAGTATAGAGCAAAAAAGGAATATTATTCTAAATAAGAATATTGTGAATGGTTATTTAGTCAAGATAAGTAAAAATATGACCTCACACTAATAGTCTCACCTATAGTTATACAACATCAAATGGTACTTTTTATTTAAAATTTTGTTTCATATAAAAATTCAATTTATATCACCCTCCTTTGGCCATTTCAATACCTTCTCCATTTTATATCAGTGGAAAACAGGACAGCAGGTCCCAGAAAAGCAAGTGATGTTATTGCTGCTTTAACAGTGATCATGAAGAGCACTTGTTTAGGTGCTACTCACATGTCAAACACTGTTAATTGCCTTAAAGTACTGATTTCTAAAATTTACTGGTAATATAAAATTATTAACTAAGAAGACTTTATCTTTTTTTTTTTTTTGAGACGGAGTCTCCCTCTGTCCACCAGGCTGGAGTGCAGTGGCCCGATCTCGGCTCGCTGCAAGCTCCGCCTCCTGGGTTCAAGCCATTCTCCTGCCTCAGCCTCCCCGGTAGCTGGGACTACAGGCGCCCGCCACCACGCCCGGCTAATCTTTTGTATTTTTAGTAGAGACGGTGTTTCACTGTGGTCTCGATCTCCTGACGTTGTGATCCGCCCGCCTCGGCCTCCCAAAGTGCTGGGATTACAGGCGTTAATCACCGCGCCCGGCCTAGAAGACTTTATCTTATTCAAATATGTTTCATGGGATTTCATTGACATTTAAGTGTCCGAATTATCTGGAATATTGAAATTTTCCGGCCGGGCGCGGTGGCTCAAGCCTGTAATCCCAGCACTTTGGGAGGCCGAGACGGGCGGATCACGAGGTCAGGAGATCGAGACCATCCTGGCTAACCCGGTGAAACCCCGTCTCTACTAAAAAATACAAAAACTAGCCGGGCGAGGTAGCGGGTGCCTATAGTCCCAGCTACTCCGGGAGGCTGAGGCAGGAGAATGGCGTGAACCGGGGAGGCGGAGCTTGCAGTGAGCTGAGATCCGGCCACTGCACTGCACTCCAGCCTAGGGGACAGAACGAGACTCCGTCTCAAAAGAAAAAAAAAAAAAAAAAAAAAAGAAATTTTCCATGAACCCAAATTGAGTAGTATAATCTTTTACTAAAAGCTTTTCTGAGGCAGAACAAGATTTATAACATTTATAACATAGAAGATGTGTATTAACCATGTTTTCAGCAATCACTTTGAGCACAGCATTCTCAGTTCCCAGCATGCACCCTAAGTCACTCAGGGGAAATTGGTATCTCTGTGCAGAGGCAGAAGAAAATGCTGAGTGGAGGTGCACCACAGGGCACAGCAATGCTTTCCACATGCACCTATTAAGGTCTCCATTTAATTGGGCTGTTATTTGCATGGCTAGATACTTACTGAATTTAGTCATACTACTTTTTAGCAGCTAATGGCATCTGTTACCCATTAATTTTCTACATTTGCTTTTTTAAAAACAAATATTTGTCAATTTACTCTAAACTGAGACTAGGTTTACAATATTACATTTACAATCTTCAATTTTTCAGTGTTAAAGCAAATCAGAAGAGCAATATGTGTATACAGTGAGCATTTTCCCGCCTATCAAAATTCTTCCTTCATTGCCTTGGAAATTCTATGAAGCGACCTATAAAATACTCCCTCTCAATACTTTAGCCAGGATTTTAGATTTCAGTAGGTCAAAAACAATTATTGAGCAAGGCCAAAATGTTTTCTTTGTTTCTTGTTAGTCATCTATCATGGCAATTATGCCAAGCCATTGAAAAGATGTGGTTTTGATTAATTTTAACTCATTTTAAATGTTTTCTCTAATTGTTACTTTTGTCATGTTATTCAAAAATAAGCTATCTTCCTATTGGAAGCAACATGCCTGAGGCAGGAATGATGACAATATACAAATATGTTTCCTGCTATGTGGTCACCATAAGCAGCTTACAACATGGCCCACCTAGAAATCACTTACTTTCAGGCCAGTGGGGGTGTTTTCCTGTGATGTGTCTCTTTCTCTTAAAAGCACCTCTGATTAAATTTAGCATAGTCAGGATAATCTCCATTTTGATAAACACAAAGTCAACATACGAATAACCTAATTCGTGATTTCCCACCACACTTACACAATTTTTTTTTTTTTTTTTTTGCACTCGAGGGAAGTATTACATGGCAAGGTGTGCAACAGACTGGGAATCCGGGATATTATCTTAGAATGTTGCCTACCCCTCTGAATAAACTTTTAAAAAAGGCTTACTGCTGCTTTTGTTATCTACAGAAACAAAAGTATCATCTGCAAATAATTATTATCTACTTTCCAGTTTTATTCATTACAAATATTAACTAATTATTTTTCTGGCTTATTTTTCCTTTATATACCATATTATAGATTCACACACACATAGAACAATAAAAATATATCCAGTTATTCAATTTTGGTTAAATTTTCATTAAAATGGCCGGGCGCGGTGGCTCAGGCCTGTAATCCCAGCACTTTGGGAGGCCGAGAAGGGTGGATCACGAGGTCGGGAAATCGAGACTATCCTGGCTAACAGGGTGAAACCCCGTCTCTACTAAAAATACAAAAAATGAGCCGCGCGTGGTGGCAGGCACCTGTAGTCCCAGCTCATCAGGAGGCTGGGGTGGGAGAATGGCGTGAACCCAGGAGGCGGAGGTTGCAGTGAACCGAGATGGCGCCACTGCACTCCAGCCTGGGCAACAGAGTGAGATTCAGTCTCAAAAAAAAAAAAAAAAAATCATTAAAATAAGTATTAAAAATGATTATTTGTTTTCTGTTTGAAGAGGGCTTTTATTGTACTCAAGAGTGTTATTTCCGGAGACAAAAGTTGTCTGTGCTTTAATAGGCAGATTCTGGGGAGAATCTGAACTATAAGCCATAATATTTTACATTAATAAATTCAATAGAAAGCAGAAAGTATAGATTTGCTTTCAGCATTTTCAAGGTGTTTAGTTTTCTATTAGTCACTTTATTAAAATAATTTGTCCCAATAATTGCTCTTTTCTTCTGAAAATATATGAAAGCTCATACACATACACACTCACTTCATAATTTTCTTACACCTAAGGTTTATCGTCAGATTAATATGTGTATATTTAACTGTATGTAAATTAAAACTAAAAGTCTATATGTTTGGCCAGGTGCGGTGGCTCAAGCCTGTAATCCCAGCACTTTGGGAGGCCGGGGGCGGTGGATCACACGGTCAGGAGATCGAGACCATCCTGGCTAACCCGGTGAAACCCCGTCTCTACCAAAAAATACAAAAAACTAGCCGGGCGAGGTGGCGGGCGCCTATAGTCTCACCTACTCGGGAGGCTGAGGCAAGAGAATGGCGTGAACCCGAAAGGGGGAGCTTGCAGTGAGCTGAGATCCGGCCACTGCATTCCAGCCTGGGTGACAGAGAGAGACTCCGTCTCAAAAAAAAAAAAAAAGAAAAGAAAACAGAAACTGAACCCCACGGACCAAACTGTGAACCCCACGGACCAAAGCTCTTCCCATTCATGAACCCACAACCTGAGTCAGGATTCTCCCCCCAAGACCCTCCTGTGCTCCCCGCACAATCTGGGAGAGACGCGGCGCTGTGGATGCAGAGCTGCCGTGAGAGGGTTTCCACCAGGGCAGTCACTGAGCAGGGAAGAGACAGGACACCCGGGTCGGCTGTCAGCGCAGCCTCCATCTTCTGGCTGAAGGGGACTGAGGCTGAGCTGGGCAAGGAGAACTTGTGGCACAGATTGTGGAGCTGACTGAGGGGAGGCCTGAGTTCTGCCACAGCCACTTCTCACCGGTTCCAATCAGCCCCTCCTGCTCACTCGGGATATAGGACTAGCACTCTCACTATTTCTAGGCTTCCAGGGGTTCCCGGCGTCTTAGCTGTGGATCTCCCAATACCTGCAGGTCACAGGGCCACAGATGTTGGACTTCTAGGAGCACAGGACACAGACTAGCGAAGACCAGACCTACAGCTCAGGCTGCAGCGAGAGACAAGGGCCGCAGCCAAACAAGGGAGAAGTCCTGTTAGCTCCAGCTGCGTGCCTGATTGGACGGTTTTCAGCCTAGCGTTTTTGATTGGATAATGCTTAAGGTCCCTGCCCCCTCAGGCCCTGAGTGACAGAAAAGGTGATCAGGGCTAAATGAAGAAAAAAAGTCACAGCCTTAGCCGCAGCCTTTTTCAGGCAGGGCTTCCTCTCTGAGCTGAGCCAGACCCAACCCAGAGCATGGGAAAATTCTATCTTTTTTTTACTCTTTCTCTTTTTGAATGTATTCAAAAGGTGAACAGAAGTATTTTGCTGTCATATTAATAATACATAAAATTTTGATTCAAGAAAAAAAATCAACTTTTACTTTGGTAATAGTGTATTATCAATACTAAAACTAATTTTAATAAATCTTATAAATAGGCCGGGCGCGGTGGCTCAAGCCTGTAATCCCAGCACTTTCGGAGGCCGAGACGGGCGGATCACGAGATCAGCAGATCGAGACCATCCTGGCTAACCTGGTGAAACCCCGTCTCTACTAAAAAATACAAAAAACTAGCCGGGCGAGGTGGCGGGCGCCTGTAGTCCCAGCTACTCGGGAGGCTGAGGCAGGAGAATGGCATAAACCCGGGAGGCGGAGCTTGCAGTGAGCTGAGATCCGGCCACTGCACTCCAGCCTGGGCGACAGAGCGAGACTCCGTCTCAAAAAAAAAAAATAAATAAATAAATAAATCTTATAAATAAATCAAATTTGTCATTTTTGACTACTCCAGATTTCCATATATATTTTGTAATCTCTTGTAATTTTTTAAAACTCTTTACATTTGGCCGGGCGCGGTGGCTCAAGCCTGTAATCCCAGCACTTTGGGAGGCCAAGACGGGCGGATCACGAGGTCGGGAGATCGAGACCATCCTGGCTAACACGGTGAAATCCCGTCTCTACTAAAAAATACAAAAACTAGCCGGGCGAGGTGGCGGGCGCCTGTAGTCCCAGCTACTCGGGAGGCTGAGGCAGGAGAATGGCGTAAACCCAGGAGGCAGAGCTTGCAGTGAGCTGAGATCCTGCCACTGCACTCCAGTCCGGGCGACAGAGTGAGACTCCGCCTCAAAAAAAAAAAAAAAAACTCTTTACATTTTATTTTTATCCAAATTCTTTTTATTTTTTCAATTTGAAACAACCTTTAAGTAATTTCAAACTATTATAGAAGATAGAAAGAAATCTCGACATTTTGGGAGGCCAAGGTGGGTGGATCACTTGAGGCCAGGTGTTCAAGACCGGCCTGGCCAATATGGTGAAAACCCATTTCTACTAAAAATACAAATAATTAGCTAGGTGTGGTGTTGCACACCTGTAGGCCCAGCTACTCCGGAGGCAGGAGAATTGCTTAAACCCCGAAGGCGGAGGTTGTGTAACTGCCCAAGGGGTTCACCTTGCCCTATGCCTAGACAGAGCTGATTCATCAAGATGGGGTAATTTGTGGAGGAAAAGTTAAATATTAAATTTGAACTTAATTGAACGTGGACACATTCAATGGCCACCAAGTTCTCAAACAGGTTGTGTGAGCTTCTTGAGGCATTTGTTCAGTACTGTTTCAGAGAAATCTCTATTTCAATTTGTTTCTATACATTAGTTGTTGAAAAACAATAGACAGTCACAAAAACAAGTTGACAGTTTTGTGTTCCTTGACCCCAGTCACAAATGGTCCTCGTGACTGGGCCTTATGCCAAACTGTGGGGAAAAGAGAGGTCAGCCTGTTACTGTGTCTATATAGAAAGAAGTAGGTTTAAGAGACTCCATTTGGTTCTGTATTTGAGATGCTGTTTTTCTGTGACCCTACCCCCAACCTTGTCCTTGCAAGAGACATGTGCTGTGGTGACTTAAGGTTAAAAGGATTTTGGGCTGTGCAGGATGTGCTTTGTTAAACAAGTGCCTTGTGGTTAAAGGTCATCACCATTCTCTTAATCTCAAGTAAGAGAAAAACATTTGTCGCCGGGCGCGGTGGCTCAAGCCTGTAATCCCAGCACTTTGGGAGGCTGAGACGGGCGGATCACGAGGTCAGGAGATCGAGACCATCCTGGCTAACATGGTGAAACCCCGTCTCTACTAAAAATACAAAAACTAGCCGGGCGAGGTGGCGGGCGCCTGTAGTCCCAGCTACTCCGGAGGCTGAGGCAGGAGAATGGCATAAACCCGGGAGGCAGAGCTTGCAGTGAGCTGAGATCCGGCCACTGCACTCCGGCCTGGGCGACAGAGCGAGACTCCGTCTCAAAAAAAAAAAAATTCATACCAAAATACTAATTTATGACAAATTTCTAAATATTTAGAAAATACTTTCAACTTGTAGGTTTCTT
>NC_045454.1:32970450-32973193 GCF_002776525.5 Piliocolobus tephrosceles | reverse complement strand
AAAAAAAAAAAAAAAAAAAAAAAAAAAAAAAAAAAAAAAAAAAAGAGAAAAACATTTGTCTCCTGCCTGTCCCTGGGCAATGGAACATCTCCGTGTAAAACCCATTGTGTGTTTTGTTTACTGAGCAAAGAGAAAACCGCCTTTAGGAATAAGGTGGGATTTGCTGGAGCAATACTGCTAAAAGGTTTATGGAGATGTTTGCATATGCATCTCAAGGCAAAGCATTTTACTTTGAACTTATTCAGGTCACAAAGATCTTTATCTATATGTCTTACTGCTGATTTTCTCCCTAAAATGATCCCATTGTCCTGCCACTCCCTTATCTTTTTGATGGTAAAGATAATTATCAATAAATACTAAGGGAGGCCGGGCGCGGTGGCTCAAGCCTGTAATCCCAGCACTTTGGGAGGCCGAGACGGGCGGATCACGAGGTCAGGAGATCGAGACCATCCTGGCTAACACGGTGAAACCCCGTCTCTACTAAAAATACAAAAACTAGCCGGGCGAGGTGGCGGGAGCCTGTAGTCCCAGCTACTCCGGAGGCTGAGGCAGGAGAATGGCATAAACCCGGGAGGCAGAGCTTGCAGTGAGCTGAGATCCGGCCACTGCACTCCAGTCCGGGCGACAGAGCGAGACTCCGCCTCAAAAAAAAAAAAAATAAAATAAAATAAATACTAAGGGAACTCAGAGACTGGTGCTGCCGTGGGTCCTCTGTAAGCTGAGCGCCAGTCTCCTGGGCCCCACTTTTCTTTCTCTATACTTTGTCCCTGTGTCTTATTTCTTTTCTCAAGTCTCTCGTTCCACCTAACGAGAAACACCCACAAGTGTGGAGGGGCAGGCCACCCCTTCACAAACAACTCGTTATAAAACAGCTGGGGTACTAGACTGTGCGGAAGCTTCATGTGACCCTCCTCATCTGTGCAGGAATGAGTGACTGACTCTGGAGCCCAAGCTGTTGCTTCCCGGTCTGGTGGTGAATCTTCCATAATCTGGTGAGTGAATCCTCCATAGTCTGGTGAGTGAATCCTCCATAGTCTGGTGAATCCTCCATAGTCTAGTGAGAGAATTTTAAAATTCTCTGCCTCCAATACCCCCAGTTCTCCTCTTTGGTGATCGAATGGTCCAGGTAAGTCGGTTCTGCTCCCTGTGCCACCCAACTGGATGAGACCCCTCAACAGGGGTCGTCAGACACCCTATACAGGAGCAATTCTACTGGCATCAGTTTGGTGCCTCTTGAGGTCAGAGATTCCATATACATATACACCAGTGTATGTATCTCTTTTCCTTTCTCCTCTTCCCATTGCAATTTGCTTATTATATCAACATGCTTATTATATCAATCCAGTTATTACATTGATTCACTTATTATATTATTTGCTAATTATATCTGCATTTCCATTTACGTGGCATAAAGCTTATTTACCCTTAAAGGTATTGTGTGTGTGTCTTTCCTTCTCCCCTTGAACGTTTCCCACACAGAATATTTTTGGCGTCACAAACAGGATTCGAAAACCAAACTGTGCTGCTTTTTGGGAGCAAGGACAGGGCTGGAAACTCGAAGAATTCCCATACCCATGGGTGGGAACTCCCCAATGTCGCTGTCAGTTCCTACATGATTGAATAAAGGGGGACAAACACAGAAATGAAGACAAAGACAAAAGATTTGTTTTAAAAGAAGGGGTCAGGCGGGGTGTGGTGAAAGGGGGGGCGGGGCTGGGGGCTCCTCACTTGTAGTGAGCAGAAGGCAGCCCTGAGTTTCCACCGTCCTTAGTATTTATTAGGTAGAATCAATAGGGAGGGAGAGGTAATGGTTGGTCAGCTGCTTGATTTATCACAGGTACATATAATTGCTTTCTTCATGCAACAGGCTTCAGATGTTCCTATAGATAACCACAAGGAACACTGCACCTGGGGCATGACTGCCCTCAGCACCCCTTCTGGCAGCAGATGCAGTTTGTCAGTTTTCTTGACTGAGTTGGTCAGGACCCTCATTTTCTCTACCTCCAATACCCCCAGTTCTCCTCTTTGGCGATTGAATGGTCCAGGGAAACTGGCCTTTGTGAGAATTGAGAATCTAAATTAGTGCAATTTAAACCATTGACTGTGCGTGAAGTGCTGCAGAAGATTCCAGTAGGCAAAGGAGATGCTGAAGGGATCTCCTGGAGTGAATGGTGTTTGCTTACTGCTTATGAGTTAATGTATCAATAGGGGATAGTTGCTATAAGAGAAATATGAGCTGGAAAAGGAAAATGCTAATCTGATTTTCAGACTGGCCCTGGCCCAAGGCCAGGCCTATGTCTTGAATGATCAGGCTCAAAGCTATCAGCCTGTTGCTGAAGAAAGTAACTGTCCAAATTACAACGTGTCCAGATTACAACGTGTTCAAGCCTTGCAATGACAGGCATTATAATGTATGGTGGTATAACTGATAGTGATTAGTGGCCTAAATGCTCCACTTGAAAGATACAGAATGGTAAGAATAGATAAGAGTTTACCAACCGAATATCTGCTGTCTTTAAGAGACTCACCCAACACATAAAGACTCACAAAAGTTAAGGTAAAGGGTTGGGAAAAAATAGTACATGCAAATGTACCCCAAAAGCAAGCAGTAGTGGCCATTGTTACATCAGACAAAATAGACATTAAAGCAAAAACAGTTAAAAAAAAAAAAAAAAAAAAAAAAGGCTGGGCGCGGTGGCTTAAGCCTGTAATCCCAGCACTTTGGGAGGCCGAGACGGGTGGA
>NC_045454.1:32967582-32970440 GCF_002776525.5 Piliocolobus tephrosceles | reverse complement strand
CTGGCTAACACGGTGAAACCCCGTCTCTACTAAAACATACAAAAAAACTAGCCGGGCGAGGTGGCGGGCGCCTGTAGTCCCAGCTACTCCGGAGGCTGAGGCAGGAGAATGGCCCTTTGCCAATGGGCTCAAGGAATACAAAAAGGTCAACTTGTTCTTCAATAACTAACATATAGGAATAGATTGAAACAGTACTGGATGAAACAGTATAGGAATAGATTGAAACAGTACTGGATGAATGCCTCAAGGAAGTCATACAACCCGTTTTGAGACTTGGTGACCATTCATTGTTTGTGTCCATGTTCAATTGAGTTCAAAATTAACATTTAACTTTTCCTCCACAAATTCTCCGCCCCCCCCCCCCACTTTTTTTTTGAGACGGAGTCTCGCTCTGTCGCCCAGGCTGGAGTGGCATGGCGGGACCTCAGCTCACTGCAAGCTCCGCCTCCCGGGTTCACGCCATTCTCCTGCCTCAGCCTCCCGAGTAGCTGGGACTACAGGCACCTGCCGCCATGCCCGGCTAATTTTTTTTGGTATTTTTTTTAGTAGAGATAGGGTTTCACCGTGTTAGCCAGGATGGTCTCCATCTCCTGACCTCGTGATCTGCCCGCCTCGGCCTCCCAAAGTGCTGGGATTACAGGCGTAAGCCACGGCGCCGGGCCAAATTCCCCTGTCTTGATGAACGGGCTGTGTCTAGACAAAAGGCAAGGTAAATCCCTTAGGCTGTTACACACAATCTCCGCCTCCTGGGTTCAAGAGATTCTCGTGCCTCAGCCTCTGGAGTAGCTGGGACTACAGGTGTGCGCACCAGCACACCCAGCTAATTTTTTGTATTTTTAGTAGAAATGGGGTTTCACCATGTTGGCCAGGCTGGTCTTGAACTCCTGACCTCAAGTTATCCGCCCACCAGGTCTCGATCTCCTGAACTCGTGATCCGCCCGCCTTGGCCTCCCAAAGTGCTGGAATTACAGGTGTGAGCCACCGCGCCTGGTTCTAAACGATTTCTATTTCCTGTAACAATTTGAAATTACTTAAAGGTTGTTTCAAATTGAAAAAAAATAAGAATGTAGATAAAAATAAAATACAAAAAGTTACAAAATTACAAGAGACTATGAAATATATGTGCAAATCTCGAGCTGTCAAAAGTGACAAATTTGATTTATGTATAAGGTTTTATTAAAATTAGCTTTAGTATTGATAATACATTATCAAAGTAAAAGTTGATTTTCTCTTGTACCAAAATTTTATGTATTATTAATATGACAGGAAAATACTTCTGTTCACCTTTTGAACACATTGAAAAAGAGAGTAAAAAAGATATAGAATTTTCCCATACTCGGTGTCTTAATTTAATTTAATGTAACTTAATTTAGGAGAGCTAAGTAATTAAACATGAGGCTAAAGTACAGAAGAAAGCAGCAGCCCTTTATTGCAAATATGCACACACTCTCCGGCGGGTTCCCTGGTCCTCAGGTGTGGGGGGGGCCAGGGAAGTCGAGCCGGAGCTCTGGGGTGAGGTTCCTCGGTCCAGGAATGCGGGGGACGAAGAAGTCACGCCTGCTCCTGCCAGCAGCCGACTTTTATGCATTGGTACTGGAAGGGGGAGGGCAGTGGGCGGGATAAGGGCGTGATATGGGCATTCCGTAGGTGCGGCCAGGTAAGTCTCGAGCTCTTCGGATTGACGTCACCTGGCGCATGCTCGGTTGATCTGCATCTTCCCGAGCTCGGGCTGCATTTTCCCGCGGGGGTAAGTTGGTGATGAAGAACCCGGAAGCAACAGGGGCAGTGCCTTCTTGTTTACCTTCCTCCATCTTGTCCCTTCTCCCTCACCCAAACACTCGGACCGGGCGCGGTGGCTCAGGCCTGTAATCCCAGCACTTTGGGAGGACGAAACGGGCGGATCACGAGGTCAGGAGATCGAGACCATCCTGGCTAACACGGTGAAACTCCGTCTCTACTAAAAATACAAAAAACTAGCCGGGTGCGGTGGCGGGCATCTGTAGTCCCAGCTACACGGGAGGCTGAGGCAGGAGAATGGCCTGAACCCGGGAGGCGGAGCTTGCAGTGAGCCGAGATTGCGCCACTGCACTCCAGCCTGGGCGACAGAGGGAGACTCCCTCTCAAAAAAAAAAAAGAATTTTCCCATACTCTAGGGTGGGTCTGGCTCAGCTCAGGGAGGATGCCCTGCCTGAAAATGCTGCAGCTTTCATCCCTCAGCCCAGCATCTGATCACATCTTCTGTCACTCAGGGACTGAGTGGGCGGGGCCTTAAGCATTATCCAATCAGGGACGCTGGGCTGGAAACCGTCCAATCAGGCAGGCAGCTGGAACAAAGAGGACGGCTTCCGGATTTGGCGCGGCCTTTGTCTCTGGCTGCATCTGGAGCTATATGTTTCCTCTTCACTAGGTGCCTTCTGCTCCTAGAGGCGCAGCCTCTGTGGCCCTTCGTCCTGCAGGTATTGGGAAATCCACATCCAAGATGCCGGGATCCCCTGGAAGCCTAGGAATGGTGAGCGTGCGGGTTCGAAATCCTGAGAGAGGGGAGGGACTGGTTGATGGGAAGTGGCTGCGGGGGCACTCAGGCCTCCCCGAAGTCAGCTCCACAGTCTGCTCCCCGAGTTTTCCTTGCCCAGCTCGGCCTCAGTCCCCTCCAGCCATAAGATGGCTGCGGCGCTGTCAGCCAGTCCGGGGCGTCCTGTCTCTTCCCTGCGCAGTGACTGTGCCCTGGCCTGACGCCCTCTCTGGGCAGCAGCTCTGCACCCGCAGCTCCGGGTCTCTCCCAGATTGTCAGGAACCACGAGAAGGTCATCAGGGGAGATCTTGACTCGGGGTGCGCGTTCACGAATGGGAAGAGCTTT
>NC_045454.1:32956630-32964582 GCF_002776525.5 Piliocolobus tephrosceles | reverse complement strand
GATAATATGGCAATTTTAAAATTTATTTGAATCTTCTCTAATTTTTCATAGTTCTTTTTTTTTTTGAGACAGAGTCTTGCTCAGTTACCAGGCTGGAGTGCAGTGGTGCAATCTCTGCTCACTGCCACCTCTGCCTCCTGGGTTCAAGCTATTCTCTGCCTCAGCCTCTCAAATAGCTGAGATTACAGGTGCCCGCCACCATGCTCAGCTAATTTTTTTTTTGTATTTTTTGTAGAGATGGGGTTTCACCATGTTGGCCAGGCTGGTCTTGAACTCCTGACCTCATGATCCACCCACCGCGACCTCCCAAAGTGGTGGGATTACAGGCGTGAGCCACCATGCCTGGCCCATAGTTTTTTTATTGTAAAGATTTTTTACCCCTTGGTTAATCTTATTCTAAGAAAGTTACGACTTAATGCTATAGTAAGTAAGACTTTTTTCTTCCTCTATTTTATCAGATAGTTTGTTTTAAGTGTATGAGACCATACATATACTTGTATGTTAATTTTATATTTTGCTAATTTACTGAGTGTATTTATCACTTTAGACAGGTTTTAATGTACTATTTATTGATTTTTAAATATAAGATTGTATTATCTACAAACAGCAACTTTTTACTTATTTTTCTTTAATGTCAATGGATTTTTTTCTTTGATTAATTCTTCTTTCACATGCTTCCAGTGCTACATTAAAATAGAAGCATTGACAATGGACACAATATAGTTTTGTATTGGTTCCTAAATTTGATGGCGCAAACACCTCTTCAAGTTTTTATAAACTGATTTTAGAAGGTAAAGATCTTTTGTTGGGCCCTTAGGGTGATGAGATGCCCTCTGAATTTGTAATGAAGAGGGATTGTAGATTGGTCACAAGGCTGCTGGGTCTCCACTAGGGTCCACCTTTAGTTATCTTGTTACAGGGTCTTGGGACCACTCAAGAAAACTACCCAATAAAATTCTCGTTTTATTTTTGTACAGACTGCATATCCTGCAGGGCTTTGCTCCATATGGAAGACATTAGTGCATGTTTTTGTAGTCAGGTCTGCATATGGTGGGCCTTATGTCTGGATATTGATGAGTATGGTTTTTATTGAGTACCAGAGAGCATTCCTTATGTCTGGATATTGATGAGTATGGTTTTTATTGAGTAACAGAGAGCATTCCCTCAGATAACTGGGTGGGTTTCTTTTTTTTTTTTTTGAGACGGAGTCTTGCACTGTTGCCCAGGCTGGAGTGCAGTGGCACAATCTCGGCTCACTGCAAGCTTCACCTCTGGGTTCACGCCATTCTCCTGCCTCAGCCTCCCAAGTGGCTAGGACTCCAGGCGCCCGCCACCATGCCCAGCTAATTTTTTTTTGTACTTTTAGTGCAGACGGGGTTTCACCATGTTAGCCAGGATGGTCTTGATCTCCTGACTTCATGATCCGCCTGCCTCAGCCTTCCAAAGTGCTGGGATTACAGGCGTGAGCCCCCACGCCTGGCAACTGTTGGTTTCTATATAGGCAGAACTGACCATAAACTTTATCTTGTCTAAGTGAGTAGTCATGGAGATAGTCTTTTTTTCACCATGTGTTTAATGATGAACATATATTTCCTTTTGTGAGAGAAACGCTTCTTTTATTTGAAGGTCATTTTCAAAAAGATTTGTAATTTTGGTTTTTTTTTTTTAGTTTTCTTTAAAAAATATTGTTTTAAAAACACATAACATAAAATTTACCGTCTTAATTCAATTGTACATTTTCAGGGCCAGGCATGGTTGTGGCTCCCATCTGTAATCCCAGGATTTTGGGAGGCCAACACAGGAGGATCTCTGAAGCCCAAAAGTTTGAGACCAGCCTGGGAAAGATATGGAGACCCCTCTCTATAAAAATAATTTAATAATTGCCAGGCATGGTGGTGTGCAGCTGTGGTACCTGCTACTTGGGAGATTGAGGGGGAGTCAAAGTTGTGCCACTACATTTCAGTTTGAATGACAGAGTGAGACTCTGTCTCAAAAGAAAAAGAAAAAAAAAAAGCTGTTCATTTCAGACATGTTAAGTATATTCTCATTGTTATGTAAAAGACTTCTAGACACTTTACATCTTGTAAAACTAAAGCTCAATACCCATTAAGTAACAACTGCTCATTTTACCCTCTAGCCCTTGACAGACAAACCTTCCACTTCCTGTTTTTATGATTTGACTACTTAAGATAGCTCATATAAGTGGTATCATATGGTATCGATAATTTTGTTACTCGATTAATTCAAATGACATAATATTTTCAATGTTCATCTTTAAATGTGACAAGATTATTCTTTTCAAGGTGGAATAATATTCCATTGTATGTATATGTTACTTATTTTGATATGTTTATAAATCAAGAGACATCTGAGTTGCTTCAGTCTTTTGGCTTTTGTGAATACTGGTGCAATAAACGTGGATATTCAAATATGTCTTCCAGGTCCTGTGTTGCTTTTTCTTTCTTTCTTTTTTTTTTTTTTTTTTTTCTTGAGATGGAATCTTGTTCTATTGCCCAGGCTGAAGTGCAGTGGTGCGTGCGATGTCAGCTCACTGAAACCTCTGCCTCCAGGATTCAAGCAATTCTCCTGCTTCAGCCTCCTGAGTAGCTGGGATTATAGGCGCCCAGCTAATTTTTTATATTTTTAGTAGAATGGGGTTTTTTTGTTTTTTTTTTTTTTTTTTGAGATGGAGTCTCGCTCTGTCACCCAGGCTGGAGTGCAGTGGCCGGATCTCAGCTCACTGCAAGCTCCACCTCCCGGGTTCACACCATTCTCCTGCCTCAGCCTCCCGAGTAGCTGGGACTACAGGCGCCGCCACCTCACCCGGCTAGTTTTTTGTATTTTTAGTAGAGACGGGGTTTCACCGTGTTAGCCAGGATGGTCTCAATCTCCTGACCTCGTGATCCGCCCGTCTCGGCCTCCCAAAGTGGTGGGATTACAGGCGTGAGCCACTGTGCCCAGCCTAGAATGGGGTTTATTATGTTGGCCAGGAAGGTCTCGAACTCCTGACCTCAGATAATCTGCCCACCTTGGCCTCCGAAAGTGCTAGGATTACAGGCTTGAGCCACTGGGCCTGGCCTGTGTTACATATTTTGTATATAGATATAATAAGTGAGAAACATTTATAACATTTTTAAATAATGGCTGCATCTTTGTTTTCCAGCAGCAAGCAACATGGGCTTCATTTTTATTGCAACATCAACAAATTAGGAGTTTTAAAAAAAATTTACAGTGGCCATTCTAATGGATATGAGGTGATTTTGTTTGTCATTGTGTTTTTTTTTTTATTTCTCTACATATCAGTATTTTTGTGCATTCTTTCAAATGCTTTTTCCCATTTGTGTAGTTTTTTGATGAAATTTTTTTTGTTCATTTCGAAATCAAGTTATTCAACTTTATTGTTTAAAGAGTTGTTTATTTATTGTGATTATTAACTTCCTTCACATGAAATTTGCAAATGTTTTCATCCATTTTCTAAAGGAAGTTGCCACTTTGGAATTTTCTTTTGATGTATAGAAATTTTGATGTCTAGTGTAGTCAAACTTTTCTGTTCTTGTATTTGTTGCTCATGCATTTAATGTCGTATCTAAGAAAATGGTGCCGAGACCAGTGTCGTGTCTTTTTCCTGTATTTTTTCTTTCCTTCTTTTCTTTTTTTTTTTTCTTTTCGGTGAGACGCAGATTTACTCTTTTTTTCCCAGGCTGGAGTGCAATGGCACTGTCTCGGCTCACCGCATCCTCCGTCTCCGAGGTTCAAGCGATTCTCCTGCCTCAGCCTCCCGAGTAGTTGGGATTACAGGCATGTGCCACCACGCCCGGCTAATTTTGTATTTTTAGTAGAGACGGGGTTTCACCGTGTTGCCAAGGCTGATCTTGAACTCCTGACCTCAGGTTATCTGCCCACCTCTGCCTCCCAAAGTGCTGAGATTACAGGTGTGAGCCACTGCGCCCGGCTTTCCTGAATCTTTTCTAATAGACTTGTTAGTTATGTCTAAGTGTTTTGTTTAAAATATATTTTTGGGCCGGGAGCAGTGGCTCATGCCTGTAATCCCAGCACTTTGGGAGGCAGAGGTGGGAGGATCACGAGGTCAGGAGATCGAAACCATCCTGGCTAACATGGCGAAACCCTGTCTCTACCAAAAATACAAAAAAAATTAGGCAGGCATGGTGGCGGGCGCCTGCAGGAGAATGGTGAACCCGGGAGGCAGAGCTTACAGTGAGCCAAGATCGCGCCACTGCACTCGAGCCTGGGTGACATGGTGGGATTCCATCTCAAAAAAAAACATATATATATATATATATTTGTATCATTCAAGAAAATAATCCAACTTTATTTTATCAGTGTTGATATTCAGTTTTCAGCATCATTTTTTGAAGAGATTACTTTTCTGTTTTGTACTCATGGCAACTTTTTGAAAGATCATTTTATCATATGCAGAAGGGTTCATTTCTGAGCTGTCTATTCTGGTCTGTCATCTGTTTATCTTTGTATCAGTATCACATTGTTTATGTTACTGTGTAGCTTTTAACTGTAGGTTGTTTTGACCCCTGAGCAAGAATATGTTGAAGAATGTGTTTTATGTTCACATATTTTTCAATTTGCCACTTTGCCTTTTGCTTTTAATTCCTAGTGTCACTCAATTTTTGTTAGAAAACACACAATGTATAATTTTAGTGTTTTAAAATTGATTTATTGTTATTTTAAGACAAGATCTTACCAACACCGAGGCTGGAGTGCCATGGCATATTTTTGGCTTACTATAGCCTCAGCTTCCTGGGCTCAAGTGATCCTTTCACCTTTGTTTTCTGAGTAGCTTGGACTACAGTCATGCACTACCATGTCTGGTTAATTGTTTGCTTGTTTGTAGTGTTGGGATCTCACTGTGTTGTCCAGGCTGATCTCAAACTTTTGGCCCTAATGGATTCTCTTACCTAGGTCTCCCAAAGTGTTAGGATTATAGGCAAGAGCCACTGCACCCACACCCAGTCAGTACTTTTAAATTTAATAAAACTTGGTATGTGTCCTAACAGAATATACCAGATGCAAATAAGAATATTGTGTATTATCTTGGTTTTGACTGGAGAGTTTTGCATGTGTCTGTGAAGCCTAGTTGGTCTATAATATTATTTGCATGTCCATGTTCTCCAGACATCATGCTGCAAAATAAATCCTCAATGTTGGATGTGGGATCTGGTGGGACATGTTTGTGTCATGGAGGCAAATTGCTCATGAATGCCATGGTACATTCTCTTCATAACCAAAACTTTATACTCTATTAATTCAATGACAGCTGGTTCATTAAAAGAATCTGGCTCCTTCACCTCACACTTCCTCTGTCTCTTACCATATAGTATGTCCAGTTATTCTTTACCTTCCACCATGATTGTTAAGTTTCCTGAGACCCGCACCAGAAGCAGATGCTGGCACACACTGCTTATAGTCTGCCAAACCGTGAGCCACATAAATTATTTTTCTTTAAAAAGTACGCACTCTCAAGTATTCCTCTGTATGCAAAATTATATGGTCTATTATGTTTCCTAAGTTTTCTGTTTCTCATTTTTTCTCTGAATTTTCTATTTATTATTGCAAATGGGGTCTTGATGTCTACAATTATTATGTTGCTATGTATGTCTTGCTTCACTTTTGTCCGTATTTGCTTTTTATATTTTGGAGCCCTGATGTTATGTACACATACAGATAGATAGATAGATAGATAGATAGATAGATAGATAATATAGTTACAGATTCCTGGTAAATTAACTCACTTTGCCATAATATAATATCATTCTTTGTCTAACGGTGGTACTTGACCTATAGCATATTATGCCTAATACAATCACGACCACCTCACTCAATTGTGGTTACTATTTTTATGAAACACATTTCTTTCCTTCTGTTACTTTCAGCCTATTTGACTCAATGCTACAATGAATCTCTTGTACGCAGCATACTGTATGCTTTTAAAGAAACCACTGAGGCATTCTATAGCTTTTTTTTTTAATGTATTTATTTATTTTGAAATGGAGTTTCACTCTTGTTGCCCAGGCTGGAGTGCAATGGTGTGAGCTCACTGCAACCTCTGCCTCCCGAGTTCAAGCAATTCTCCTGCCTCAGCCTCCCGAGTAACTGGGATTACAGGCACCTGTCACCACACCTGGCTAATTTTTTTGAATTTTCAGTAGAGACGGGGTTCCACCATGATGGCCAAGCTCGTCTTAAACTCCTGACCTCAGGTGATCTGCCTGTCATCTGTGCTAGGATTACAGGCATGAGCCACCACACCCAGCCTCATTTAATTTTGAGATAGGGTCTCACTCTGTCAACCAGGCTGATTTGCATGATTCACTGCTGCCCAAACCTCCAAAACTCAGATGATCCTTTCATTTTAGCCTCTCAAACAGCTGGGTTACAAGTATGTGCCATCACAGTCAGCTAGGTTTTTTGTATTTTTTGTAGAGACAGAGTTTTGCCCTGTTGCCCAGGCTGGCCTTAAACTCACGGGATCAATTGATCAGCCTACCTTGGCCTTCCAAAGTCCTAAGATTACATTTGATTTTATTAAGTAGTTCAATTAATTAATATTTACAATGATTAAAGAAATGAAGTTGTTATTACCGGTTAGATTGTTATTTTACGTGTTTCTAGTAGTTATATTTTTCTCATGTCCTGTTTTGCTTTCTTAATTTTCGTTTAATTTTGTACTGTCATGCTTTCATTATTTTATCTCCTTTTGCATACTTTCTATAAATATTACCTTTGTGATCATCTTGAAAACTGGAGTTTATATACATCTTAAAGTTAAAACAATATGTTTCAATCTCATAACTTCAATTGAATACAAAAACTATGCCTCTATATTTTAGTTTGTTATTCATATAAAAATTATTTTATATGGTATATCTATTAACAGATTTATGCAGATTTACATATTGTTTCTTATATTTTATAAAATCACTTTAAAGTTTTTATGTACCATCTTTTTTTTTTTTTTGAGACAGAGTCTCGCTCAGTCGCCCAGGCTGGAGTGCAGTGGCCGAATCTCAGCTCACTGCAAGCTCCGCCTCCCGGGTTTACTCCATTCTCCTGCGTCAGCCTCCCGAGTAGCTGGGACTACAGGCACCCGCCACCTCACCTGGCTAGTTTTTTGTATTTTTTTTTTTTAGTAGAGACGGGGTTTCACCATGTTAGCCAGGATGGTCTCGCTATCCTGACCTCGTGATACACCCGTCTCGGCCTCCCAAAGTGCTGGGACTACAGGCTTGAGCCACCCCGCCCGGCACCATCTTTTTTTTTTTTTTTTTCCCGAACCTGAGTCTCTATTGCCCAGGTAGTACAATTTTGCTGATGGCATTATTCCCATTTCACAGCCTTTTTTTTTTTTTTTTTAAATAACTTTAGCAATATCACAGTTTTTTTTCTGAGGTGCAAAAATGTTTTAAATAAATTCACTGGTGTCGGGCACAGTGGCTCATGCCTGTAATCCCAGCATTTTGGGAGCCCGAGGCGGGCAGACCACCTGAGGTCAGAAGTTCGAGACAAGCCTGGCTAACATGGTGAAACCCTGTTTCTACTAAAAATACAAAAAATTAGCCAGGCATGGTGGCGCACGCCTGTAATCCCAGCTACTCGTGAGGCTGATACAGGAGAATTTCTTGAACCCTGGAGGTGGAGGTTGCAGTGAGCTGAGGTTACCTCATTGCACTCCAGCTTAGGCAACAAGAGTGAAACTCTGTCTAAAAAAAAAATTCACTGGTTACCTCATGTGACTATGCTTATAAATGGAGCATCATTATGTGATTTTTGAAATTTTGCTTATATGTGTGTTTGTTATAAATATATTTCTGTGTATCTAAGTTTGTTTATACAGTTTTTCATGTTTACATCGTGTTTTCTTTTAATAAATTTTTCAGTTATTTTTTGTATTTTTTATATCCACAATTTTTGGTTTTTTG
>NC_045454.1:32867268-32953630 GCF_002776525.5 Piliocolobus tephrosceles | reverse complement strand
TTCAGTTATTTTTTGTATTTTTTATATCCACAATTTTTGGTTTTTTGATATTTTAGTATTTCTTTTTATTCTCATTTTTCTGATTTTTCAGTAGTTGTCTGGGTTTCTGTTTTTTTTTCTTATACAGAGTCTTTTTCTGTCACCAAGGCTGGAGTACAGTGGTGCGATCTCAGCCAGGCTGATCTTGAACTGCTGACCTCAAATGATCCACCCACCTCAGCCCCCTAAAGTGCTGGGTTTACAGGCATCAGCCATCGTGCCTGGCCTTTTTTATTTTATTTTTGAGACAGTGTTGCTCTGTTGCCCAGGCTGCAGTGCAGTGGTACAATCTCTACTCACTGCAACATTCCCCGCCCAGGTTCAAGCAATTCTCCTGTGTCAGCCTTTCAAGTGGCTGGGATTACAGGCACTTGCCACCATGCCCAGCTAATTTTTGTATTTTTAGTAGATACAGGGTTTCACCGTGTTGGCCAGGCTGGTCTCAAACTCCTGACCTCATGTGATTTTCCCACCTTGATCTCCCAGTATGTTGGGATTACAGGAATGAGCCTCCAACACTGGGCTGTTCAATTCATTTGGAATTTTAAAAATTACTTTATATACTTTTTATGGATGCTTTTGAAAATTTTATAATTTTTTTTTTGCTGGGCGCGGTGGCTCAAGCCTGTAATCCCAGCACTTTGGGAGGCCGAGACGGGCGGATCACGAGGTCAGGAGATCGAGACCATCCTGGCTAACATGGTGAAACCCCGTCTCTACTAAAAATACAAAAAACTAGCCGGGCGAGGTGGCGGGCGCCTGTAGTCCCAGCTACTCCAGAGGCTGAGGCAGGAAAATGGCATAAACCCGGGAGGCAGAGCTTGCAGTGAGCTGAGATCCGGCCACTGCACTCCAGTCCGGGCGACAGAGCGAGACTCCGCCTCAAAAAAAAGAAAAAAGAAAAAAGAAAATTTTATAATTTTTTTGATGGGGCCATGTTGTTTTAATATTTGGTATACATTACAATCTTTGATAGAGATTTGGAAATTAACAAAAAGCTACCTGTTACAATCTTTGTAATATAGCTTTGTCCTGGTGTAGTCTGAAATCAATTGTCTTGGCTAGAGATTCTGGGAATTTCTCAAACATGCTTTTAGGATGAATCTTGTCTAAAATTTTGTGTTTATTGTTTAGTTAAATCAGCTTATTTGTATTTCTTCTTAATAGTAATCACTTGCTACACCCATTCCCTGTTTGGGGTACCGCAGTTTCTCTGCTTCTCTATAATTTACCTTTAGAGGCAGCAAACTGTCATTCCAATGTATATCACCATTGTTTTCAGCATTTTGTGTCATGGGACACATTATCTGGTAGCTCCTAGAAGACAGAAATAAAGATGTATGTACCAATGTATATACATTGTTTTTTAAAAAGGAAACCAGGAGTTGGCACAATTTACATTTTTGTGTGTGTATATGAGACAGAGTTTCACTCTTACCCAGTCTGGAGTGCAGTGGCATGATCTTTGCTCACTACATTCTCTACCTCCACAGTTGAAACAATTCTCCTGCCTCAGCCTCCAAAGTAGCTAGGGATTACAGGTACCTGTTACCATGCCCGGCTATTTTTTTTGTATTTTAGTAGAGATGGAGTTTTACCATGTTGTTCAGGCTGGTCTCAAACTCCTGACCTCAGGTGATCCTCCTGCTTTGCCCTCCCAAATTGCTGGAATTACAGGCATGTGCCATTATGCCTTGTTGGCAATTTATTTTATTATTATTATTATTTTGAAACAGAGTCTCGCTCTATTGCCCAGGCCAGAGTGCAGTGGTGCAATCTTGGCTTACTGCAACCTCCGCCTCCTGGATTCAAGAAATTCTCATGCCTTGGTCTCCTGATTAGTTGGGATTACAGCTGCCAATGACCATGACTGGCTAACTTTTTGTAATTTTAGTAGAGATAGATTTCACCATCTTGGTCAGGCTGGCCTTGAACTCCTGACCTCAAGTGATTCACATCAGCCTCCCACAGTGCTGGTATTACAGACGTGAGCCACTGCACCAGGTTGGCAATTTACTTTTAAAGGCACAATGTTATGCTGGGGAGCAAGAAGAGCTGTTGCATATAAGTAACAGACTTTTCTTTATCTTCTTTGTGACTGTTTGCTTTATGCTCACCCGGGGCCTTTCACACACTTAACTCATTTAGAAATGTTTCACAAATGTATTTTGGGCAGTATGTTTTTGTTACATTTATATGTCCAGGAAGAAATTACAGCTTGAGGTATTTTGCTATGTCATCTTGCTTATGTAGTTTGTATATAACTATATAACTTATGTAGTTTATAAGTTATATTTGTAAAGTATATTTATCTGAGTCTATCAATTGAAGTAATGTGTTTTTATTGTTTCTTTCAGTTATGTGTTCTCATTTTGCCCAAGACCTTCGGCCAGAGCAAAGCATAAAAGATTCTTTCCAAAAAGTGATACTTAGAAAATTTGAAAAATGTGGACATGGCAATTTACAGTTTAAAAAAGGCTGTGAAAGCATGGATGAGTGTGAGGTACACAAAAGAGGTTATAGTGGACTTAACCAATGTTTGACAACTACCCAGAGCAAAATATTTCAATGTGGTAAATATGTGGAAGTGTTTCATCAGTTTTCAAATTCAAACAGACAAAAGAGAGGACATACTGGGAAAAAACCTTTCAAATATGTAGAATGTGGCAAAGCTTGTAAACAGTTCTCAACTCTTACTACACATAAGAAAATTCATACTGGAGGGAAACCCTACAAATGTGAAGAATGTGACAAAGCCTTTAGCCACTCTTGCAACCTTACTAGACATAAGAAAATTCATACTGAAGAGAAACCCTACAAATGTGAAGAATGTGGCAAAGCCTTTAAGCACTCCTATACCCTTACTACACATAAGATAATCCATACTGGAGAACAACCCTACAAATGTAAAGAATGTGGCAAAGCTTTTAACCATCCTGCAACTCTTTCTTCACATAAGAAAATTCATATTGGAGAGAAACCATACAAGTGTGATAAATGTGGCAAAGCCTTTATTTCACCCTCAATCCTTAGTAAACACGAGAAGATTCATACGGGAGAGAGACCATACAAGTGTGATAAATGTGACAAAGCCTTCACCCGTTCCTCACACCTTACTATGCATAAGATCATTCATACTGGAGAGAAGCCATACAAATGTGAAGAATGTGGCAAAGCTTTTACATGGTCTGCAGGTCTCCATAAACATAGGAGAACTCACACTGGAGAGAAACCCTACAAATGTGAAGAATGTGGCAAAGCCTATACTACGTCCTCAAATCTAATGGAACATAAGGCAACTCATACTGGAGAGCAACGTTACAAATGTAAAGAATGTGGCAAAGGTTTTAACTGGTCCTCAGACTTTAATAAACATAAGAAAATTCATATTGGACAGAAACCAAGAATGTGACAAAGCTTTATTTTATTATTGTTATTTATTTATTTTTGTTTGAGAGTGAATTTCGCTCTTGTTGCCCAGGCTGGAGTGCAGTGGTGCAATTTTGGCTCACCACAGCCTCCTCCACCTGGGTTCAAGCGACTCTCCTGCTTCAGCCTTCTTGAGTAGCTAGGATTATAGGCATGCGCCACCACACCTGGCTAATTTTGTATTTTTTTTTTTTTTTTTTTGAGACGGAGTCTTGCTCTGTCGCCCGGGGCTGGGGGCTGGAGTGCAGTGGCCGGATCTCAGCTCACTGCAAGCTCCGCCTCCCGGGTTTACCCCATTCTCCTGCCTCAGCCTCCGGAGTAGCTGGGACTACAGGCGCCCGCCACCTCGCCCGGCTAGTTTTTTTTTTTTTTTGTATTTTTAGTAGAGACGGGGTTTCACCGTGTTAGCCAGGATGGTCTCGATCTCCTGACCTCGTGATCCGCCCGTCTCAGCCTCCCAAAGTGCTGGGATTACAGGCTTGAGCCACCGCGCCCGGCTAATTTTGTATTTTTAGTAGAGATGGGGTTTCTCCATGTTGGTCAGGCTGGTCTCAAACTCCTAACCTCAGGTGGTCTGCCTGCTTTGGCCTCCCAAAGTGTTGGGATTACAGGCATGAGCCACTGTGCCTGGCCGACAAAACTTTTTAAGGAAGTTCTCAACCCTTACTACACATAATTGATACTGGACAGACACCCTACAAATGTGAAGAATGTGGCAAAGCCTATAACAAGTTCTCAGTTCTTTTATTTTTATTCATTTATTTATTTTTTGGGATGCAGTTTCACTCTTGTGACCCAGGCTGGAGTGCAATGGTATGATCTCAGCTTACTGTGACCTTGGCCTCCTGGGTTAAAGCCTTTCTCCTTCCTCAGCCTCCTGAGCAGCTGGCATTATAGGTGCCCACCACCATACCCAGCTTGTTTTTGTATTTTCAGTAGAGACAGGCTTTTGCCATATTTGCCAGACTGGTCTTGAACTCCTGACCTCAGGTGATCCACTCACCTCGGCTTCTAAAGTCCTGGGATGACAGGCATGAGCCTCAATTCCCAGCCACAAGTTCTCAATTCTTAAGAGACATGGTGATAATTCATGCTGAAGAGGAAATCTACAAACCTGAAAGATGCGACAGTACTTTTCCCAACACCTCCAACTTTTCTACGCATTAAAAAAAATTACACTCTGTGAAACCATAGAAATGTATGAAATGTGACAAAGCCTTTATATAGTTGCCACACTTTATTGTAGGTAAGCTAATTCATACTTCCAAAACACGCACAAGTATGAAGAATATGGCAAAACTTTTAATCAGTGCTTACACCGTATTTCACAGGAAAGCTATTATCCTTGAGAAAAATTGTACAAATATAAAGAATATTGAAAAGCCATTAATGCCCATCACATCTTACTCAATGTAAGATGGTTCATAGTTATTAAAAACAAAAAAGAAATTACTGTGAAAAAAATCTTTCAGAAAATATAAGCCTTTAAGGTGAAGAAGAGTATTGATTCTGAAGACAAGCATTACAAATATAAAGGGGTTTGTAGTACCTTTGCTTGTATTACAGATCTTATTGCATGCATTTTGTATTAGAAGGAAACCCTAAAGCGGTTGCCAAGCTTTGTTCAACATCGGGGAATGTATATTGAAGAAGATTCCTGCAAACGTAATGAATTTGGAAACACTCTTTATATAATTATTTGTGACCGGGCATGGTGGCTAATGCCTGTAATCCCAGCACTTTGGGAGGCTGAGGTGGGAGGATCCCCTGAGGTCGGGAGTTTGAGATCAGCCTGACCAACACAGAGAAACCCCATCTCTACTGAAAATATAAAATTAGTCATGCGTGGTGGCACATGCCTGTAATCCCAGCTACTCAGGAGGCTTGAACCTGGGAAGCAGAGGTTGAGAGTGGAGATCATTGCACTCCAGCCTGGGCAACAAGAGTGAAACTCCCTCTCCAAACAAACAAAAAAAATTATTTGTGTATAACTAGAAGTAGATTTTTAGAAGCATTGTAATTACATTAAAAGTATACTTGTTCCAGCCGGGCACGGTGGCTCACACCTGTAATCCCAGCACTTTGGGAGGCCGAGGCAGGTGGACCACGAGGTCAGGAGTTCAAGACCTGCCTGGCCAAGATGGTGAAATCCTATCTCTACCAAAAATACAAAAATTAGCTGGGCATGGTGATGGGCACCTATAATCCCAGCTAGTTGGGAGGCTGAGGCAGAGAACTGGAATTGCTTGAACCCAGGAGGCGGAGATTGCAGTGAGCCGAGGTCACACCATTGTCCAGCCTGGGTAACAGAGCAAGACTCCATCTCAAAAAATAAAAATAAAAAAAGTATACTTGCTTCCTTAAAAAAATTTTTCTGAAAAGTGAATAATGATGTAATCCAGCTTTCAAATTACTTTATGCTGTTATTTTATTCTTACTGTATTCATATGTGAAAGCATGTGTTCAATTTTTGCTGCATCAGATATATTAGCGATACTTTTTTATTAGTTGGGCATTTATGACCTTTTCTGTACAAGTAAGGACATTAAAATGTAAGATGCATGATGAAAATATAACTGGAGAGGCTCTTTGTAGTTAACGTATATTAAGTAATGTTAGATTATGAGTGAACTAAATTTAATTTGATGTTTTTTTACTATGTTAAGACTATTGTGCATTTAATGAAGCATTATTATGCCACTAACTAACCTATCCCACCTTACTCAAAGGTGTAAGTAAAAGATGGTAGCAATATACTATTTGGTACATAATAAAGTAAAGTCTCTACTAATCACTTTGCCAGTGGCTTTAAACAGCCAATGAATGTAAGAATATTGTTCCCATAGGTTAAACTTTTATTTTCAGGAGAAAAGAACAATTATTGGAACAAGACAAATTTTAATAAGGTGGTTAATAAAAAACTAAGCACCTCCAGAATGCTGAAAGCAAATCTATACTTTCTGCTTTGTCTTTTATTTATTAATGTAAAATTTTATGGCTTATGTGTCAAATATTTTTCAGAATCTGCCTATTAAATTATAGGCAGCTTTGTCTCCAGAAACAACACTCTTGAGTATAACAATAAAAGCCCTCTTCAAACAGAAAACAAATAATCATTGTTAACACTTATTTTAATGAAAATTCAACCAAAATCAAGTAATTGGATATATTTTTATTGTTCTATGTGTGTGTGAATGTATAAAATGGTGCATAAAGGAAAAATAACTTAAGCCAGAAAAAAAGATGTTAAATAAAAATATTTATAATGAATAAAACTGGAAATTAGTTAACTATTATTTGCAGGTGATATCTTTGTTTATGTAGATAACAAAAGCAGCAGAAAATTTTCAAGGAGTCTCTCTCTGTCGCCCAGGCTGGAGTGCAGTGATGCGATCTCAGCTAACTCCAAGTTCTGCCTCCTGGGTTCACTCCGTTCTCCTGCCTCAGCATCCCCAGTAGCTGGCACTACAGGCGTCTGCCACCATGCCCAGCTAAAATTTTTTTGTATTTTTTCTAGAGACGGGGTTTCACTGTGTTAGCCAGGATGGTTTCGATCTCCTGACCTCGTGATCTGCTCTCCTCAGTCTCCCAAACTGTTGGGATTACAGTCATGAGCCACGGCACCCAGCCGTGAGATGCTTTTTTTTTTTTTTTTGAGACGGAGTCTCTCTGTCGCCCAGGCTGGAGTGCAGTGGCCGCATCTCAGCTCACTGCAAGCTCCGCCTCCCGGGTTTACGCCATTCTCCTGCCTCAGCCTCCGGAGTAGCTGGGACTACAGGCGCCCGCCACCTTGCCCGGCTAATTTTTTTGCATTTTTAGTAGAGACGGGGTTTCACCGGGTTAGCCAGGATGGTCTCAATCTCCTGACCTCATGATCCGCCCGTCTGGGCCTCCCAAAGTGCTGGGATTACAGGCTTGAGCCACCGCGCCCGGCCGAGATGCTTTTAATAAATAAGCATTTAAAAGAAACTAGGGTTACTTGTTATGTTTAAAATATATGCTATTCTCACACAAAATGAAACTGCTGAAATCCAACTTGAGAAGCCAAGAATAGCCTTACATTGTTAAACACAGAAAATGTAAACTTACACTTTGCAGAATAGGGTTAGGCACTCTGACGTGAAAGAAAATATTAGGAAATAAACTATGTTATTCTTTAGATATAGGTGAAGAAAGATGAAAATTCTGTAATTCCTTCTTGCCTGCAGCAAACTTAAATTTATAAGTAACTATTTTGATAAATATAGAGTGCCTATTAATTATGTAATTCACGCATAACATGCAAATTCTAGCATATTGTCCTAAATACATAAATCTAAAATTACAGACAAATTTGAAATAGAAAATAGAAGGTGGCCGGGCGCGGTGGCTCAAGCCTGTAATCCCAGCACTTTGGGAGGCCGAGACGGGTGGATCACGAGGTCAGGAGATCGAGACTATCCTGGCTAACACGGTGAAACCCCGTCTCTACTAAAAATACAAAAAACTAGCCGGGCGAGGTGGCGGGCGCCTGTAGTCCCAGCTACTCCGGAGGCTGAGGCAGGAGAATGGCATAAACCCGGGAGGCGGAGCTTGCAGTGAGCTGAGATCCAGCCACTGCACTCCAGCTCCGGCGACAGAACAAGACTCCGTCTCAAAAAAAAAAAAAAAAAAAAAAAAAGAAAAGAAAATAGAAGGTATAGGGAGAGTGACATCAGTAAGATGAAAAGATTAAAAATGCCCTATTTTGATATCCCCTTACAGCAAAAAAAAAATCAGCCATCCCTGACAAAAATGCCTTTATTGGCTGGGCACGGTGGCTGATGCCCTTAATCCCAGCACTTTGGGAGGCTGAGATGGGCAGATCACGAGGTCAGGAGTTTGAGACCAGCATGGCAAACATGGTGAAACCCTGTCTCTACTAAAAATACAAAAAAAAAAAAAAAAAAAAAAAATAGATGGTTGTGGTGGCACACGACTATAATCCTAGCTCCTCAGGAGGCTGAGGCAGGAGAATTGCTTAAACCTGGGAGACAGAGGTTGCAGTGAGGTGAGATGGTGCCACTGCACTCCAGCCTGAAGGAGAGAGTTTCAGAGAAATAAATAAATGCCTTTATTAGAGAACCAGGCATTATGGCTCACACTTGTAATGACAGCTACATGGTACATTAATTTTTTTTTTTTTTTTTTTTTTGAGGCGGAGTCTCGCTCTGTCGCCCGGACTGGAGTGCAGTGGCCAGATCTCAGCTCACTGCAAGCTCCGCCTCCTGGGTTTACGCCATTCTCCTGCCTCAGCCTCCCGTGTAGCTGGGACTACAGGTGCCCGCCACCTCGCCTGGCTAGTTTTTGTATTTTTAGTATAGACGGGGTTTCACCGTGTTAGCCAGGATGGTCTCGATCTCCTGACCTCGTGATCCGCCCGTCTCGGCCTCCCAAAGTGCTGGGATTACAGGCTTGAGCCACCGCGCCCGGCCCATGGTACATTAATAATAGAGAACAGCTTCAGGCCAGGATTTCGAGATCAGCCTGGGTAATGTAGCAAGATGTCATCTCTAAAATAAGTGCCTCTGAGAGATTTGAGATCCAGGGAGGGAGTTGTGAAACTGTTAAAGCTTAAGGGTGAGAAGTGTTCTATTCAGAAGGCAGGCCCTCATTCAGATGGAAAACTACCTGAGCACTGTTGTTGGCTACTGACCAGGATAGGGTTCACCCAACTTGGTCCAACTAAGAATTCTGAACTTCCTCTGTAATCATCCGAAACTCCTCCCAGCCACAGTCTGGCAGAGGTCTTGCCCTTCCAAAGACCTGGAGGAAGGCACGTATTTATAGCCATGCAGGCAGGCCTGCAGACCTTGGCCTGTACAGGGGTCCCTGAAGTGGTTCAATTACTCAGTTTCTGCAGACCCAGCAGCCTTGTGACCAAGCTACAACCCCTCTTCACTACAAATTCAGAGGGCATCTCATCACCCTAAGGGCCCAACAAAAGATGATCTTTATCTTCTAAAATCAGTGTATGAAAACTTGAAGAGGTGTTTGCTCCATCAACTTCAGACACCAATACAAAGCTATATTGTGCCCATTGTCAATGCTTCTATTTTAATATAGCATTGGAAGTATGTGGCAGAAGAATTAGTCAAAAAATGTTTTTAAATCCATTGAAATTAAAGAAAAATGAGTAAAAAGTTGCTGTTTGCAGATTATTCAATTTTATATTTAAAAAACCATAAACAGTATATTAAAACCTGTCTAATAAATACACTCAGTAAATTAGCAAAATACAAAATTAACATACAAGTATAAGTATGGTTGCATTCACTTAAACTATCTGATAAAATAGAGAAACAGGCTGGGTGTGGCGGCTCATGGCTGGAATCCCAGCACTTTGGGAGGTCGAGGCGGGTGGATCATCTGAGGTCAGGAGTTTGAGACCCCAGCGTGGCCGACAAGGTGAAACTCTATCTCTACTAAAAATATGAAAATTAGCTGGACAAGGGGCCAGAGATTATAAGGGGCCTAGAACGGTCTTAAGAGGACCCAAGCCTCCATCTGGAGGGCCAAGACCCTCAGCTAATAAGCCCCCTAAGGAGTACAGGGGGGCAACGGGAGAGAATGCTAAGATTGAGAAGGGAGAAGGACAAGATAGATGTTACCAATGTGGAAAAAACACACCACTTCAAGAGGGAGGGTCCTGAACTAGAGAGAGAGAAAGTCTCACACTCGGGACTTTTGAGGAACAATAGGGAAGTCAGGGGCCCCACCTCTTTTATTTTGAGTCCCACCAGGAGCCCTTGATAAATTTGGAGGTGGAACCTAAATGTGAATTTATCACCTTTCTTGTCGATTCAGGGGCTTCACCCTCCTCTGTTTGTTTCGCTTCACCTGGTCTCACCTGCTCTTCAGAAGAACTTTCATTCTCTGGGGTAAAAGGAGGATTTAAGCAAAAAAATTTTAGAAAGCACAGAAGTCAGATATCAAGATTGATTTACCCATATTCAATTTTTATTAATTCCTGAAGCAGGAACTAATCTACTAGGAAGGGACTTAATGTTAAGGCTAGACACAGACCTTCCAGTGGGTCCTGAAGGAGTCCTCACTTCACTACACTCACTGCTGTGGATGAGAAATATATTCATCCTGATGTCTGGTCAAAGGAAGAAAATAGAGGGATGCTCCAAATCCCTCCAATACATGTCAAACTAAAAACTCCTGGGGAAATAGTAGGAGAAAGCAATACTCCATTCCTTTAGAGGGCAGAGTAAGGCTGAAGCCTGTGATTGAGGGTCTCGTTAAAGATGGGCTTCTTGAACCCTGTATGTCTCCTTACAATAAAGCCAATCCTGCCTGTCAAGAAATCAGATGAATCATATCAATTGGTGCAAGAACTTAGAGCTATTAAGCAAATAGTCCAGACCACTCACCCCGTTGTTCCCAACCCTTACACCATTCTTAGCAAAATTCCATATGATCATTGATGGTTTACAATGATGGATTTGAAGGATGCCTTCTGGGCATGCCCCTTGGCTTAGGATAGCTGAGATAATATTTGCTTTTGAGTGGGAAGACCTCTATTTGGGGCAGAGACAACAATATTGATGGACAGTCTTGCCCCAGGGTTTCACAGACTCCCCCAACCTGTTTGTTCAGATCCTAGAACAAGTACTAGAAAAAGTCACAGTCCCTAAACAAATAGATCTGCTTCAGTATGTGGATGATCTTCTCATATCTGGTAAAGTCGTAAAAGAAGTAGGTGACTACATACATTCTCAATCACTTGCAGTGTGAGGGGTTGCAGGTTTCAAAAGGGAAACTTCAGTATGTAGAACCTGAAGTTAAATACTTAGGCTACCTAATCAGTGCAGGTAAATGAAAAATAGGACCTGAAAGAGAATTGTTTCCCTACCCTTGCCTCAAACTAAACAAGAACTCAGGACATTTTTAGGACTAATTGGATATTGTCATTGATGGATTTGACTCATATGCATGAAACAGTAAACTGTTTTTTTTTTTTTTTTTTTTTTTTTTTTTTTTTTTTTTGAGACAGAGTCTCGCTCTTTCACCCAGGCTTGAGTGCAGTGAGGCGATCTTGGCTTACTGTAAGCTCCGCCTCCTGGGTTCAGGCCATTCTCCTGCCTCAGCATCCCGAGTAGCTGGGACTACAGATGCCCGCCACCACGCCTGGCTAATTTTTTGTATTTTTTAGTAGAGACGGGGTTTCACTGTGTTAGCTAGGATGGTCTTGATCTCCTGACCTCGTGATCTGTCTGCCTCAGCCTCCCAAAGTGCTGGGATTACAGGCATGAGCCACCGCGCCCGGCTGAAACAGTAAACTTCTATGAGAAACTTGCCCAGTGGAAGCCTGATAATTTCTTGTGGACTTCCCAGGAAATCCAGCAAATTGAGGAATTAAAAAGGATGCTCATAGCCACCCCGTTCTAGCTCTACCCTCCCTAGAAAAGTCATTTCACCTTTTCATTAATGTAAATAATGGAGTAACCCTAGGAACTCTCACCCAAGAACATGGAGGCCGCCAACAGTCCATGGCCTTCTTGTCAAAGGTCTTAGATCCAGTCACTTGTAGGTGGCCCCAGTGTATCCAATTCATTGCAGCTATAGCAGTATTAGTCAAAGAAAGCAGGAAGGTAACCTTTGGAGGAAATTAACAGTAAGCGTGCCCCACTGAGTTAGAACTATATTAAATCAGAAAGCAGGGCGGTGGATCACTGACTCAAGAATTTTAAAATGTGAGGCTATCTTACTGGAAAAAGATGATTTAATACTAATTGAGAACATCATACCTAGATTTAGACTAATAGAAAATATTAGTCTACTACTACTGATAATTCACTTAATCCAGCAATATTTTTTTAACAGGGGATCCAAACTTAAAACAAGAGCTCGTATGTTTAGATCTGATTGACTACCATACAGAAGTTCTACCAGACTTAGGATAAACTCCCTTCAAAACAGGGTGGCACTTATTCATAGATGGTCCTCTGAGGTGATTGAAAGGAAAAGACACAGTGAGTATTCAGTGATTGATGGAGAGACGTTTGAAGAAGTAGAATCAGGAAGGCTGCCTAATAATTGGTCTGCTCAAACCTGTCAACTGTTTGCACTCAGCCAAGCCTTAGGACATTTACAAAGCCAAGAAGGAACTATCTACACTGGCTGTAAGTGTGCCTTTGGGGTGGCACACACATTTGGGAAAATTTGGATGAAGAGGGGTCTCATCAATAGTAGAGGCCAAAATTTAGTTCATAGAGAGCTGATTGCTCATCTCCTCAACAATCTTCAATTGCCAGAAGAGATAGCTATTGTGCATGTAGCAGGGCACCAAAGGGACTTGTCTTTCACAAGTCAGGGAAATAATCTTGCAGATCAGATAGCAAAACAAGCCGCTATTTCCTCCGAAATGCCGGTTTTTCATTTAACTCCATGCCTTCCTTCTCCTACTGCAACCCCCATTTTCTCTTCCATTGAAAAAGAGAGGTTAAAAAAAACAGGAGCTAAAGAGAATGCGGAAGGGAATATTACCAGATCAAAGGGAAATGTTATCAAAACCTCTCATGAGGGAGGTCTTGTCTCAATTACATCAGGGGACCCACTGGGGATGCCACGCAATGTGCGATGCAGTTCTCCAGGTTTATCGGTGTATAGGAATTTACACCCTGGCCAAAGAAGTTATAGACAGTTACTTAATATGTAAAAAAACTAATAAGCAGGTTCCAAGGAAATCACCCCTTGGAGGAAGAAATCCAGGGCTGAGACCATTTCAAAGTGTTCAGATGGATTACACTGAAATGCCTCCAATTTGGTCATTTAAAATGCTTATTAGTAATAATAGACCACGTTACCCACTGGGTAGAGGCAATCCCATTCTCAAGTGCAATCACTGGTAAAATAGTGAAAGCATTAATTGAGAACATTGTACCCAGATTTAAACTAATAGAAAATACGGCTGGGCGCGGTGGCTCAAGCCTGTAATCCCAGCACTTTGGGAGGCCGAGACGGGTGGATCACGAGGTCAGGAGTTCGAGACCATCCTGGCTAACACGGTGAAACCCCATCTCTACTAAAAAATACAAAAAACTAGCCGGGCGAGGTGGCGGGCGCCTGTAGTCCCAGCTACTCAGGAGGCTGAGGCAGGAGAATGGCGTAAACCCGGGAGGCGGAGCTTGCAGTGAGCTGAGATCCGGCCACTGCACTCCAGCCTGGGCCACAGAGCGAGACTCCGTCTCAAAAAAAAAATAAAATAAAAAATAAACTAATAGAAAATATTGATTCAGATAATGGAACCCATTTCACTGCTCATGTCATTAAGAAGTTAGCCCAAGTACTAGATATAAATTGGGAATACTCTACCCCTTGGCATCCACTCTCCTCAGGAAGACTAGAGCGGATGAATCAGATTGTAAAAGACCACTTAACTAAGTTTGCTTTAGAAACTCGACTGCCATGGACTAAATGTCTTCCTATTGCTTTGTTAAGAATTTGGATTGCTCCTCAGAGAGATACTGGTCTCTCCCCTTATGAAATGCTCTATGGATTGCCCTACTTACACTCCACTGCTGACATCCCTATGTTTGAAACAAAAGATCAGTTCCTCAAAAATTATATACTTGGTCTATCTTCTACCTTCTCTTCCCTTAAGACTAAAGACCTCCTAGCACAGGCGCCACCCCTGGAGTTTCCAGCACATCAGCATCAGCCCGGAGACCACGTTCTTATCAAAGGGTGGAAGGAAGGGAAGCTGGAACCAGCCTGGGGTGGAAGGAAGGGAAGCTGGAACCAGCCTGGGAAGGACCCTACCTAGTGCTCCTAATCACTGAGACTGCAGTCCGGACAACGGAAAGAGGATGGACTCATCACACCCAAGTCAAGACAGCGCTGCCACCTCCAGAATCATGGACTGTCACTCCAGGCCCTACCCCCACCAAACTAACTGTAAAAAGAGCTTAATAATCACTTGCTTACTCTCTTTTTTCTTTTCAACAGAAGGTCATCTTGTCATCAAGGTAACTCAGGCTAGTCATCTCTTTTTGTTGTTTTTTTTTTCTTGAGATGGAATCTCGCTCTGTCACCCAGGCTGGAGTGCAGTGGCGCAATCTCGGCTCACTGCAAGCTCCGCCTCCCAGGTTCAGGCCACTCTCCTGCCTCAGCCTCCTTAGTAGCTGGTACTACAGGTGCCCACTGCCATGCCCGTCTAATTTTTTGTATTTTTAGTAGAGACGGGGTTTCACCGTGTTAGCCAGGATGGTCTCAATCTCCTGACCTCGTGATACACCTGCCTCGGCCTCCCGAAGTGCTGGGATTACAGGCATGAGCCACCGCTCCCAGCCCAGGCTAGTCATCTTTTAACCCTTCAATTCAATGCCTGTTCAGTCATCCCCTGTGGAGACCAGCAAGCCCAAAGGAAGCTATCCCATGTTGATAAGTATCTATGTCCATACCACAAACAATCAAGCAAGTATAAGTATGGAGCCTTAAAAAGTCCCTGTGGCGACTGGGCAGATGTTTGGTGGACTGCTAAGTACAAAGGGTGGACAGCCAAGCCCCTGCTTCAAATAAGTTACGGGGACTAAAACAAAAACTCCAACTAGTCCCACCCCATCAAATTGTAAGCCATTACACTGTAACCCCGTGTTGCTAATTATAAATAATCCCCGGACAATGGCCCAAGAGCCCTCTATATTCGAATGGTATGGGTTAGGAGCAGACGTTGAAGGACAGAACCCTAAAGGAATCTTCTCCCTGAGGTTAGTCAAAACACTGGTTAACAATAATAAAGGAGTTCAGACTCAAAGTCTGGGACACACGCGGAACCCAACGCTCTTCCCAAGTATAGCAAGTCCAACATCCTCCTCCCATCTCCAAAATGACCCAACCAAGGAAAAGGTTGTGGTGGTAGAAAACTTAAGGCAAACGATAGCTTTAGAGACAGGATATCAAGATGCAAATGCCTGGCTGGAATGGATTAAATATTCCGTCAGCACTTTAAACAAAAGTGTATGTTACCCTTGTGCGCAGGGTAGACCCGAGGCCCAGATTGCCCCTTTCCACTTCGATGGTCTTCCAGCTGATTGGGCATGAGTTGTATGGTAGCTCTCTTCCAAAACCCCTCAGCCTGGGACAACAAATCCTGCCAAGTTCTTTCTCTGCTGTTCCCCGAAGTTAAACACCCTGCAGGTCAGCCCCCGAGGGCCATTCAGCGTCCATCTCCCAATGCCAATTTTCCTTCGTGTCTCTAACGACAGGGAGAGAACTTGGCATTCCTGGGAGCCTTAATGGGGTGCGGTGACCTTAAGCCCTTCCAAAAGCTTACCCATCAGTCTGTCCTTAGCCATCCTTGAGTGGATGTTTGGGGTACTTTGGTGGACCAATACTGGACACTCTGCCAAGTAACTGGAGTGGAATTTGTGCTCTAATTCAATTGGCCATCCCTTTCACCCTGGCATTTCATCAACCAGAAAGGGTAGAAACCAAACATCATTAAACAAGAGAGGCCCCTCCATGGGTCCTTCGATTCTCATATTTATACAGATTCCATTGGGGTCCCAAGAGGAGTGTCAAATGGATTTAAGGTCTGAAACCAAATAGCTGCCGGATTTGAATCTATGTTCTTCTTGTGGTTAGCTGTAAATAAAAAATATGGATTGGATAAATTACATTTATTACAATCAGCAATGATTTATCAATTATTTTAGAGATGCTATTAAAAGAATAGCTGAACAATTAGGACCCATCAGTCAAATGGCCTGGGAAAATAGACAGATATGATACTACCAAAAGAAGGTGGAGTTTGTGTCATGATCAGGACTCAGTGCTGTACTTATATCCCTAATAACACTGCTCCCAGCAGGACCATAAGTAAAGAATTGCAGGGTCTTGCTGCCCTATCAAATGAGCTAGCCAAAAATTCTGGACTAAATTATCCCTTCACAAATTTCATGTGAAATTGTTTCAGTAGATGGAAGGGACTTATGTCCTAATAACACTGCTCCTACACTGTGCCCGAGGATTAATGAAAAAAACTTATTGAAATAACTCTCACTAAAATCTCTTATGATCCTCCTCCCCCAATTCAAATAGGCTTTTCCTTCTAGAAGACCAAGTAGAACGACGGAGCCAAATTATGCTAGAAATATTTGAAAAGAAATATTTGTGGGATATGATGAGGTTTCTCTTTAAATAATCTGATCAATCTTTTATTCGTTAATTCATAGCACCCCCTTTTTCTAATTTTTTCCCTTTTTGCCTTTGTTAGATATCCAGGCACTTAAGGGGGCCAGCCCTTCCAGACCTGCGAGTGTTTCTCGTCAGGTGGGACAAGAGACTGAGACAATAAATAAGACATAGAGAAAAAGTATAGAGAAAGAACAGTGGGCCGAGGGGACCGGCGCTCAGCATATGGCGGTCCTGCACCTGCACTGGTCTCTGAGTTCCCTCCGTATTTATTGATCACTATCTTTACCATCTTGGTGAGGGGGATGTGGCAGGACTATAGGGTAATGGTGGGGAGAGGGTCAGCAGGAAAACATGTGAGCAAAGCTGTGTCAAAAATAAGTTTAAGGAAAGGTGCTGTGCCTCGATGTGCACATAGGCCAGATTTATGTCTGCCTTTACACAAACATCTTAGTGCAGTAAAGAGCAGTATTGCCGCCAGCATGTCTCACCTCCAGTCATAAGGCGGTTTTCTCCTATCTCAGTAAATAGAATGCATGATGGGGTATTGCAGGGAGACATTCCATTCCCAGGGATGAGCAGGAGACAGATGCCTTCCTCTTATCTCAACTGCAAAGAGGCCTTCCTCTTTCACTAATCCTCCTCAGCACAGACCCTTTATGGGTGTTGGGCTGGGGGATGGTCAGGTCTTTCCCTTCCTACAAGGCCATATCTCAGGCTATCACCTTGGGAGAAACCTTGGGCAGTACCCAGGCTTTCTTGAGCAGAGGTCCCTGTGGCCTTCCGCAGTGCATTGTGTCCCTGGGTACTTAAGACTGGAGAATGGCGATGACTTTTACCAAGCATACTGCCTGCAAACACATTTTTAACAGAACACATCCTGCACAGCCTTAAATCCATTAAACCTTGAGTCAACACAGCACATATTTCTGCAGGCACAGGGTTGGGGCTAGGGTTACAGATTAACAGCATCTCAAGGCAGAAGAATTTTTCTTAGTATAGAACAAAATGGAGTTCCTTATGTCTACTTGTTTCTACATAGATGCAGTAACATTCTGACCTCTCTTTCTTTCCCCCACAGGCACACCACAGTACGTTATCAGTACCAGCTCACATTCCTTTCCTTATTTGGAAAGAGAACTAACTTTCTAGCTCATTACAGAGACCCCTTCCTCTCCACTTTCTTTTACATGCCTAACTTATCTAATTAAAAAAAAAATCAAATGTTTAGCCAACCGGGATTAGTTTAGATTGTATAACCCAACCCTGGCCAATGGGGAAAGGGTACAGGGACAGGACTTGCATCAGGAATGAAGACTCTTTTTTTCAGATATGCCTTTTTGTTCAGGTGAGCTCTCATGGCAACTGACCAAGGAGGCACCCCTCTGGGCAGAAGTAAAATTGCTTTGACAAGAATCATTTTTTCGAGTGTTCAATTTCCTTAGGATTTTGAGCATTATCCCTAATACCCTTCAGGGTATATTATGAATTATGTATTAACGTTTTCCTTACCGAGAAAGACCAGGTGTCTGTAGTTCTCTAACATCACATCCCTATATAAATTCCACGGTGCAGTGTCCAGGCAATGCCACTCCTCCAGAGAGAATTCTGTGGCCACATCTCTAAATTGCGATGGTTCCTGAAACACACACACACACACACACACACACACATTTTTACCAAGTTGCCATTGGTGGAATTTTTAATTTGATTTAAGGTGAAATTAGACAGTAAAGGTAAATGATTCTGACTTACAGGACTGACTAAAATTATCCAATAAAATAATTTTCAACACAGAAATATTCTCTAATATATTCTCTAAGAAAAAAAGAGCAGCATAACATACACAACATCAGTTCATATATTTTTCCATATATTGAAGTATAAAATTAAGGGCATGAACATGAACGTGCATTTTTGAGTGCTATATTTACATCATACAGAATGAGTTGTGAATATTTTTCAGATGGAAATGACATGTTGAATTAGAAGGTACCTCTCAAATTTTGTTTTGTTTTGAGATGGAATTTCCATCTAGTTGCCCAGGCTGAAGTGTAGTGATGCCATCTTGGCTCACCGCAACCTCCGACTCCTGGGTTCAAGCAAATCTCCTGTCATAGCCTCCCAAGTAGCTGAGATTACAGGCTTGCACCACCATCCTCGGATAATTTTGTGTTTTTAGTAGGGACGGGGTTTTTTCTATGTTGGCCAGGCTGGTCTCGAACTCCCGAACCCACGTGATCTGCCCGCCTCGGCCTCCCAAAGTGCTGGGATTACAGGCATGAACCACTGCACTTAGCCAATTTTTTAAATTTCTAAGAAGCTCACCAGTAATGCCAGTGTTTTTGGCCCAAGAAGGATATGTTGTCAAACATCCAATAAGTGGAAGAGCCTGTGTTTTTCCCAGATTTTTTAGCCTGTAAGCAAAGATAATAGCCTTCATTTTCCAAAGAGAAATATGTAGAAAAAAATAAGAAAAAAGAACAGCTGCCAGATTAAATGTGATGGTTTATGCGCATCAGTTGCATAAAGATACTTAATAATGAAGAGAAAAATAATTAACTCTATAGTGAAAAAAATCTGTCAGAGAGCTATTCCACCAAGTGAATCATTAACCATTAACTGCATGAGGACAAATTTTTATGATGTGCTAATGCACACAGGAGAACACAGCATCACTGTTAAAATATTCTTCCCAAAAAACCTAAATTATAGTCTGAATTTAACAATAAAGAAACATTAGTTTTATGCAAACTTCAACATCCAGATAACTCCTATGTTCTGTAATTTTTAGCAGTAATTTTAAGTAGGCTTCATTTAGCACCCTAGAAAACAGGTATCTCCTAATAAGTTTTTTCAGAACATTCTGGGTAATTAATGTCATCCCATTTTAATAAGAATTTTCTTAATCCTGTTCTGCATAGAGCTAATGGAACACACAGATGGAGCCTCAACATCACATGTTCTCCATCTTTACTAAGGACCACAGTTTTTCCCAACAGAAACCTTGAATATCCACATCTTTCCATGTTCAACAGCCACAAAAAGAACATTTTTAATATTGTGGATCGTAAATCCTTGCTGGGAATCCTGTGTGACATATAAGAAGCTATGACATAGAGAATGCAGAGTTGGCTCTGGAATACAGAAAAGAAATATTTTTCAGAGACCCTTGACTATCATAAGAATTTTAACAAGTAGTTAAATCAAACTTATTAGGGAGGAAAAAATACATGTAGAAAAGTAAAGGTTTGCAAGTACTAAACACAAGGCAGTCCAGGAGGCAGAGTGGACACAGCGCTTCATCTGAGACATATTTACCTGAAGAAAAGCCTTTTTTTCCATCTCCTACTTCTCTGGAATTCCTTCTCAGATGAGATTTTTCTGGACAAATTACACCTGCATCTGAAGGATATGCCTTGAAAGGTGTCAGTACCACATGTTCACCTGCTAGCATGACATCAACTGGCAGAAAAAGACAGACAGAGTCCACCCATTCCTGTCCTTTGAAACAGAAGAGGTGGCCGGGCGCGGTGGCTCAAGCCTGTAATCCCAGCACTTTGGGAGGCCGAGACGGGCGGATCACGAGGTCAGGAGATCGAGACCATCCTGCCTAACACGGTGAAACCCCGTCTCTACTAAAAAATACAAAAAACTAGCCAGGCGAGGTGGCGGGCTCCTGTAGTCCTAGCTACATGGGAGGCTGAGGCAGGAGAATGGCGTGAACCCGGGAGGCGGAGCTTGCAGTGAGCTGAGATCTGGCCACTGCACTCCAGCCTGGGCAACAGAGCGAGACTCCGTCTCAAAAAAAAAAAAAACAGAAGAGGTTCAGAAACAATGAGATGCTCCATGAAGATGAAAATATAAGTTTCTCCTTTTCTGTCCTCTGGTGCCCTCCCCTGCCACAGACACTAGCAATTTCTGCTACAGTAAAGGAAATATGTGCCACACTGACCTGTCCCTACTGAACCCAAATAGAACCAGCCCTGTGACCACCCTTCAGTCCAAAGGTGGAACTTAACTCTCATGAGTGTATTTTGAAGCCCTCATACCTGATTCTGGCCTCACCTTACAGTCACATGAGGCCCTTCATTAAAACATGATAGATGCTTCCATCGAGAATGATAAACAGAAGCTGTGGGGAGGGCACAAGAGATTTCTGCAAAATTGGCCATGTGATCCTAATGAGAAGTCTGGGCTGATCACCACTAAGCTAAGCATTGCTTCTCAAGCTTTAACAAGCTTATAAATCACTGGTAATTTTGGCCCCACTTTATGGAATGTGATTCTGCAGGTTTCAAAAGGGTCCATGAATGTTTTAAACAAGTCCCTTGTCAATGCTGATGTTTCTTCCCCTCGGTGCATTATGAACATTAGAGAAAGTAGTCACAGCACAGGGTCCCTTACACTTAGCACTCTTGTCACAACCAAATACATCTGGTACAAATAAAGGCAACTCATCTCCATCCTAAAGTTTTATATTCTTTGCTGGCTCTTTAAAGTTTACAGAGGAAACAAAAGGCAGCAATGTCTGAATAAGTTTGTATTTAAAAAACAACATGTAAACATGTACTAATGCAATGTTTATTAAGCAGGTACTACTACAGGCTGAAGAGTAAGATACAAAGCACTGTGCTGGCCATCGCACATTATGCAATTTAATTCTCATAACACCCTGGGAGCTGGTACTGAGGGTTTAATAATTTTTAGGATTTAGATAAAGGGCCCAGCATTTTTATTTCTTCTGTTTGTCTGTCATCAAATGTAAATAATAAAGCTAAATATAGAGAGATGAAAGAGATATAGAGTTTACTGTAGCTTAGAGAAAATTTTATTCTGTTTATGTTTACTTTTTTGTGACTTATGGAGCAACTACTAGACCTGCAGGTATAGAAAACAAGTTGCTAAAGAGAATGTCTCTGCAACCACTGGTTTTAATAGAAAATTTAAAAACTAAGACTCTACAATACATATTTTATTTTTCCCATCTATCTGCTTTTCGGTTTCAGGAAATTGTGAGCACCAGCTCTAGAAAAAGGCAGAAGGATTCACCAGCCAAAACTCTGATATCTTCTAATCAGTTCTGTGAGGCAAGACTCCAGGGTAGGGTCAGACCTAAATAAGGCCTCCAAAAAGGGTGCATCTGAACAGGTCTGGGACAAGGTGAGAACCCTATAGAATTCTGTTCTCTATACCACTGGGGTACTAACAGTTTTGTTTTTTGTAAGCTTACCTGAAAGAAACTTAAATCACAGAGTTTCTGTAATTTTAATCTCTTCTAGCTACTGCTCTGTCAAATGTATACTATATACTAATATGCAATTTAAACAAATCCCTTCAGGTTTTGTAGTGTAATTTTATTAGAAAATAAATACCATGCACTTAACAACATAAAAGAAACACATTTTATATGGCCAGGTGCGGTGGCTCACGCCTGTAATCCCAGCACTTTGGGTGGCCAAGGCAGGTAGAACACAAGGTCAGGAGTTTGAGACCAGCCTGACGAAGATGGTGAAACCTCGCCTCCACTAAAAATACAAAAATTAGTCAGGTGCAGTAGCAGGAGCCTGTAATACTAGCTACTCAAGGGGCTGAGGCAGGAGAATCGCTTGAACCTGGGTGGCAGAGGTTGCAGTGAGAAAAGATTGCACCACTGCACTCCAGCCTTGGTGACAGAGTAAGACTCCATCTCAAAAATAAAAAAGAAATTATAATAACAATTTTTCTGTTCATAAATATCCCTTTAGGTATAGACATGAGAAGTCAGAACAATATAAAGAAATAGCCTAAATAAAGCCTAAGATTTTGGGCATATCTAATTATTGTACCAACCATATGATGCATAATTCAATTATTTACCCAGTTGCTAGTCTAGACTAAAAGTTTCTGGATTGTAAGAACCACGACTGCTTCATGGCTTTTTTTTTTTTTTAATGACCATATGAAATGGAAGCAACTAGTTTATCTATTTGAGTCTCCAGATACTCTCCTTGTTTATCATCCAAGTACCAGAAAACTGGAGAAACTCTCATCTGGGTACCAACCAAAGACACCTATTGTATGAGAAGATGAACAAACAGAGGATGACTCATTTCTCTTACACTGAGACAGAAGGAAAATTAACCATTCTTGTCAACCTGACATAATTCTGCTTGGGACATCCTCAAATGCCTCAAAGGCACCTAGATGATTATGAGAGAATTCCGAGTGACCAGGGGCTCATGGCCCAGTGATAAGCCAGGCTAGAGAGACTCAGGCTGATTCTAAGTAGAAAATGGAACTGTCCTGGTGGAGCTCCAGAAACTAGATCACCTGTTCCAATTTGCTAGCTCCATGGTATAAAATATATTTTTGGAACTTTTAAAATTTTTTGAAGTCTTGGACATCTGAATTTTGCATACTGTATGCACTTGAAAGCATGTTTATGGGTGAAAATGCAGAAGAGGGAAATATGTTATAAAAAATCCATGAATGAACAAGACCTATGCAACAGAACAGAGAGCCCAGAAATAATGCCACCCTCTTGCAACCATCAGATTTTTGCCAAAACTGACAAGAGGAATGTGGGAAGAATTCTCTATTTCATAAATGTTGCTGGAATAACTACCCAGCACTATGTAGAAGACTGAAACTGGACCTCCTCATTACACCATATACAAAAATCAACTCAAAGTAAATTAAAGAGCAGTGTGGCGATTCCTCACAGAACTAAAAACAGAATTATCATTTGACCCAGCAACCTCATAATTGGGTATATATCCAAATAAATATAAATTATTGTATTACAATGACACATCTACAGGCATGTTCATTGCAGCACTATTCACAATAGCAAAGACATGGACAGGCACTAAATGCCTATCAATGATAGACTGGATAAAGAAAATATAGCATGGTTAGATGTTGTGGCTCATGCCTGTAATCCCAGCACTTTGGGAGGCCATGGCAGGTGGGTTGCCTGAGCTTAGAAGTTTGAGACGAGCCTGGACAACATGGCAAAATCCTGTCTCCATGGAAAATATATACATAGAAAAAAAATTGGCCAGGCATGGTAATACACGCATGTGGTCCCAGCTACAAGGGAGGATGAAGTAGGAAAGAATCACTTGAGCCTGGGAGATTGTGGCTAAAGTAAGCCAATATCATGCCCTGGCACTCTAGCCTAGGCAATAAACCTGTCTCCAAAAATAAAATAAAACAAAAGATTTAGTAAAAACAAAATATGGTACATAAACATTACAAAATACTGGGTAGCTATTTAAAAAAAATCATGTCCTTTGCAATAACATAGATGAATCTGGAAACCATTATTCTTAGAAAACGAATGCAGGGGCCAGACATGGTGGCTCATGCCTGTAATCCCAGCACTTTGGGAGATTGGGGCGGGCGAATCACCTGAGGTCGGGAGTTTGAGACTAGCCTGACCAACAAGGATTAACCCTGTCTCTACTAAAAATACAAAATTAGCTAGGCATGGTGGCGCCAACCTGTAACCCCAGCTACTCGAGAGGCTGAGGCAGGAGAATCGCTTGAACCCGGGAAACAAATGTTGTGATGAGTCAAGATGGTACCATTGCTCTCCAGCCTGGACAACAAGAGCAAAACTCCTTCTCAAAAAACCAAAACAAGACAAAACAAAAACAACAAGAAAACTAATGCAGAAACACAAAAACAAATGCATGTTATTATTTTTAAGTAAGAGCTAAGCAATAAGAGCACAGAACACAAACAGAAGAACAACAGACACTGAGGCCTAGTTGAGGCTGGAGGGTGGGAGGACTCAGAGGATCAGAAAACATAATTGTTTGGTGCTATGGGTAGTACCTCAGTGACAAAATAATCTGCACACCAAATCCCCATGACATGATTTTAGCTGTATAACAAACCCACATGTGTACACAGAACCAAAAATAAAAGCTAAAAGAAAAAAAAATCCCCTGGTGGGAGAGAGTGCAATGTAGGAGAATGGACAAATTTTTGCTACAGATAGTGGCCCAGGTGGGGCTGTACTCTGATTTATTCCTCTGTGCATGCAGGCAGATGAGATTATGAAAAGGAGGGCCAGAACCCTAGGTGGGTGGAGAAAACAGATTGCTGCTGCAGACTTGCGGTCCGGGGATGGGGATATGCAAAGAAACTTGTAGATATTTTTGGCTTTTTGTCTAGAAATGCTTGTATCAAAAATGTCATGGTGAAGTCCCTGAGGGTATTGTCTAGTCCTGGGAGGTGTGTGGGCACATCAATGTCTAGTGTGTGTGTTTGGGAGTGGGTGGGAATCCTGTGGTGGCAGCTGCAAGAAAAGGGGTTGCATCATCAGAGCTCCTTTCCTCTAAGTTTTCAGTCCTCTGTCATCCTGGGAGAACATCTGGAATCACAGGACAATGGGTGGTGTGACAACCTGTGTATAGGAGAGCAGAGTCTCCCATTCCCAAACACCCAGAGTTTTATTCCAGGCCAGGCCTCCGCAATATCTTTTTTCTGGCACCAAATCGGTAGAGTTTGCTGAATATCAAACAATTTTCCAACACCAACTCATTGTCTAACATTTGAATTCTAACACTACCCAGGGTCAGCACAGACTCTGATTCAGGGCTCGGTCCCACAACATTGTTCTCACTGCAGATGCCAGTCACAAACCCCATGGGCACATCGATGGTTCTGAGCTACTGTTTAAAAATTGGGGACTCCCATAACCTCCCTGAAGCTCAATAATTTGGTAGAGATACAGAACTCAGCAAAACACTGTAGTTATGTTTACTGGTTTCATATATAAGATGTAGCCCAGGAAAAGTCAAATGGAAGAAATGCATAGAACAAAGAAAAGAGATGAGGAAAGATGAAACATATAATTATGAAAAATATTTGTGATTAATACAATTCTCCTTCCTTTTTGTGCTTCAGAAACAGTTTATGGAAAGAAACGCTCTTCCCATTACGATTAAGATGATGCTCCCTTTTCTTTTCTTTTTTTTTTTTTTTGAGACGGAGTCTCGCTCTGCCGCCCAGGCTGGAGTGCAGTGGCCGGATCTCAGCTCACTGCAAGCTCCGCCTCCCGGGTTTACGCCATTCTCCTGCCTCAGCCTCCCTAGTAGCTGGGACTACAGGTGCCCGCCACTTCGCCCGGCTAGTTTTTTTGTATTTTTTTAGTAGAGACGGGGTTTCACCGTGTTAGCCAGGATGGTCTCGATCTCCTGACCTCGAGATCCGCCCGTCTCGGCCTCCCAAAGTGCTGGGATTACAGGCTTGAGCCACTGCGCCCGGCCGATGCTCCCTTTTCTTACCTATCACACAGCCAGACACACACTCTGCACATTTTCTCCTTTTTCTCATTTAAAAAGAAAAAAAAAAAGCTGAATTTGCCATCAGTGGTCAAAATCAATTATGGTTTTTTTTTTTTTTTTTTTTTTTAGACGGAGTCTCGCTCTGTCACCCAGGCTGGAGTGTAATTGGGCCATCTCTGCTCACCGCAACATTCACCTCCCGGGTTCAATCAATTCTCCGGCTTAGCCTCCCAAGTATCCGGGATTACAGGCACCTGCCACAATGCCCGGCTAATTTTTGTATTTTTAATAGACACAGGGTTTCACCATGTTGGCCAGGCTGGTCTTGAACTCCTGATCTCTGGTGATCCGCCTGCCTCAGCCTCACAAAGTGCTGGGATTGCGGGCTTGAGCCACCACAACCAGCCTAAAATAAAATATTTCTTAATCAAACTTTACTTAAGTTTATCTTCTCTCACGCTCCTGAACTTTGAGCTACCCTCATTCTTGGTCAACATACAACCCCATTTTATGCCCCTCCTAAGAACATGGTGATTTTAGGGTAAGAAATTCTCTGATCTAAAATCTGACTTTTTCTTTTTCTTTTTTTTTTTTTTTTGAGACGGAGTCTCGCTCAATTGCCCGGGCTGGAGTGTAGTGGCCGGATCTCAGCTCACTACAAGCACTGCAAGCTCTGCCTCCCGGGTTTATGCCATTCTCCTGCCTCAGCCTCCCGAGTAGCTGGGACTACAGGCGCCTGCCACCTCACCCAGCTAGTTTTTTGTATTTTTTTAGTAGAGACGGAGTTTCACCATGTTAGCCAGGATGGTCTCGATCTCCTGACCTCGTGATCCGCCCGTCTTGGCCTCCCAAAGTGCTGGGATTACAGGCTTGAGCCACCGCGCCCGGCCTAAAATCTGACTTTTTCACCCTCCATTTGCCATTCCCCTCCCACCTCCTTTCTAATCTTGTTTGCTTTTCCCTAGAAAAGAAAGCCCTTTTGTGCCTATATTTTTGCAAGCAATAAATTATATTATAGTTATTTGGTGCTTCCTTTCATTGCAATACATTTATGGATTTTTTTTTTTTTTTAACCTGCTTCTTGAGAACATGCCTTTAAGGGTGTCAGTACCACATGTTTACCTGCTAGCATGACATCAACTGGCAGAAAAGACAGAAAAAGTCAACCCATTTCTGTCCCTTAAAGCAGAAGAGATTTATTTATTTATTTATTTTTTTTTTGGAGGCGGAGTCTCGCTCTGTCGCCCGGACTGGAGTGCAGTGGCCGGATCTCAGCTCACTGCAAGCTCTGCCTCCCGGGTTTATGCCATTCTCCTGCCTCAGCCTCCGGAGTAGCTGGGACTACAGGCGCCCACCACCTCGCCCGGCTAGTTTTTTTTTTTTTTGTATTTTTAGTAGAGACGGGGTTTCACCGTGTTAGCCAGGATGGTCTCGATCTCCTGACCTCGTGATCCACCCGTCTCGGCCTCCCAAAGTGCTGGGATTACAGGCTTGAGCCACCGCGCCCGGCCAGCAGAAGAGATTTAGAAAAATGTGCTGCTCCCTAAAGATAAAAAAGTAAGTTTCTCCTTTCCTGTCCTCAGGTGCCCTCGCCTGCCACAGACAGCAGCAATTTCTGCTACAGAACCTGCAGAGATTAACAGAAGAAATTAAAATGCTGGACACTTTTTTTAAATTCTGGAAATTATTAAATTCTTAGTACCAGCTCCCAGGGTGTTACGAGAATTAAATCACATAATGTGTTATGCCCAGCACAGTGCTCTGTATCACAATTTTGAGCACATAGTACCTGCTTCATACAGTAATACAAATATGCACGACTCTGACCTGTCCATACCAAGCCAAAACAGAAAAGGCCCTGTAGCCATGCTTTAGTGCAAAGGTGGAACTTAATTCTCATGAATGTATTTTGAAGGCCTCATACATGATTCTAGCCTCACCTTAGAGTCACATGAGGCCCTTCATTAAAACAACATGGATGCTTCCACCCAGAACAATAAACAGAAGCTGTGGGAAGGGGACAAGAGATTTCTGCGTATTGGCCATGTGATCCTAATGAGAGGTCTGGGCTGATAACCACTAAAGCTAAGCATTGCCTCTCAAGCTTTAAAGAGCTTATAAATCACTTGCTAATTTTGGCCCCATTTTAGGTAATGTGATTGTGCACGTTTGAAAAGGGTCCATGAATCAGTGTTTTAAACAAGTTCCCTGTCAATGCTGATGTTACTCCTCCTTGGTTCATTATTAGCATTAGTTAGAAAAGCAGGCAAGGCTGGGCGCGGTGGCTCAAGCCTGTAATCCCAGCACTTTGGGAGGCCGAGGTGGGCGGATCACAAGGTCAGGAGATGGAGACCATCCTGGCTAACACGGTGAAACCCCGTCTCTACTAAAAAATACAAAAAACTAGCCGGGCAAGGTCCTTTTACACTTAGCACTGTTGTCACAGCCAGCTACTTCTGGTACAAATAAGGACAGCTCATCTCCATCCTAAAGTTTTATATTCTTTGCTGACTCTTTAAAGTTTGCAGAAGAAACAGAAGGCAGCAATGTCTGAATAAGTCTGGATTTAAAAAACATGTACCCATGTACTAGTGCAATGCTTATTAAGCAGTTACTATGTGCTCAAGTATGATACAGAGCACTGTGCTGGGCATAACACATTATGTAATTTAATTCTCATAACACCCTGGAGCTGGTACTAAAGATTTGATAATTACCAGGATTTAGAAAATGGGCCCAGAATTTTAATTTCTTCTGTTTTTCTGTCATCAACTTTTTAAAAAAGTTGTATAGAATAAAAACTAAGTATAGACAGATGAATGAGATATAAAAAGAAAAATTATTTTAGAGAAAATTTTATTCTGTTTATATTTACTTTTTTTGTGACTTATGGAGCAACTACTGGATCTGCAGGAATAAAAAACAAGTTGCTAAATAGAATGTCTCTGCATCCACTTGTTTTCATAGAAAATTTAAAAATGAAGACCCTCAAATACATACTTTATTTTTTGTACTTCCTTGCCTTCGGATTTCAGGAAATTGTGAGCAGCAGCTCTAGAAATGCTGCAGGATTCACCAGCTAAAGCTCTTATCCCTGCCAATCAGTTCTGTGAGGCAAGACTCCAGGGTAGGTCTGGACCTACGTAAGGCCTCCAAAAAAGGTGAATCTGAACAGATGTGGGGCAGGGTGAGGACGCTATGTAGAATTCTGTTCTCTATGGCACTGGGGTACTTCCAGTTTTGTTTTTCTAAGCTTACCTAAAAGAAACTTAAATCCCAGAGTTTCTGTAATTTTAATATTTTCTAGCCACTGCCCTGTTAACTTTATACTATATACTAATATGTAATTTAAACAAATCCCTTAAGGTTTCCTAGGATAATTTTAGTAGAAAATAAATATGTAAAGTTAGCAAGGTAAAAGAAACTATAAGGCTGGGCGCAGTGGCATTCCAGCAATTTGAAAGGCCAAGGTGGGTGGATCATGAGGGCAAGAGTTTAAGACCAGCCTGACCAAGATGGCGAAACCTCGCCTCTACTAAAAATACAAAAATTAGCTGGGCACATGGCTGTGGCCAGTAATCTTAGCTACCTGGGAGGCTGAGGCCGGAGAATCACTTGAACCCAAGTGGTAGAAATTGCAGTGAGCCGAGACCGTGCCACTGCACTCCAGCCTGGGCAACTGAGTAAGATTCTGTATATATATATATACAAAACAAAAAACAAAAAAAGTGACAATTATTCTGTTCATAACTATCACTTCAGGTGTAGACATCAGAAGTCACAACAGTATAAAGTGGTGTAAATAAAGCCCAAGATTTTGGACACATCTATATATTGTAGCAACCATATGATGCTTAATTCAACTATTTATCCAGTTGCTAGTCTAGACTAAAAATTTCTGGATTGTAGGAACCATGACTGTATTTTTTTTTTATCATTATGATTATATAATGATAAATTCTACCCGTAAGAGATTTTTTTTAAGAGGTTAATTTTTAAATTTTATTTATTTATATATATCTGTGTATATATGTTTTTTATTATACTTTAAGTTCTAGGGTACATGTGCACAACGTGCAGGTTTGTTACATATGTATACTTGTGCCATGTTGGTGTGCTGCACCCAGCAATTCATCAGCACCCATCAACTCATCATTTACATCAGATATAACTCCCAATGCCATCCCTCCCCCCCATGTATTTTTTTAATGGCCATATGAAATGGAAGTAACGAGTTTATCTACTTGGGTCTCCAGGTCTCCTTCTTGTTTATCATCCAAGTACCAGAAAACTGGATAAATTCTCATCTGAGTACCAACCAAAGATAACTCTTGTATGAGGGGATGAACAAACACAGGATGACTGATTTCTCTTACACTGAGACAGAAGCAGAATTAATCACTCTTATCAACCTGACACAATTCTGCTCTGGATAGTCACAAATGCCTCAAAGACATCTAGGTGATTGTGAGAGAATTCCCAGTGACCATGGGTTGATGTCTCAATGATAAGCCAGGCTGGAGAGACTCAGGCTGATTCTAAGTAGAAAATGCTCCAGAAACTGATCACCCATTCTGATTTGCTAGCTCTTGGGTAAGAGAAAGAACAAAAATACTCTACTCCAGTAAGACATTTTACAGGTAAATATAGTTGTGGTCGTGGCTCTGGATATTTTGTGGCCTTGATCTCTCAATCCTAAGATGCTTATTTACACTTACAGATTCTGCCATCAGATTCTATTTCCTCCTGGCAACTCTTACATAACTATATCAGACCAATGAACAAGATGAGAAAAATCTCAGAGCCACACTCTCAAATGGGGGCTGTAAGATGTTTATGTTGACATTTCACAATGCAGAAAATACCTTTTTTTTAAAGTTTTCTGTACATTCTCTATCCAAAGTCTGATCCTTTTTTGTAAAGCCCAGGCAGAAGCCAGACCTTATCTGCAGATTCTAGGTAGGATCCACCTGGCTCTGCATCCTTTGGTGTTACAGCAAGTGGAGTGCAATCAGAGATGAGATTCCCTTATAGCACATTCTAAGTAATAAGTCTCTATGGAAAAAAAAAAAAAAAAGCTGACACAACATGAATATAAGTAGACAGTTTATTTGGGTCAAGTTTAAGGATTATAACCTGGGAGCAAAGACTCAAGTTGCCTGGAATCTAACTTTGATTAGCAGCAGTTGCAAGAGGAGTTGTAAAGACGAAAACAAAGGGACAGAGAGTGGACTGATAGTTGTTTGTCAGAAAATTTTATTTATTTAAATAAATAACATTGGTTATTGATTAGATATATACCATTATGGTTTAGGGTATGAGATAGTGTCCAATGTGGTATTATTAGTTTTATATATATCTACCTGTGGCAATAGTGAACAGTTTCAAGAGATGAATACATAATTTAAAGGGGGAGAACGACATAACGGCACTTTCTTTTTTTTTTTTTTTTTTTTTTTTGAGACGTAGTCTCACTCTGTTGCCCAGGCTGGAGTGCAGTGGCCGGATCTCAGCTCACTGCAAGCTCCGTCTCCCGGGTTGACGCCATTCTCCTGCCTCAGCCTCCGGAGTAGCTGGGACTACAGGTGCCCGCCAACACGCCCGGCTAATTTTTTGTATTTTAGTAGAGACGGGGTTTCACCGTGTTAGCCAGGATGGTCTCGATCTCCTGACCTTGTGATCCGCCCGTCTCGGCCTCCCAAAGTGCTGGGATTACAGGCTTGACATAACGGCACTTTCAATGTCTGAGTTTTTTTTTTTTTTTGAGACGGAGTCTTGCTCTGTCGACCAGGCTGGAGTGCAGTGGCCGATCTCAGCTCACTGCAAGCTCCACCTCCCGGGTTTATGCCATTCTCCTGCCTCAGCCTCCCGAGTAGCTGGGACTACATGCGCCCGCCACCTCGCCCGGCTAGTTTTTTGTATTTTTTAGTAGAGAGGGGGTTTCACCGTGTTGGGCAGGATGGTCTCGATTTCCTGACCTCATGATCCGCCCGTCTCGGCCTCCCAAAGTGCTGGGATTACAGGCTTGAGCCACCGCACCCGGTCTAATGTCTGAGTTTTATAACCAAAAGTACTTGCATGTTTTAGATAAAAATTTTCCATTTCCCAAATCTTGAGACCTGGATACAAAATGTAGAGCTGCAGATTTAGGGCCTGAATGGCTGGAGTAGCAGCAGGTCTTACCTGCACATTTGTGATCATTTTACCAAGAGAAAAAAGGGTAAAGTGGAGATTCTCATGTCTACATGTGTACTCAATGAATACATGTTACTCTGATTAGGTTTCTGGGCCCCAGGGTCTCTGAATCAGTTTCAGGTCTGAAGATAACAAGAATAATTGAGGGAGATAAAATGATTGTTGCCCAGTGAAGTTGGTAGAAATTTGGTCCAGCCTCTCTAGAATTGACTGTTGAGGACTATAGATACCAAACAGGAAGAAACACAATTCTGCCTGCATATTTAGGGGACAGCATGCACTTTGTTGCACAAGTGTGAGTTGACCAGAATTCTGAGGGAAAGTCTCCCCTACAGTAAATTCTGGTTGGCACTTTATGTGTTTATATCATATCTGGTAATTACAGACAGTGTTTGGAAAAAATAATTAAATGAAAAATTTTCTCCAGCCCCAGAAAAATTCTACAATAATAAACAGAAAGAAAACTGTTTTATTACACAATCAAACTTGAATATGACATGTATTATAGTCAACCTGCTTAAAAGACTGCAGAGACAGAAAGATGGTCACCAAAATTAGTCCACAAATATAAGAATTTACAGCACCATGTCATATATAGTTCATCCTAAATTCACCTGGAGATTGAAGAGGCTATCTGTGTATGCTGTTTATATTCAATGACAAATAAACTTTTCACATCTTCATAACAGGAGGTAGTTTAGCAGCTTGAAACCAGGTACTTGCTGAAGGTAGGCTTTCACTCTGCTACAAAAATGATTGAAAAGAGTTCTCTCCTTTGGCTGCTTTTTAGAGCAGTGGTTCTGCACTCTACAGCATTGGCTACAGCACTCTTGCTTGCTTTTTTCTGGCTGCTAGTGTCCTCTCTTGACCTCTATCATCTGCCACTGAGGCACAGCCTTGAGCACAGCTCACAGTTTTTGTGAACCACAATTCCCACAGCAGTACTCTAGTGTCACATCAGAGAGAAAGCCTGAGCTGCAGGAGAGCCTGGAGGCCTCGTGAGTGGAATTGCACCTTTACAATAATGGGAATGTGACCAATGTTTCAGCCCCAGTTTTTCATTATGATGACATGGAAAAAATTTAGATGCATTTCTAGCATGAGTCCAGATAGAGATAGCTCCAAAAGTTCTCACGGTGACAGCCTACCTCATTCAGACACCATGGGATACTTACTAATAGGGCTTCTGAAACAGACACCCAAATTAGTGGAGAGAAAAAAGATCTCCACCTGAGCAAGATAATTTTGAGAGAAAAAAGTTAAAAAGATCTTAAGAAAAAGCTCAGTTTTGATATAAGATTGATCAAGTTAGCCAGAAAATATTCCCCTAAAAGCATTTTCTCTCTAAAGACCCAAAGTACACAATTATGCTCAGCATGTGAAACATGAGCATTATGAAGGGGGCAGAATTTCATAAGAATTTTATAGGCCGGGCGCGGTGGCTCAAGCCTGTAATCCCAGCACTTTGGGAGGCCGAGACGGGCGGATCACGAGGTCAGGAGATCGAGACCATCCTGGCTAACACGGTGAAACCCCGTCTCTACTAAGAATACAAAAAACTAGCCGGGCGAGGTGGCGGGCGCCTGTAGTCCCAGCTACTCCGGAGGCTGAGGCAGGAGAATGGCGTAAACCCAGGAGGCCGAGCTTGCAGTGAGCTGAGATCCGGCCACTGCACTCCAGCCGGGCGACAGAGCAAGACTCCGTCTCAAAAAAAAAAAAAAAAAAAGAATTTTATAAAGCTTTTGTTCCCATCTCTGCTGCTCATTTCCTAGCCATTGAATGGGGGTTCTATATTGAAATATATCTGACAACTTCCAACAACACTTTTTGATGAAGAAATAGAATCTGACTGTGTTCACATTGTGGAATATATTAGAACTTCCAACATAGTTAATTGAAGAGCTATCATGGTTTTTGGGTGACCACTTCACCTGTCTTTACTTCATTTGTAATAGCAGCATTCCAATTTAGTGAAATAAAAGACACTAAAATTGTGTTTACTCATAATTATCCCTATTGAATAAAGTAATAAACATGTCAGACTAATATCTACTGTAACAATTTGTAGTACTTTTTTGGGGCATTAGATACAAATATATAAGTATGAATAATTTTAATAAACTAGTAGTAATGCATGTAGCATTTAAAAAAATTTTAACTATACTTCAAAGTTTATATTTCAAAAGTGTAAATAACAATATTAAAATAACCATATAAGGGATTCATTCAAAGTAAGTATTGTGGCTTTATATTCATAGTATTATAAAAAAATACTGTTTATGGCTCACACCTGTAATCCCAGCCAGCACTTTGGGAAACTGAGGTGTGTGGATCACCTGAGGTCAAGAGTTCACAATCAAGCTGGCCAACATGGTGATACCCTATCTCTACTAAAAATACAAAAACTTAGCCAGGCATGGTGGCATGTACCTATAATCCCAGCTACTAAGGAGGCTGAGGCAGGAGAATTGCTTGAACCCAGGTCCCAGTGGTTGCAGTGAGCAGAGAGCAAGCCCTTACACTCCAGCCTGGGCAAAAGAGTGAGACTCTGTCTCAAAAAAAAAAAAAAAAAAGAAGAAGAAAATACTGTTTAGGCCGGGCGCGGTGGCTCAAGCCTGTAATCCCAGCACTTTGGGAGGCTGAGACGGGCGGATCACGAGGTCAGGAGATCGAGACCATCCTGGCTAATACGGTGAAACCCCGTCTCTACTAAAAATACAAAAACTAGCTGGGTGAGGTGGCGGACGCCTGTAGTCTCAGCTACTCAGGAGGCTGAGGCAGGAGAATGGCGTAAACCCGGGAGGCGGAGCTTGCAGTGAGCTGAGATCCGGCCACTGCACTCCAGTCCCGGCGACAGAGCAAGACTCCGCCTCAAAAAAAAAAAAAAAAAATACTGTTTAATGTATATGAATGTATTGTTATGTGTAGTGTCTGCAAATGCCACACATAACTATGCTAATTATTCTGAAGTAATTAGTAGAAATCTAGGTACAACTACAGACTCTACTGTTCAGTTTATGCCCTGAACTGTTTTTGCTTTTGCTGTGTAAGTACTTCAGCCTGCAAATTTTGGATAACTACCTTGGCTAATCCGGTTTCTTTCAAAGAAACCATCATTTAGTGTTTATCACTCTGTATAAATTTAATTCTATGTTTCTACTAAGCTTCCGTGTGCTCTTAAAATGAGCTTTTATCTAAACACAAATGTGTTTACTTTAAAAGACTAAAAATGGGCCAGGCATGGTGGCTCACACCTGTAATCCCAGCACTTTTGGAGGCTGAGGCAGGTGGATCACTTGAGTTTGGGAGTTCGAGACCAGCCTATGTACTAAAAATACAAAATTAGTTGAGTGTGGTGACACGTGACTGTAACCCCAACTACTTGGGAGGCTGAGGCAGGAGAATCCCTTGAACCCGGGGAGCAGAGGTTACATGAGCCAAGATCATGCCATTGCACTCCAGCCTGGGCAACAAAAGTGAAACTCCATGTCCAAAAAAAAAAAAAAAAAAGTCCTAAAAAGGAGAAAAATAAACTTTTTAAAATTAGAAACAAAGCAATAAATCAGAAGTACTAGATAAGATAATCTAAAGTAAAAAAAAAAAATCACAGAAAGTTTATTTGTTAATATGGTTTACAGATACTTCAAGAAAGCAGAGAAAAATATCTACATATATATAATCTAAATTGCTTAAGGAAAAAGAGTGAGAAAAAAAATTTTTGGAACTTTTTAAAGAGTTTTTGAACTCTTGGCGACCTAAGTTTTGCAAATTGGATGCACTTGAAAGAATGTTAGCCTGGGCACGGTGGCTCACACCGGGAATCCCAGCACTTTGGGAGGTTGAGGTGAGCAGATAACCGAGGTCAGGAGTTGGAGACCAGCCTGATCAACAAGGAGAAACCCTGTCTCTACTAAAAATGCAAAATTGGCTGGCGTGATGGCACATGCCTGTAATCCCAACTACTTGGGAGGCTGAGGCTTGAACAAAGGAGGTGGAGGTTGTGGTGAGTCAAGATCGTGCCACTGCACTCCAGCCTGGGCAACAATAGCTAAAGTCTGTCTCCAAAAATAAAAATGTTTATGGGGGGGGGAAGCAGAAGAGAGAAAGATGTTATAAAAAATTCATGAGTGCACAAGACCAATGCAACAGAATAAAGAGCACAGAAATAATGCTACCCTCTTGCAACCATCAGATTTTTGACAAAGCTGACAAAAGAAATGTGGGAAAAATTCTCTATTTAATAAATGGTGCTGGAATAACTAACTAGTACTATGTAGAACACTTAAACTGAACCCTTAATTACACCATATACAATAATCAACTCAACATAAAGACTTAAATGTAAAACATAACATTATAAGAAACCCTGCAAGATAACCTAAAAGCTACCATTCTAGACATAGAAACCTGCAAACACTTGAGGATGAAGCTATCAAAAGCAATTGCAACAAAAGCAAAAGTTGACAAATGGGACCTATTTAAACTAAAGAGCTTCTTCACAGCAAAGGAAACTATCAACAGAGTAAACAGACAACCTACAGAAGAAAAGAAAGTATTTGCAAACTTTGCCTCTGACAAAGTTCTAATATCCAGAATTAATAAGAACTTAAGTTTACAAAAAAAAAAAAAAAAAAAAAAAAACCCTTAAAAAAGTAGGCAAAAAACATGAACAGATGCTTTTCTTTTTTTTTTTTTTTTGAGACAGAGTCTGGCTCTGTCTCCCAGGCTGGAGTGCAGTGGCCGGATCTCAGCTCACTGCAAGCTCCACCTCCCGGGTTTACACCATTCTCCTGCCTCAGCCTCCGAAGTAGCTTCGCCCGGCTAGTTTTTTGTATTTTTTTAGTAGAGACGGGGTTTCACTGTGTTAGCCAGGATGGTCTTGATCTCCTGACCTCGTGATCCACCCGTCTCGGCCTCCCAAAGTGCTGGGATTACAGGCTTGAGCCACCGCGCCTGGCAGAACAGATGCTTTTCAAAGGAAGACATACATGTGGCTAACAAGCATAAGAAAAACAAAGCTCATAGGTGATCATTAAAGAAATTAAGCCGGGCGCGGTGGCTCAAGCCTGTAATCCCAGCACTTTGGGAGGCCGAGACGGGCGGATCACGAAGTCAGGAGATCGAGACCATCCTGGCTAACATGGTGAAACCCCGTCTCAACTAAAAAATACAAAAATCTAGCCGGGCGAGGTGGTGGGCGCCTGTAGTCCCAGCTACTCGGGAGGCTGAGGCAGGAGAATGGCCTAAACCCAGGAGGCGGAGCTTGCAGTCAGCAGAGATCCGGCCACTGCACTCCAGCCTGGGCGACAGAGCAAGACTCCGTCTCAAAAAAAAAAAAAAAAAAAAAAGAAATTAAAAAGAAGCTGGCACGGTGTCTCATATCTGTAATCCCAGCACATTGGGAGGCTTAAGCAGGCAGATCACAAGGTCAGGAGTTCGAGACCAGCCTGTCCAATATGGTGGAACCTTGTCTCTAATAAAAAGACAAAAATTAGCCTGGCATGGTAGTGGGCACCTGTAGTCCCAGCTACTCAGGAGGCTGAGACAGGAGAATCGCTTAAACCTGGGAGGCGGAGGTTGCAATGAGCCGACATCGTGCCACTGCACTCCAGCCTGGGTGACAGAGTCAGTTTCCAACTTGAAAAAAAAAAAAAAAAAAGAAATTAAAGAAAAACCACAATGAGATACCATCTCACATCAGTCAGAATGGCTATTTTTAAAAAGTCAAAAAATAACAGATACTTCCAAGGTTTCACAGAAAAGGGAATGCTTATACTCGCTGGTGGGAGTGTAAATTAGTTCAACAACAGTAAAAATCAGTGTGGCAATTCCTCACAGAACTAAAAAGAGAATTATCATTTGACTCAGGAACCTGATAATTGGGTATATACCCAAAGAAATATAAATTATTATAAAGACACATCCGCACGCATGTTCACTGCAGCACTATTCACAATAGCAAGGACATGGACAAGCCCTATATGCCTATCAATGGTAGACTGGGTAAAGAAAATATGGTATGGTCAGAATCGGTGGCTCATGCCTGCAATCCCAGAGCTTTGGAAGGCCGAGGCAGGTGGATTGCCTGAGCTTAGAAGTTTGAGACTGGCCTGAAAAAAATAGCAAAATCTTGTCTACACAGAAAATACAAAAAGAAAAAGTGGCCAGGCATGGTAATGCACACTGTAGTCGCAGCTACTTGAGAGGATGAGGTAAGGGAGAATTGCTTGAGCCTGGGAGGCTGAGACCAAAGTAAGCCAAAATCACACCATGGCAATCTAGCCTGGGCAATAAGTGAGACCCAGTGTCCAAAGATAAAATAAAAGATTTAGTAAAAAAACAAAATATGGCACATAAACATCATGGAATACTCTGTGGCCATTAAAAAAAAAAAAAAAATCATGTCCTCTGCAATAACATCAATGAAGCCCATTAAAAAAAATCAGCTCTGATCTTAGTTATTTCTTGCCTTTTGCTAGCTTTTGAATGTGTTTGCTATTGCTTCTCTAATTCTTTTAATTGTGATGCTAGGGTGTCAATTTTAGATCTTTCCTGCTTACTCTTGTGGGCATTTAGTGCTATAAATTTCCCTCTACACAGTGCTTTAAATGTGTCCCAGAGATTCTGGTATGTTATGTCTTTGTTCTCATTGGTTTCAAAGGACATCTTTATTTCTGCCTTCATTTCATTATGTACCCAGTAGTCCTTCAGGAGCAGGTTGTTCAGTTTCCATGTAGTTGAGCAGTTTTTTTTTTTTTTTTTTTTTTTTGAGACGGAGTCTTGCTCTGCCGCCCAGGCTGGAGTGCAGTGGCCGGATCTCAGCTCACTGCAAGCTCCACCTCCCGGGTTCACGCCATTCTCCTGTCTCAGCCTCCCGAGTAGCTGGGACTACAGGCGCCCGCCTCGTCGCCCGGCTAGTTTTTTGTATTTTCTATTAGAGACGGGGTTTCACCATATTAGCCAGGATGATCTCGATCTCCTGACCTCGTGATCCGCCCGTCTCGGCCTCCCAAAGTGCTGGGATTACAGGCTTGAGCCACCGCGCCCGGCCTGAGCAGTTTTGAATGAGTTTCTTAATCCTGATTTCTAGTTTGACTGCACTGTGGTCTGAGAGACTGTTATACTTTTTGTTCTTTTACATTTGCTGAGGAGTGCTTTACTTCCAACTATGTGGTCAATTTTGGAATAAGTGTGATGTGGTGCTGAGAAGAATGTATATTCGGTTGATTTGAGGTGGAGAGTTCTGTGGATGTCTATTGGGTCCACTTGGTGCAGAGCTGAATTCAATTCCTGGATATCCTTGCTAACTTTCTGTCTCATTGATCTGCCTAATGTTGACAGTGGGGTGTTAAAATCTCCCATTATTATTGTGTGGGAGTCTAAGTCTCTTTGTAGGTCTCTAAGGGCTTTCTTTATGAATCTGGGTGCTTCTATATTGCATACATATCTATTCAGGATAGTTAGCTCTGCTTGTTGAATTGATCCCTTAACCATTATGTAATGGCCTCCTGTCTTTTTTTATCTTTGTTGGTTTAAAGTCTGTGTTTTTAGAGACCAGGATTACAACCCCTGCTTTTTTTTCTTTTTGTTTTCCATTTGCTTGGGAGATCTTCCTCCATCCCTGTATTTTGAGCCTATGTGTGTCTCTGCACATGAGATGGGTCTCCTGAATACAGCACACTGATGGGTCTTGACTCTTTATCCGATTTGCCAGTCTGTGTCTTTTAATTGGGGCATGTAGCCCATTTACATTTAAGGTTAATATTGTTATGTGTGAATTTGGTCCTGTCATTATGATGTTAGCTTGTTATTTTGCCTGTTAGTTGATGCAGTTTCTTCCTAGCATTGATGGTCTTTACAATTTGGCATGTTTTTGCAGTGCCTGGTACCAGTTGTTCCTCTCCATGTTTAGTGCTTCCTTCAGGAGTTCTTGTAAGGCAGGCCTGGTGGTGACAAAATCGATCAGCATTTGTTTGTCTGTAAAGGATTTTATTTCTCCTTCGTTTATGAAGCTTAGTTTGGCTGGATATGAAATTCTGGGTTGAAAATTCCTTTCTTTAAGAATGTTGAATATTGGTCCCCACTCTCTTCTGGCTTGTAGAGTTTCCGCTGAGAGATCTGCTGTTAGTCTGATGGGCTTCCCTTTGTGGGTAACTCGACCTTTCTCTCTGGCTGCCCTTAACATTTTTTCCTTCATTTCAACTTTGGTGAATCTGACAATTATGTGTCTTGGAGTTGCTCTTCTTGAGGAGTATCTTTGTGGTGTTCTCTGTATTTCCTGAATATGAATGTTGGCCTGCCTTGCTAGGTTGGGGAAGTTCTCCTGGATAATATCCTGAAGAGTGTTTTCCAACTTGGTTCCATTCTCCCCATCACCTTCAGGTACACCAATCAGACGCAGATTTGGTCTTTTCACATAGTCCCATATTTCTTGGAGGCTTTGTTCATTTCTTTTTAGTTGTTTTTCTCTAAACTTCTCTTCTTGCTTCATTTCATTCATTTGATCTTCAATCACTGATACCCTTTCTTCCACTTGATCAGATTTGCTACTGAGGCTTGTATATGCATCACGTATTTCTCGTGTCATGGTTTTCAGCTCCGTCAGGTCACTGAAGCTCTTCTCTACACGGTCTATTACAGTTAGGCATTTGTTGAACATTTCTTCAATGTTTTTAGCTTCTTTGTGATGGGTTCGAACATCCTCCTTTAGCTTGGAGGAGTTTGTTATTACCGACTGTCTGAAGACCTGAAGGAGAGAGAGACACAAAAAAAACTTAAAAAAAAAAAAAAAAAAAAAAAACCAACAATGAATCCAGGAGCTGCTTTTTTGAAAAGATCAACAAAACTGATATACCACAAGCAAGATTAATAAAGAAGAAAAGAGAGAAGAATCAAATAGATGCAATAAAAAAAGATAAAGGGGATATCACTACCAATCCCACAGAAACAAAAAAATAGCAACAAAGAATACTATAAAAACCTCTACACAAATAAACTAGAAAATCTAGAAGAAATGGATAAATTCCTGGACACATACACCCTCCCAAGACTAAACCAGGAAGAAGTTGAATCTCTGAATAGATCAATAACAGGCTCTGAAATTTAGGCAATAATTAATAGCCTATCAACCAAAAAGAAGTCCAGGACCAGACAGGTTCACAGCCGAATTCTATAAGAGGTTCAAAGAGGAGTTGGTACCATTCCTTCTGAAACTACTTCAATCAATAGAAAAAGAGGGAATCCTCCCTAACTCATTTTATGATGCCAGCATCATCCTGCTACCAAAGCCTGGCAGAGACACGACAAAAAAAGAGAATTTTAGACCAACATCCTTGAAGAACATGGATGCAAAAATCCTCAATAAAATACTGGCAAACTGAATCCGGCAGCACATTAAACAGCTTATCCACCACAATCAAGTTGGCTTTATCCTTGGGATGCAAGGCTGGCTCAACATATGCAAATCAATAAACACAATCCATCATGTAAACAGATCCAAAGACAAAAATCACACGATTATCTCCATAGATGCAGAAAAGGCCTTCAACAAAATTCAACAGCCCTTCATGGTAAAAACTCTCAATAAACTAGGTATTGATGGGACGTATTTCAAAATAATAAGAGCTATTTATGACAAACCCACAGCCAATATCATACTGAATGGGCAAAAACTGGAAGCATTCCCTTTGAAAACTGGCACAAGACAGGGATGCTCTCTCTCACCACTCATATGCAACATAGTAGTGTAAGTTCTGGCCAGGGCAATCAAGCAGGAGAAAGAAACAAAGGGTATTCAATTAGTAAAAGAGGAAGTCAAATTGTCCCTGTTTGCAGATGACATGATTGTATATATTTTTTTTTTTTTTTTTTTTTTTTTTTTTTTTTTTTTTTTTGAGGCGGAGTCTTGCTCTGTCGCCCGGACTGGAGTGCAGTGGCCGGATCTCAGCTCACTGCAAGCTCCGCCTCCTGGGTTTATGCCATTCTCCTGCCTCAGCCTCCCGAGTAGCTGGGACTACAAGCGCCCGCCACCTCGCCCGGCTAGTTTTTGTATTTTTAGTAGAGACAGGGTTTCACCGTGTTAGCCAGGATGGTCTCGATCTCCTGACCTCGTGATCCGCCCGTCTCGGCCTCCCAAAGTGCTGGGATTACAGGCTTGAGCCACCGCGCCCGGCCGATTGTATATTTAGAAAACCCCATTGTCTCAGTCCTAAATCTCCTTAAGCTGATAAGAAACTTCAGCAAAGTCTCAGGATGCAAAATCAATATGCAAAAATCACAACCATTCCTATACACCAATAAGAGACAGAGAGCCAAATCATGAGTGAACTCCCATTCACAATTGCTTCAAAGAGAATAAAATACCTAGGAATCCAACTTACAAGAGATGCGAAAGACCAAGGAGAACTATAAACACTGCTCAACAAAATAAAACAGGACACAAACAAATGGAAGAACATTCCATGCTCAGGGATAGGAAGAATCAATATCATGAAAATGGCCATAGTGCCCAAGGTAATTTATAGATTCAATGCCATCCCCCAATCAAGCTACCAATGACTTTCTTCACAGAATTGGAAAAAACTACTTTAAAGTTCATATGGAATCAAAAAACAGCCTGTATCGCCAAGACAATCCTAAGTCAAAAGAACAAAGCTGGAGACATCAAGCTACCTGACTTCAAACTATACTACAAGGCTACAGTAACCAAAACAGCATGATACTGGTACCAAAACAGAGATCTAGACCAATGGAACAGAACAGAGCCCTCAGAAATAATACCACACATCTACAACCATCTGATCTTTGACAAACTTGACAAAAACCAGAAATGGGGAAAGGATTCCCTATTTAATAAATGGTGCTGGGAAACTGGCTAGCCATATGTAGAAAGCTGAAAGTGGATCCCATCCTTCCACCTTATACAAAAATTAACTCAAGATGGATTAAAGACTAAAGTGTTAGACCTAAAGTCATAAACAACCTAGAAGAAAGAAAATCGGCCGGGCGCGGTGGCTCAAGCCTGTAATCCCAGCACTTTGGGAGGCCGAGACGGGCGGATCACGAGGTCAGGAGATCGAGACCATCCTGGCTAACACGGTGAAACCCCGTCTCTACTAAAAAATACAAAAAACTAGCCGGATGAGATGGCGGGCGCCTGTAGTCCCAGCTACTCGGGAGGCTGAGGCAGGAGAATGGCGTAAACCCGGAAGGCGGAGCTTGCAGTGAGCCGAGACCGCGCCACTGCACTCCAGTCTGGGTGACAGAGCGAGACTCCTCCGTCTCAAAAAAAAAAAAAAAAAAAAGAAAGAAAGAAAGAAAATCTAGGCAATACCATTCAGGATATAGGCATGGACATGGACTTCATGACTAAACACCAAAAGCAATGGCAACAAGAACCAAAGTTGACAAATGGGATCTAATTAAACTAAAGAGCTTCTGCACAGCAAAAGAAACTACCATCAGAGTGAACAGGTATCCTACAGAATGGGAGAAAATTTTTACAATCTACCCATCTGACAAAGGGCTAATATCCAGAATCTACAAAGAACTTAAACAGATTTACAAGAAAAAAAATCAAACAACCCCCCAAAAAAGTGGGCAAAGGATATGAACAGACACTCCTCAAAAGAAGACATTTATGCAGCCATCAGACACATGAAAAAATACTCATGATCACTGGCCATCAGAGAAATGCACATCAAAACCACAATGAGATACCATCTCCTACCAGTTAGAATGGCGATCATTAAAAGTCAGGAAATAACAGGTGTTGGAGAGGATGTGGAGAAATACGAACACTTTTACACGTTGGTGGGACTGTAAACTAGTTCAACCATTGTGGAAGACAGTGTGGCAATTCCTCAAGGATCTAGAACTAGAAATACCATTTGACCCAGCCATCCCATCACTGGGTATATACCTAAAGGATTACAAATCATGCTGCTATAAAGACACATGCACATGCATGTTTATTGTGGGACTATTCACAATAGCAAAGATTTGGAACCAACCCAAATGTCCATCAATGATAGATTGGATGAAGAAAATGTGGCACATATACACGATGGAATACTATGTAGCTATAAAAAAGGATGAGTTAATGTCCTTTGTAGGGACATGGATGAAGCTGGAAACCCATCATTCTGAACAAACTATCGCAAGGATAGAAAACCAAACACCGCATGTTCTCACTCATAGGTGGGAACTGAACAATAAGAACAGCTGGACGCAGGGTGGGGAACATAACACATTGGGGCCTGTTGTGGGGTGAGGGAAGGAGAGAGGGATAGAATTAGGAGATATACCTAAAATAAATGACGAGTTAATGGGTGCAGCACACCAACATGGCACATGTATACATATGTAACAAACCTGCACTTTGTGCACATGTACCCTAGAACTTAAAGTATAATAATAAAAAAATTAATAATAAAAAAAATCAGGTCTTTGCAATAACATCAAGGCACGGTGACTCATGCCTCTAATCCCAGCACCTTGGAAGGCCAAGATGGGTGGATCACCTAAGTTTGAGAGTTTGAGACCAGCCTGACCAACATGGAGAAACCAAATCTCTACTAAAAATACAAAATTAGTCAGTCGTTGTGGTACATGCCTGTAATCCCAGCTACTCAGAAGGCTGAGGCAGGAGAATCGCTTGAACCCAGGATGTGGAGGTTGTGGTTAGTGGAGATCACGCTGTTGCACTCAAGCCTGGGCAACAAGAGTGAAACTGTCTCAAAAACCAAAACAGTAACAAAAAACAAAACAAAACAAAAAGAAAACTAATGTAGAAAAAGAAAACCAAATACATATTATTATTTATAAGAGCTAAATAATAAGAACACATGAACACAAAGAGAAGAACAACAGACACTGAGGTGTAGTTGAGGGTGGAGGGTGCAAGGATTCAGAGGATCAGAAAACATAACTGTTTGGTGCTATGGGTAGTACCTCAGGGACAAAATAATCTGCACACCAAACCCCCGTGACATAATTTTAGCTGTATAACAAACCCACATGTGTACCCCGAAACAAAAATTAAAGCTGAAAGAAAAAAAAAAAATCCCATGGTGAGAGACAGTGTAATGTAGCGGAAAGGACTGATTTTCGCTACAGATAGTGGTCCCAGTGGGGCTGTACTCTGACTTACTTCTGTGTGCATGCAGGCAGATGAGATTATGAACAGGTGGTCCAGAAGCCTAGGTTGGTGGAGAAAACAGGTTGCTGCAGCAGATTTAGTGTCTGAGGGGATATGCCAGAAGACTTGAAGACACTTGTGTTTTTTTGGCAAAAAACACTTGGAAAAAAACACTTGGATCAAAAACACTGTGGTGAAGTTCCTGATGGTGATGCCTACTCCTGGGAGGAGTGTGGACACGTCAATATCTAATGTGTGTGTTTTGGAGTGGGTGGGAATCCTGTGGTGGTAGCTGTGTGAAAAGGGGGTCTGTCATTAGAGCTCCTTTCCTCTAAGTTTTCAGTCCTCTGTCACCCTGGGAGAAGACCTGGAGTCACAGGACAATGGGCAGTGTGACAGCCTGTGTACAGGAGAGCAGAGTCTCTCATTCCCAAACACCCAGAGTTTTATTCCAGGCAAGGACTCTGTCATATCTTATTTTTGGCACCAAATCTGTAGAGTTTGCTGAACATCAAAAAATTATCCAGCAACTTATTGCCTAACATTTGAATTCTGACACCACCCACAGTCAGAACAGACTCTGATTCAGGGCTTGGGTTCCAACATTGTCCTCACTGCAGATGCCAATCACAAAGCCCATGGTCCCATGTATGCTTCTGAGCTAATGTTTAATATTTGGGGACTGCCATGACCTCCCTTAAGTTTAATAATTTTGTAGAGCTACTCACAGAACTCAGCAAAACACTGGTAACCACAGTTTACCAGTTTCATATATAAGATGTAGACCAGGAAAACTCAAATGGAAGAAATGCATAGAACAATGAAAAGTGATAGGGAGGCCGGGCGCGGTGGCTCAAGCCTGTAATCCTAGCACTTTGGGAGGCCGAGACGGGCAGATCACAAGGTCAGGAGATCGAGACCATCCTGGCTAACACGGTGAAACCCCGTCTCTACTAAAGAATACAAAAAAACTAGCCGGGTGACGAGGCGGGCGCCTGTAGTCCCAGCTACTCGGGAGGCTGAGGCAGGAGAATGGCGTAAACCTGGGAGGCGGAGCTTGCAGTGAGCTGAGATCCGGCCACCGCACTCCAGCCTGGGCGACAGAGCGAGACTCCGTCTCAAAAAAAAAAAAAAAAAAGAAAAGTGATAGGGAAAGATGAAACGCATAGAGAATGCTGGAAAATATTTGCGATTAATACAATTCTCCATCCTTTATGTGCTCCAGGAACAGTTTATGGAAAGAAACACTCTTCCCATTATGACTTAGACGGTGCTCTGTTTTCTTACCTATCACAGAGCCAGACACACACTCTGCACATTTTCTCATTAAAAAAAATCAGCTGAGCCGGGCGCGGTGGCTCAAGCCTGTAATCCCAGCACTTTGGGAGGCCGAGACGGACGGATCACGAGGTCAGGAGATCGAGACCATCCTGGCCAACACGGTGAAACCCCGTCTCTACTAAAAAATACAAAAACCTAGCCGGGCGAGGTGGCGGGCGCCTGTAGTCCCAGCCACTCGGGAGGCTGAGGCAGGAGAATGGCCTAAACCCGCGAGGCGGAGTTTGCAGTGAGCTGAGATCCGGCCACTGCACTCCAGCCTGGGTGACAGAGCAAGACTCCATCTCAAAAAAAAAAAAAAAAAAAAAAAAAAAAAAAAAAAAAAAATCAGCTGAGGCCGGGCGCGGTGGCTCAAGCCTGTAATCCCAGCACTTTGGGAGGCCCAGACGGGCGGATCACGAGGTCAGGAGATGGAGACCATCCTGGCTAACCCGGTGAAACCCCGTCTCTACTAAAAAATACAAAAAACTAGCCGGGCAAGGTGGCGGGCGCCTGTAGTCCCAGCTACTCGGGAGGCTGAGGCAGGAGAATGGCCTGAACCCAGGAGGCAGAGCTTGCAGTGAGCTGAGATCCGGCCACTGCACTCCAGCCTGGGCGACAGAGCGAGACTCCGTCTCAAAAAAAAAAAAAAAAAAAGAAAGAAAATCAGCTGAATTTGTCTTCAGTGGTAAAAATAAAATATTTCTGACTTTTTCTTCAGCCAGAGTCTCACTCTGTCACCCAGGCATAAGTACAGTGGCATGATCTTGGCTCACTGCAACATCTGCATCCCGGGTTCAAGAAATTCTCCTGCCTCAGCCTCCAGAGTAGCTGGGATTATAGGCGCCCGCCACCATGCCTGGCTAATTTTTGTATTTTAAGTAGAAACAGGGTTTCACCATGTTGCATAAACTGGTGTCAAACTCATGACCTCAGGTGATCTGCATGCCTTGGTCTCCCAAACTGCTGGGATTACAGGTGTGAGCCACCATGCCAGGCCTAAAATAAAATATTTCCTTCTTTTTTTTTTTTTTTTTAAGTTGGAGTCTCGTTCTGTTGAATAGGGTGGAGTGCAATGGCGCGATCTCGGCTTACTGCAACCTCTGCCTCCCAAGTTCAAGCTATTTTCCTGCCTTAGCCTCCTGAGTAGCTGGCATTACAGGCATGCACCCCCACACTCGGCTAATTTTTGTATTTTTAGTAGAGACAAGGTTTCACCATCTCAGGCTGGTCTGGCACTCCTGACCTTGTGATCTGCCTGCCTCAGATTCCCAAAGTGCTGGAATTACAGACATGAGCCACCACACCCAGCCTAAAAGTAAGTATTTCTTAAACTTTACTTAAGCTTATCTCCCTCCCTCAGGCTCCTGAATTTTGAGCTACCCTGAACTTTGAGCTACTCAGACTTATATGTCTGAGTCAACATATAACCCCATTTTATGTCCCTCCTGAGAACATGCTGATTTCAGGGTAAGACATTCTCTTTTCTATAATCTTTTTCACTCTCCATTTGCCATTGCCCTCCCACCTCCTTTCTAATCTTGTTTGCTCCTCCCTAGAAAAGAAAGCCCTTTTCTGCCTACATCTATGCAAGCCATAAACTTCTTATATAGTTAGTTGGTACTTCCTCCTGTTGCAATACGTTTTTGGAATTCATTTTTTTTTTTTTTTACATAAATCTAACATTTGTATTATACAAAGTGTAGAAGGTGCCTCAAAACAAGAACAACTTCATCATCATTAGTAAGACCCTCCCAGTTTCCTTTCATCTTAACCTTAACTGCATCTGCCTTTGGGGCCCCAGCTTTCCAGGGTTCTGCAGCTTCTCTGAGGATAAAGGCTCCTTCTTCCACGGCTGGGGTGAGCAGACTGAAACATCTGCAGGAAAAGTTCCCCAGAAATAACTAACTTGGGCTTTAATAACCTCCTGTTGCAGGCTTAATATTAGCCTTAGCTTGGAGTCACCAGGTTCAAGCTTTAATTTCCATGTGAGAGTTATTCACTTGGTTTTTGAAACTGTTTGAAAAATCCAGTGAAATTTCTCAAACACAGTGTTTACATAAGGGATGGAAATTTTAAGGTGCTTTTTGAGACAGAGTCTCACCCTGTCACCCAGGCTGGAGTGCCATGGTATGATTTCAGCTCACCACAACCTCTGCCTCCCGGATTCAAGTCATTCTCCTGCCTCAGCCTCCCAAGCAGCTGAAACTACAAAGTATGTGCCAGCATACCCTACTAATTTTTGTATTTTTAGTAGAGATGGAATTTCACTATGTTGGGAAGGCTGGTGTGGAACTCCTGACCTCAAGTTATCTACCTGCCTCAGCCTCCCAAAATGCTGTGATTACAGGCGTTGAGTCACTGCACCTGGCTAAAGTGCTTGTATTTTATGCCTTTATAAGAAAAACAAATATACCTACTTCTTTCAGACAATATATGTATTATCTTATTATTTCTATTAAAAATAATGCAGTAAAAAATTAGTCTAATGGGAACACTTGTAGAAGGTACCATGTTTCATCACATATAACTTAGCATTAAACTCAGAAATCAAGACAATAGGATATAGAACTGAGATATTCACTTTCACTAATTTACCCAGCAAAAGGAGGTACTGATGTTTTGATGAATCTATGTAACTCATCAATTATCTACCACATTTTCCTGTGGAAATATATTGTCTACAGCCAAAGTGAAAGAGATTTTTCTTATTTTTTCCTTTGGTAGCTAGTATTCTTTTTTTTTTTTTTTTTTTTTTTTTTTTTGAGACGGAGTCTTGCTGTGTCTCCTGGGCTGGAGTGCAGTGGCCGGATCTCAGCTCACTGCAAGCTCCGCCTCCCGGGTTCACGTCATTCTCCTGCCTCAGCCTCCGGAGTAGCTGGGACTACAGGCGCCCACCACCTCGCCCGGCTAGTTTTTTGTATTTTTAGTAGAGACGGGGTTTCACCGTGTTAGCCAGGATGGTCTCGATCTCCTGACCTCATGATCCGCCCGTCTCGGCCTCCCAAAGTGCTGGGATTACAGGCTTGAGCCACCGCGCCCGGCTGGTAGCTAGTATTCTTAAAGCTAAGGCTTGGAATTCTGTTTGAAATCACTCGGCCATGAAAAACACACCTGAGAAAATTCCTAAACTCACTCTAGGAAAGAAAAAGATAAATGAGAATTATTAACAAATGGAATATGTGGTTAGATATTGTTTTAAAGTCATCTCTTTTCTTTGTAAATATTTTCTTACCTTTCAAGCCCTACTAATAAAATGCAAATCGCAGTTAAAAAAAAAAACTGATGTCGGGCTGGGCGCGGTGGCTCAAGCCTGTAATCCCAGCACTTTGGGAGGCCGAGACGGGCGGATCACGAGGTCAGGAGATCGAGACCATCCCGGTGAACACGGTGAAACCCGTCTCTACTAAAAAAAAAAATACAGAAAACTAGCCGGGCGAGGTGGCGGGCGCCTGTAGTCCCAGCTACTTGGGAGGCTGAGGCAGGAGAATGGCATAAACCCAGGAGGCGGAGCTTGCAGTGAGCTGAGATCCGGCCACTGCACTCCAGCCTGGGAATATGTGGTTAGATATTAATTGTTTTAAAGTCATCTCTTTTCTTTGTAAATATTTTCTTACCTTTCAAGCCCTACTAATAAAATGCAAATCGCAGTTAAAAAAAAACTGATGTCGGGCTGGGCGCGGTGGCTCAAGCCTGTAATCCCAGCACTTTGGGAGGCCGAGACGGGCGGATCACGAGGTCAGGAGATCGAGACCATCCCGGTGAACACGGTGAAACCCCGTCTCTACTAAAAAAAAAAATACAAAAAACTAGCCGGGCGAGGAAAAAAACAAAAAACAAAAAACCTGATGTCAGCTGGGTGCAGTGGCTCATGCCTGTAATCCCAGCACTTTGGGAGGCCAAGGCAGGTGGATCACTTCAGACTAGAAGTTTGGGACCAACCTAGTCCATCTCTACTAAAAATACAAAAGCTAGCCGGGCCTAGTGGTGCGCACCTGTAGTCCTAGATACTTGGGAGGCTGAGGCATGAGAATCAATTGAATCCAGGAGGTAGAGGTTGCAGTGAGCCGAGATTTAGCCATTGCATTCCAGCCTGTGCAACGAGTGAGACTGTCTTAAAAAAAGAAAAAAAAAAACAAGTGAGGTCAAAATAAGTGAACACATCTTTTGAAGGTACAGATTCAATCACCCACCCCATCCTGTTCACTTACATGCTCAAAAACCACACCCCCAGAAGACACTGCGCTACGCGTCAGTGAGTGCCCCAGGTGCATTTTACTTCGTAAACTTTTACACCATCTCACTGGGGTCAGTTGTTTTTTTTGGCTTTTGGAGTGTTTTTTTAAACAAAATGTTCACTATTTTTCTTTCATTATTTTTCTACCCCCGACCCCCCACAAGAGAATCCAGGGGGCAGAAAGTATTTGTTTTCACCACCAGCATCTGATTGGCTGACAAGCAATGTGTCTCCAAGAATTGGAAACTTGGTTGGGTGAAGACAATCTTCATGCTGGGATTATAGGCGTGAGCCACTGCGCCCAGCCTCAAGGGGTTATCTTTTCAAAAAAAAAAAGTGCACCAGGAGATGTCTTTCAGCTGCAAGGCTACCACCCGCTCCCTTGAGAGGCTACACTCCATACTTCAGGCGGTTCTATGGTAGAAAATGACCCAAGAGCTACTGTTCACTAGACACTCTAGCAGACATAGCCATGGTGGGTATCTTGGTTTATTCCCAGAAAATACTATAACCCAGGATCAGAAAAAAACTGAAGGTTGGCTGAGGACAAATCATCCTACAAAGTTTCCAAAGGGTAATGTTGACCCAAAAACATTTTGTTAAGTTCTCCGGAAAAATAAAAGAAAAAGAGGCCAGGCGCGGTGGCTCAAGCCTGTAATCCCAGCACTTTGGGAGGCCGAGACGGGCGGATCACGAGGTCAGGAGATCAAGACCATCCTGGCTAATACGGTGAAACCCCGTCTCTAATAGAAAATACAAAAAACTAGCCGGGCGACGAGGCGGGCGCCTGTAGTCCCAGCTACTTGGGAGGCTGAGACAGGAGAATGGCGTGAACCCAGGAGGCGGAGCTTGCAGTGAGCTGAGATCCGGCCACTGCACTCCAGCCTGGGCGGCAGAGCAAGACTCCGTCTCAAAAAAAAAAAGAGGAGCGGGCGCGGTGGCTCACGCCTGTAATTCCAGCACTTTGGAAGGCCCAGGCGAGTGGATCACGAGGTCAAGAGATCCAGACCATCCTGGCCAATATGGTGAAACCCCGTCTCCGCTTAAAACACAAAAAAATTAGCTGGGCGTGGTGGCGCGCGCCTGTAGTCCCAGCTACTCGAAAGGCTGAGGCAGGAGGATCCCTTGAACCCAGGAGACGGAGGTTGCAGTAAATCGAGATCGCCTGACTGCACTCCAGCCTGGCAACAGAGCCAGATTCCGTCTCAAAAAACAAAAACAACAAAAGAAAAACAGGCACAGATATTTTTTACAATACAGTGTCAGGGGATTATTCTTTGCTTTCTTCTTCTGGGAAATATTTACAAAGAGAAAACAAGTCTTTTCAATAGTGTTATGCAATGCTTTTAAAAAAATGATTGAGGAACATGGGGTACATTTGAGGCCCTGCTTGGGACACATGTGAAAAATGCCAGGGAAAATCACTGCCCTGTGGGGTGTGAAAATAATTAAGTGGCAGGCAATTAGACTGAGGAGCCTCTAGTCCTCGGATTCCTACTTCTAAAATAAAAATCTAAACTCAAGTGCAGTTTTTGCTAAATTACTACCTTCGGGAAACAAAACTCAGGCTTAAAAAACTATAAACTGCCAATTAAGCTCTGATTACATAACCAGGAAATCTCCACCTTAATTGTACAAATTAAGAAACTACGTAACTATACCTGATCAATTATTGAATTTGGTTTTCATCATCATGCACCTTATAAATGTATTTCCTTCAAGCCCCTCCCATGGTCCACAAAATACAAACTATAGCTGGATGCTCTTGAGTGACTGTTTCTGCCTCCCGTGTAGCTGGGACTAGAGACATTCGCCATCACACCCAGCTAATTTTTGTATTTTTTGTAGAGACGGGGTTTCCCCATTTTGCCCAGGCTGGTCTTCAACTCCTGACCTCAAGTGATCGGCCCTTCTCAGTCTCCCGAAGTGTTGGGATTACTGGAGGCAGCCACAGCTCCTGGCACCATACATTTTTAATAACAGAAAAGAGAAACTGAACCCCACGGACCAAAGCTCTTCTCATTCATGAACCCACATCCCGAGTCAGGATTCTCCCCACGACCCTCCGATGGTCCCTGCACAATCTGGGAGAAACGCGGCGCTGCCGCTGCAGAACTGCCCAAGGAGGGCTCCAGGCCAGGGCCCAGTCACTGTGAGAGGAAGAGAAAGGAGGCCCAGGGCCCGGCTGTCAGCGCAGTCGCCATCTTATGGCTGAAAGGGACTGAGGCCAATCTGGGCAAGGAGAACTTGGGGCGCACGTTGTGGAACTGACTGCGAAAAAGACTGAGTCTCGCCACAGTTACTTCCCACCGGTTCCACCCTACCCCTCTTCCTCTCTCGGGATGTAGGCCCCCGTACTCTCACCATTTCTAGGCTTCCAGGGGGTCCTGGCGTTTTAGCTGTGGATCTCCCAATACCTGCAGGTCACAGGGCCACAGAAACTGGGCCTCCAGGAGAATAGGGCACAGAGCTGTGAAGAGGAGAGCTGAAGGTCGGCGTGCAGCCAGAGACAAAGGCCGCGCCAAAAGCGGAAAGCCGTCCTCTTCCCTCCAGCTGCATGCCTGATTGGACGGTTTCCAGCCCGGCGTCTCTGATTGGATAATGTTTTAGGTCCCACCCCTCAGGTCCTGAGTGACAGAAGATGTGATCAGATGCTGGGCTAAGTGAAGAGAGACAGCCTAAGCTGTAGCCTTTAGAGGCAGGGCTTCCTCCCTGAGCTGAGCCAGGCCCACCCCAGGGCATGAGAAAATTCTCTCTATTGTACTCACTCTCTTTTTGAATGTCACGCGCATCCTTGTGAAGAGACCACCAAACAGGCTTTGTGTGAGCAATAAAGCTTTTAAATCACCTGGGTGCAGGCGGGCTGAGTCAGAAAAGAGAGTCATGAAGGGAGATAAGGGTGGGGCCGTTTTATAGGATTTGGGTAGGTAAAGGAAAATTACAGTCAAAGGGGAGTTGTTCTCTGGCGGGCAGGAGTGGGGGTCAGAAGGTGCTCAGTGGGGGAGCTTTCTGAGCCAGGATGAGCCAGGAAAAGGAATTTCACAAGATAATATCATCGCTTAAGGCAAGGACTGGCCATTTTCACTTCTTTTGTGGTGGAATGTCATCAGTTAAGGCAGGGCAGGGCATTTTCACTTCTTTTGTGATTCTTCAGTTACTTCAGGCCATCTGGGCATATATATGTGCAAGTCACAGGGGATGCGATGGCTTGGCTTGGGCTCAGAGGACTGACAGTGACCATTGTTTGTGTCCACATTCAATTGAGATCGAATTTATTATTTAACTTTTCCTCCACAAATTCCCCTGCCTTGATGAATCAGCTCTGTCTAGGCAAAGGGCAAGATGAACCGCTTGGGTCTTACACAACCTCTGCCTCCTGGGTTCAAGCGATTCTTCTGCTTTGGCCTCCAGAGTAGCTGGGACTACAAAAGTGCACCACCATACCCTGCTAATTTTTTGTATTTTTAATAGAGATGGAGTTTCATCATGTTGGCCAGACTGGTCTTGAACTCCTGACCTCAAGTGATCCGCCCACTGGCCTCCCAAAGTGCTGGGATTACAGGAGGCGTGAGCTACCGAGGTTGTCTCTAAATGATTTTTTTTTTTTTTTTTGAGACAGAGTCTCGTTCAGTCACCCAGACTGGAGTGCAGTGGCGCGATCTCTGCTCACTGCAAGCTCCACCTCCTGGGTTCACACCATTCTCCTGCCTCAGCCTCCTGAGTAGCTGGGAGTGGGAAGAAACAGCCTGGGCTCCAGTGGAATTCCTGAGTTGACTCACAGGCTCAAAAGGCAGCATCCACCCCTTACCAGGCATCAATCACAGCCCCTTGGCTCCCTTAAGCACCTGAACTTGTACCTACTTATTGTAAAGAAGAAAAAAACTTTCTCCAAGTGGAAAGGGTACAGGTAATAAAAGAAGGATGAATCCGGTTACCGGATGGGAGAATAGCTGCTCCACAGCTACTTGGAGCAGTGGTTGTACTGGCTGTGCATGAAACTACCCATCTAGGTCAGGAGTCACTTGAAAAGTTGTTAGGCCGGTATTTTTACATCTCCCTTTTATCAGCTCTTGCCAAAACAGTAGCACAGCTATGTGTTATCTGCCGACAGCACAATGCAAGACAGGGTCCAGCCGTTCTGCCAGGTATAAAGACATATGGAGCAGCCCCCTTTGAAGATCGCCAGGTGAACTTCACAGAAATGCCAAAGTGTGGAGGTAATAAGTATTTACCAGTTCTTGTGTGTACCTACTCTGGGTGGGTAGAGACTTATCCAATATGAACTGAGAAAGCTGGTGAGGGAAACTGTGTGCTTCTTTGAGACCTCATCCCTAGGTTTGGACTGCCCTTATGGATCGGCTTGGACAACGGGCCAGCGTGTGTGGCTGACTTGGTACAGTAAACATCAAAGGTATTGGGGATCACATTGGAACTGCATGCTGCTTATCAACTGCAGAGTTCCAGAAAGGTGGAGTGGATGAATCAGACAATCAAAAACAGTTTAGGGAAAGTTGTCAGGAAACAGGATTAAAGTGGTACCTTTAACCCTGGTACTGTTCAAGATTAGATGCAATCCTTCAAAGAGAACAGGATATTCTTCCTATGAAATATTATATCATAGGCCCCTTCCTGTATTATTGGAACTCCCAGGCACTCCACAAGATCTAGGTGAAATTGAGTTACAGCGACAGCTACAGGCCTTAGGAAAAATTACTCAAACAATTTCAACCGGTGTAAATGAGAAGTGCCCTGTCAGCTTATTCTCCCCAATTCACCCTTTCTCTCCAGGTGATTGAGTGTGGATCAAAGATTGGAACACATCCCCCTTGTGACCACTGTGGAAAGAACCCTAGGCCATCATCTTGACCACCCACACAGCTGTAAAGGTAGAAGGAATCCCAGTCTGGATCCACCACAGCTGCATAAAACCTGCAGCCTCTGAAACCTGAGAGGTGAGACCGAGCTTGGACAACCCCTGCAAAGTGACTCTGAGAAGGATGAAAAGCCCTGCTCCAGTCACATACGGAAGCTGACGGCTCTATCACAGCCAAAGCATGAGGAAACTTACCATGGGACTTATTCTCCTTGAATTTTGGACTTGTGTAATAAGGACTTCTACTGATTTTCCTGGCATGGAGGACTGTTCTCAGTGTATCCATCAGGTTACGGAGGTAGGGCAACAAGTTAAAACAATCTTTCTGTTTTATAGTTATTATGAATGCCTAGGAACTTTAAAAGGGACTTGCTTGTATAATGCCACTCAGTATAAAGTGTGCAACCCAGGGAATGACTGACCTGATGTGTGCTAAAACAGAAGCAAAAAGGATCCTCAAACACATAACCTTAAAATTTGATGCTTGTGCTGCCATTAATAGTAACCAGTGAGGATTAAAATGTGGCTCTCTAGATTAGAAAAGAAGTTATACAGGAGGCCAAAGTCGCGGCAGAAGCAGAGAACATGTTCCGAGCTGTGGCTCCGGGGCAGCTCCGACGGGCGGCCTCATTGCTACGATTTCAGAGTACCCTGGTAATAGCTGAGCATGCAAATGATTCCCTAGCACACATTACTTTAAATACTATTACTGCAGCCACACGCCTTGGAGGTGAAGTGTCCTGCTTAGTAGCTGGAACGAAATGTGACAAGGTGGCGCAAGATCTCTGTAAAGTAGCAGGCATAGCAAAAATTCTGGTGGCTCAGCATGATGCGTACAGAGGCCTACTTCCAGAGGACCTGACACCATTGATTTTGGCAACTCAGAAGCAGTTCAATTACACACACATCTGTGCTGGAGCATCTGCCTTCGGAAAGAACCTTTTGCCCAGAGTAGCAGCCAAACTTGAGGTTGCCCCAATTTCTGACATCATTGCAATCAGGTCACCTGACACATTTGTGAGAACTATTTATGCAGGAAATGCTCTATGTACAGTGAAGTGTGATGAGAAAGTGAAAGTGTTTTCTGTCCGTGGAACATCTTTTGAAGCTGCAGCAACAAGTGGCAGTAGTGCCAGTTCAGAAAAGGCATCAAGTACTTCACCAGTGGAAATATCAGAGTGGCTTGACCAGAAATTAACAAAAAGTGATCGACCAGAGCTAACAGGTGCAAAGTGGTGGTATCTGGCGGTCGAGGCTTGAAGAGTGGCGAGAACTTTAAGTTGTTATATGACTTAGCAGATCAACTACATGCTGCAGTTGGTGCTTCCCGTGCTGCTGTTGATGCTGGCTTTGTTCCCAATGACATGCAAGTTGGACAGACAGGAAAAATAGTAGCACCGGAACTTTATATTGCTGTTGGAATATCTGGAGCCATCCAACATTTAGCTGGGATGAAAGACGGCAAGACAATTGTGGCTATTAATAAAGACCCAGAAGCTCCAATTTTCCAAGTGGCAGATTATGGAATAGTTGCAGATTTATTTAAGGTAGTTCCTGAAATGACTGAGATATTGAAGAAAAAATGAATCAGGATCATGCCTTAAAAAGAAAAATTACATTAAAGTATTCCACTGAAATCACAGATATTTATGGGTACTATAACAATCATTGGAAAGCATGGAGAGCTGCATTTCATAATTTGAGGAAAATTTTCTAACAGATGCCAGAATGCTTGTTTATGGGATTACTATGTTTCCTTTTAATTATTTGTGGTTCCAAGCAATTATTTTTTGAAATTTTTAAATTCTATAATAAAATCTATAATAAAACTTTTCCACAGCTTTAAAACTAAAAAAAAAAAAAAAAAAAAAAAAGTTATACAGCAGAAAATAAGTACATTTGCCATGAGTTAGGCTTGTATAATAACGCATGTAATTACTGGTCTTGTGTCATTTAGGCTACCTGAAAAAAAAAAAAAAGACAAAGATCCTGTTTGGATTTAGAAAAAAAAAGAGCAATTTCTTCTATATGGATGGCTACTGTAACCCTTAGAACTAATAATTACCAATCCCCTAGACCCCTGTTGGAAAAAGGGAAAATACGTAGTTCTAGAGATCGATGGAGCTAGACTAGAGCAGAAAATGTAGACCATTTCCTCAATGTAACTTCCTGTTATGTATGCGGAGGGACCACTATGGGAGACCAGTGTCCTTGGAAAGCCCGAGAACTAGTGCCTACTGATCCACTTCCTGACCTAACTCAAGTCCAGAAGACTCAAACTAACAATTTCTAGGTCTTAAAAACTTCCATTATTGGGCAATATTGCATAGCTAGAAAAAGGAAAAACTTCACTGTCTCTGTGGGAAATCTCAGTTTCCTTGGACAAAAGCTGTATAACAGTACAGCAACAGCAATCACTTGGTGGGGCCTACACCGTACAGAAAAGAACGAATTCAGTAAGTTTCCTAAGTTACTAACTGCTTGGCCCCATCTAGGATATCATTAGGACTGGGTGGCTCCCGCTGGGCTGTATTGGATATGTGGACATAGAGCCTACAGCAGAATACCTGACTACAGGACAAGGAGTTGTGTCATTGTCACCATTAAGCCATCAGCACCCTGTTTTCTCCACCAACCTTGGGTCTGGACCACTTGTTCATATTCTCATCCGCCTGCATTCACACAGAAATAAATCAGAGTACAGCCTCACCTGGGCCACTATCTGTAGCAAAAATCAGTTTTTTCACCTATATTGCACTCTCTCCGACTCGGGAAGTTTTTTGTTTTTTGTTTTTTTTAGCTTTTATTTTTGTTTTGGGATACACATGTGGGTTTGTTATATAGCTAAAATTATGTTATGGGGTTTTGGTGTGCTTTGTCACTGAAGTACTAAGCCTAGTGTCAAGCAGGTATGTTTTCTGATCCTCTTAGTCCTCCCACTGTCCACCCTCAACTAGGCCGCAGTGTCTGTTGTTCCACTCTTTGTGTTCATGTGTTCTTATAACTTAGCTCTAAATTGTAAATAATATGCATTTGGTTTTCTCTTTTTGCATTAATTTTCTAATAATAATGGCCTCAAGCTTCTTTGATGTTATTGCAAAAGACATGATATTTTTTTTAAATGGTCATAGAGTATTCCATGATGTTTATGTACCATATTTTGTTTTTACTACATCTTTTATTTTATTTTATTTTTGGAGACAGGGTATCACTTATTTCCCAGGCTACCATGCTGTGGTGTGATATTGCCTTATTTCAGCCTCAACCTCCCAGGCTCAAGCAATTCTCTCCTACCTCATCCTTTCAAGTATCAAGGACTACACACCTTCTTTACCATGCCTGACCAATTTTTCTTTTTGTATTTTTCATGGAGATGGGATTTTGCCATGTTGCCCAGGCTGGTCTCAAACTTCTAAGCTCAGGCAATCCACCTGTCTCGGCCTCCCAAAGTGCTGGGATTACAAACATGAGCCACTGCATCTGACCATACCATATTTTCTTTATCCAGTCTACCATTGACAGGCATTTAGGGCCTGTCCATGTCTTTGCTGTTGTGAATAGTGCCGCAGTGAACATACCTGTGGGTGTGTCTTTATAATATAATAATTTATATTTCTTTTGGTATATACCCAGTTATGAAGTTCCTGGGTCAAATGATAATTGTGTTTAGTTCTGTAAGGAATTGTCACACTGCTTTTTACAGTTGTTGACCTAATTTACACTCCCACCAGCAGAGTATGAGCATTCCGTTTTCTCTGCGACCTTGCCAGCATCTGTTATTTTTTGACTTTTAAAAAATAGCCATTCTGACTGGTGTGAGGTCGTATCTCATTGTGTTTTTCCTTTTAATTTCTCTAATTAGCGATGAGAATTTTTTTCATATGCTTGTTAGTCACATGTATGTATTCTTTTGAAAAGCATCTGTTTATGTTTTTTTTGCCTCCTTTTTAATGAGACTGTTTAGTTTTTTCTTGTAAACTTGTTTAAGTTCTTAATACATTCTGGATATTATATCTTTGCCAGAGGCAAAGTTTGCAAATATTTTCTTTTCTTCTGTAGGTTGTCTGTTTACTCTGTTGATAGTTTCATTTTGCTATGAAGAAGCGCTTTAAATAGGACCCATATGTCAATTTTTGCTTTTGTTGCAATTGCTTTATATAGCTTCCTCATGTAGTTTTTGCCAGTTTGTATGTCTAGAATAGTATTTCTTAGGTTATCTTGGAGGGTTTCTTATAATTTTAAGTTTTACATTTAAGTCCTTAATTTATCTTGGGTTGATTTTTGTATACAGTGTAATAAAGGGGTTCAGTTTCAGTCTTTTACGTAGTGCTAGGTAGTTATTCCAGCACCATTTATAAAATAGATAATTATTCCTACATTTTTCTTGTCAGATTTGTAAAAAATCTGATGGTGGTAGGAGGGTGGCGTTATTTCTGGGCTCTTTAGTCTGTTGCGTTGGTCTTGTGCACTCATGGATTTTTTATAACATTTTTCTCCCGTCTGCTTTTTCCCCCATAAACATTGTTTCAAATGCATACAGTGTGCAAAATCTGATGTCCAAGAGTTCAAAAACTTTTTAAAAAGTTCCAAAAGGCAGGGCACGGTGGCTCATGCCTGTAATCCCAGCACTTTGGGAGGCCAAGGCAGGTGGATCACGAGGTCAGGAGATGGAAACCATCCTGGCTAACACGGTGAAACCCCGTCTCTACTGAAAATGCAAAAAATTAGCTGGGTGTGGCAGGGGGCTCCTGTAGCCCTAGCTACTTGGGAGGCTGAGGCAGGAGAATGGCATGAACCCGGGAGGCGGAGGTTGCAGTGAACCGAGATCGCACCACTGCACTCCAGCCTGGGCGACAGAGCGAGACTCCATCTCAAAAAAAAAAAAAAAAAAAGTTCCAAAAAGGGGGATATGGGGCTAGGGGAGGGATAGCATTAGGAGAAATAGCTAGCGTAGATGACAGGTTGATGGGTGCAGCAAAACACCATGGCACGTGCATGTAACAAACATGCACTTTCTGCACATGTACCCCCAAATTTAAAGTAAAATAAATAAATTAATTAAAAGTCTCAAAAAATATTTTGCTGTTCTCTCTTAAGGGATTTAGATTATATATAGATATTTTTCTCTGCTTTTTTTGGAAATATATGTAAATCATATTAACAACTAAATAAACCTTTTGTTATGTTTTTGGCTCAGATTATCTTTATCTAGTACTTCAGATGTATTGCCTTGTCTTTGCTCCTGAAAAGTTTATTTTTTTTTTATTTTTAGTCCTTTGAGTTAAACACAGAGTTGTTTAGATAAAAGTTCATTTTAAGAGCACACAGAAGCTTAGCACAAAGACAGGATCAAATTTAGCAATATAGAATGATGAAGACTAAAGGATACTTAGTTTATTTGATAGAAACTTGATTATCCAAGGTAATTATCTAATATTTGCAGGCGGAAGTACTTATACTGCAAAAGCAAGCACAGTTCAGTGCATAAAATGAACAGTGGGGTCTGTAGTTGTACCTTGCTCTCTATTGATTATTTCAAAACAATTAGCATAGTTATGTGTAGTGTTTGTAGACAACGTGCCTTCATAAAAATTAAACAGTATTTTCTTTCTTTCTCTTTTTTTTGAGAGAGAGTCAGACTCTGTTGCCCAGGTTGGAGTACACTGCCGTTATCTTGGCTCACTGCAACCACTGCCACCCCAGTTCAAGCGATTGTCCTGCTTCAGCCTCCCAAGTAGCTGGGATTACAGGTGTGCACAACCATGCCCAGCTAATTTTTCAAATTTTTAGTAGAGACAGGGTTTCACCATGTTGGTCAGGCTGCTCTTGAACTCCTGACCTCAGGTGATCCACCCGCCTCAGCCTCCCAACATGCTGGGATTACAGGCATGAGCCAAATACAGTATTTTCTACAATAGTATAAATATAAACCCACAATAGTTACTTTGAATGAATCACTTAGTTATTTTATTTTTTTATTTTATTTTTTTATTTTTATTTTTTGAGACGGAGTCTTGCTCTGTTGCCCAGGCTGGAGTGCAGTGGCCGGATCTCAGCTCACTGCAAGCTCCCCCTCCCGGGTTCATGCCATTCTCCTGCCTCAGCCTCCGGAGTAGCTGGGACTACAGGCGCCCGCCACCTCGCCCGGCTAGTTTTTTGTATTTTTTAGTAGAGACGGGGTTTCACCGCGTTAGCCAGGATGGTCTCGATCTCCTGACCTCGTGATCCGCCCATCTCGGCTTCCCAAAGTGCTGGGATTACAGGCTTGAGCCACCGCGCCCACTTAGTTATTTTAATATTGTTATTTACACTTTTGAAATACAAAGTGTTTTAACTGAAGTATAGTTGCAATTTTAAAAAATGCTACATACATAGCTGGGCACTGTGGCTCACGCCTGTAATCCCAGCACTTTGGGAGTCTGAGGCGGGCAAATCACCTGAGCTCAGGAGTTCAAGACCAGCCTGGCCAACATAGTGAAACCCCATCTCTACTAAAAATAAAAAATTAGCAAGGTGTGGTGTCACTCACCTGGAATCCCAGGTACTTGAGAGGCTGAGGCAGGAGAATTGCTTATAACCAGGAGGTAGATGTTGCAGTGAGCCGAGATTGTGCCATTTCATTCCAGCCTGGGTGGCAGAATGAGAACGTCTCAAAAAAAAAAGGTACATGTATGACTTGTTCATTAAAATTATTCATAGTTAGATATTTATATCTAATATCCAAAGAAAATTTACTACCAAATTGTAGCAGTAGATAATTAGTCTGACGTTTATTACTTTTTTCAATACAGATAATTTTGAGTAAGCACAATTTTGTTATCTTTTATTTTTTTTTTTTTTTTTTTTTTTTTTTTTTTTTTTTTTTTTTTTTTTGAGACGGAGTCTCGCTCTGTCGCCCAAGCTAGAGTGCAGTGGCCAGATCTCAGCTCACTGCAAGCTCCGCCTCCAGGTTCACGCCATTCTCCTGCCTCAGCCTCCCGAGTAGCTGGGACTATAGGTGCCCGCCACCTCACCCGGCTAGTTTTTTGTATTTTTTAGTAGAGACGGGGTTTCACCGTGTTAGCCAGGATGGTCTCGATCTCCTGACCTTGTGATCCACCCGCCTCGGCCTCCCAAAGTGCTGGGATTACAGGCTTGAGCCACCGCGCCCGGCTGTTATCTTTTATTTCACTAAATTGGAATGCTGCTACTCTAAGACAAATAAAGACAGGTGATGTAGCCACCTAAAAACTGTAATAGCTCTTCAGTTAGCTATGTTGCAAGCTCTAATATATTCTACTATATGAACACAGTCAGATTCTATTTCTTCATCTAAGAGTGTTGTTGGAAGTTGTCAGATGCATTTCAATATAGAACCTCCATTCAATGGCTAGGAGTTGAGAAAGCAGCAGAGATAGAAAAGAAACTTTATAAAATTCTAATGAAAATCTGCTCCCTTTCTTCATAATGCTCATGTTTCTCATGCTGAGAGTAGTTGCGCACTTTGGGTGTTTAGAAAGAAATTACTTTTAGGGAAATTTTTTCTGGCTGACTTGATCAATCTTATATCTAATATGAGGTTTTTCTTAAGATAATTTAAACTTTTTTCTCTCAAAATAGTCTTGCTCAGATGGAGATCTGATTTTCTCTCCAATGCTTTGGGTGTCTGTTTCAAAAGCCGTGTTAGTATCCCATGGTGTCTGAATGAGGTGGGCTGTCACAGTGAGAACTTTTGGAGCTATCTCTATCTTGACAAATGCTGGAAATTCAACAGTATTTTTTCCATTTCACCATTATAAGTAGAAACTGGGGCTGAAACACTGCTCACATTCTCGTTATTGTGAAGGTGCAATTCTACCCACGAGGGCTGCAGGCTCTCCCCCTGCAGCTCAAACTTTACTCTCTGATATGATATTAGAGCGCTGCTGTAGCAAATGTAGTTCACATAAAATGTAAACTGTGCTCCGGGCTGTGCCTCAGAGGCAGATGATACAGGTCAAGGGGACACTAGCAACCAGGAGAAAGCAAGCAGGAGTGCTGTAGGCCAGTGCCAGGGAGTACAGAGCCACTGCTCTAAAATGTAAATAGCCAAAAAAAAGAACCCTATTCAACCATTTTCGTTTAGCAGAGTCAAAGCTTAGCTTTAGTGGATGCGTGGCTTAGAGCTGCTAAACTACCTTCTGTTATGAGGATGTGAAAAGTTTATTTGTCATTGAATATAAGCAATTAGCATACACAGATGGCCTCTTCAATCTCCAAGTAAATTTAGGATAAACTATGTGTGACATGGTGCTGGAAATTCTTCTACTTGTGAACTAATTATGGTGACCATCTTTCTGCCTTTGCAGTCTCTTAAGCAGATTGACTATGATTAATGTCACATTCAAGTTTAATTGTGTAATAAAATGTTCTTTTTTTTTCTGTTTTGTTTTTGTGACATTTTACTGGGGTGGGGTAACATTTTTCTTTTAATCATTGTTTCCAAACAGTGTCTAGAATTATCAGACATGATATAAACACATAAAGTGCCAACCAGAATTTTCTCTAGAGAGGGCTTTCCCTCTCAGTCTTCTAGACTCACACTTGCGCAGCAAAGTGCATGCTGTCCCCTAAATATGCAGGCAGAATTGTGTCTCTTCATATTTGGTATCTATACTTCTCTCTAGTCACTTCTAGAGAGGCTAGACCCAATTTCTACAAACTTCACAGGGCAGCAATCAATCATTTTATCTTTCTCAATGACTCTTGTATCTTCAAACCTGAAACTGATTCAGAGACCATGGGGCCCACAAACTCAATTAGAGTAACGTGTGCATTGAGTAGATGTGTAAATATGAGAATCTCCACTTTCTCCTTCTTCCTTTTGCTAAAATGTCCACAAATGTGCTGGTAACACCTGCTGATACTGCAGCCATTCAGGTTCTAAACTTACAGCTCCAAATTTTGAATACTGGTCTTGAGATTTGAGAAATAAAAAATTTTATCTAAAAAATGCAAGCCTTTGGTTATCAAACTCAGAGAGACATTAAAATAAAAGTGCAGTTATTTCTCTCCTGTTTGAACTGTGTATTCATCTCTTGAAACTCTTCACTATTGCCACAAGTACATATGTGTAAAACTAATAATGCCGCATTGGACACTATATCTCATACCCTAAACCATAATGATATATATCTAATCAATAATCAATGTTATTTCTTCAAATAAATAAAAATTTTTGACAAATAACTTTTTATCAACCCACTCTCTGTCCCTTTCTTTTTGTCTTTACAACTCCTCTTGTAACTGCTGCTAATCAAACTGTAGATTCCAGGCAACTTGAGTATTTGCTCCCAGGTTGTAATCCTTAAGCTTGACCCAAATAAACTGTCTACTTACATTCATGTTATGTCCACTTTTTTTTTTTTTTTTTTTTTTGAGGTAGACTTATCATTTAGAATGTGCTGGAGAAGCCTCTTTGAGGGGCTTCCCTTGCCCTTTTTTTTTTTTTTTTTTTTGAGACGGAGTCTCGCTCTGCCCCCAGGCTGGAGTGCAGTGGCGCGATCTTGGCTCACTGCAAGCTCCGCCTCCCGGATTCACGCCATTCTCCTGCCTCAGCCTCCCGAGTAGCTGGGACTACAGGCGCCCGCCACCTCGCCCGGCTAGTTTTTTTTTTTTTTGTATTTTTAGTAGAGATAGGGTTTCACTGTGTTAGCCAGGATGGTCTCGATATCCTGACCTCATGATCCGCCCGCCTCGGCCACCCAAAGTGCTGGGATTACAGGCGTGAGCCACAGTGCCCGGCTGGGATTTCTTTTTTGATTGTACTCCACTTGCTGTAATACCAGAGGATGCAGAGATTCTAGGTATCTTACCTAGAATCTTCAGATAAGGTCTGGCCTCTACCTAGATTTACAAAAAAGGGCCGGACTTTGAATTGAGAATATACAGAAAACTAACAAAAGGCATTTTCTGCATTGTGAGATATCAGCATAGACATCTTACAGCCCCCATTTGGGAGTGTGGCTCTTTGAGATTTTTCACATCTTCACTGACCTTCTACAGTTACGTGAGAGTCTCCAGGAGGAAATAGAATCTGATGGCATAATCTGTAAGTGTAAATAAGCATCTTAGGAGTGAGAGATCAAGGCCACAAAGTATCCAGAGCCATGACCACAACTATATTTACCTGTAAAATGTGATACTGGAGTAGAGTATTTTCATTCTTTCCTTTATCCAAGAGCTAGCAAATCAGAACAAGTGATCCAGGTTCTGGAGTTCCACCTGGGTAGTTCTATTTTCTGTTTAGAATCAGCCTGAGTCTCTCCAGCCTGGCTTATCATTGGGCCATCAATCCAGGGTCACTGGGAATTCCCTCACAATCACCTAGGTGTCTTTGAGGCATTTGAGGATGTCCATAGCACAATTGTGTCAGACTCAGAAGAATAGTTAATTCTGTTTCTCTCTTAGTGTAAGAGAAATTTAGTCATCCTGTGTTTGTTCCTCTCCTCATACAAGAAAAGTCTTTGGTTGGTACCCAGATGAGAGTTTCTCCAGTTTCCTGGTACTTGGATGATAAACAGGGAGGAGAAATCTGGAGACCCAAATAGATAATGGAGTTGCTTACATTTCATATCACCATTAAAAAAACAAAAGCAGTCATGGTTCCTACAACCCAGAAACTTTTTGTCTAGACTAGCAACTGGATAAATAATTGAATTGTGCATCATATCATTGGTAAAATAAATGGATGTGTCCAAAATGTTGGGCTTTATTTAGGCCACTTTCTTTATATTGTTGTGACTTCCGATGTCTATTCCTGAGGGGATATTCATGAACAGAAGAATTGTTATTATATTTAATTTCTTTTTTTTCTTTTCTTTACTTTTTTTTTTTTTTTTTTTGAGACGGAATCTCGCTCTGTCCCCCAGGCTGGAGTGCAAAGGCGCTATCTCGGCTAACTGGAAACCCACCTTCCAGGTTCATGGAATTCTCCTGCCTCAGCCTCCCAAGTAGGTGGAACTGCAAGTGCCTGCCACCAGGCCCAACTAATTTTTGTATTTTCAGCAGAGACTTGGTTTCACCATGTTAGCCAGGATGGTCTCAATCTCCTTACCTCATTATCTGCCCGCATCGGTCTGCCAAAGTGGTGGGATTACAGGTGTGAGACACCATGCCCGGCCACATATTTATTTTCTAATATAATTACCCTAGAAAGTCTGGGTGTGGTGGCTCATGCCTGTAATCCTAGCACTTTGGGAGGCCAAGGCCGGTGGATCACAAGGTCAGGAGTTCGTGACCAGCCTGGTCAGTATGGTGAAACCCCATCTCTACTAAAAATACAAAAATTAGCAGGGCATGGTGGTGCGTGCCTGTAATTTCAGCTACTTGGGAGGTTGAGGCAGAAGAACTGCTTGAACCCGGGAGGCGGAGGTTGCAGTGAGCTGAGATCATGCCACTGCACTCCAGCCTGGGTGACAGAGTTAATGATTCACTTGGTGGAATAGCTTTCTGAAAGATTTTTTTTCACTGTAGAGTTAATTATTTTTCTCTTCATTGTTAAGTATCTTTATGCAGTTTATGTGCACAAAACATCACATTTAATCTGGCAGCTATCCTTTTTTCTTATTTTTTTTAGTACATATTTTTACTGAAATATGAAGGCTCTTATCTTTGTTTACAGGCCAGAAAAACTGGGAAAAACACAGGCTCTTCCACTTACTAGTTGTTTGACAAAATATCATTCTTGGGCCAAAAACATTGGCATTATTGATGAGCTAGTTAGAAATTCAAAAAATCAGATTTTATTCCAGATCTTATGAAAAAAAGCCTGCATAACAAGGTCTTCGGCTTATTATGTATATTAAAATTTGAGAGGTGCCTTCTAACTCATCTGAAAAATATTCACAACTCATTCTGTATGATGTAAATATAGCACTCAAAACTGTACATGTTCTTGTTCATGCCCTTAATTTTATACTTTATTATCTAGGAAAATATATATGAACTGATGTTGTGGATCTTATGCTGCTCTTTTTTCTCAGAGTTAGAGAATACAGTAGAGAATATTTCTGTGTTGAAAATTATTTTATTGGATACTTTTAGTCAGTATCCAATAAAATATCCTGATTTAGTCAGTATCCTGTAAGTCAGAACCAGTTCTCTTTACTCTCACATTTCACCTTAAGTCAAATTAAAAATTCTGCTCATGGCCATTTAGTAAAAGTGTGTGCGTGTGTGTGTGTGTTTCAGGGACCATTGCAATTTAGAGATGTGGCCATAGAATTCTCTCTGGAGGAGTGGCATTGCCTGGACACTGCACAGCAGAATTTATATAGGGATGTGATATTAGAGCACCACAGAAACCTGGTCTTCCTTGGTGAGGATAACTTGAATACATAATTCATAATATACCCTAAATATTTTATTTCTCTTTTTTGGTAGAATGTTTTTTAGTAATTTATTCTTTTCATAAAAGAGTTTCAGATTGCTTTTTCCAGAAAATCTTCAGAATTTGTTCATTTAGAATAGAATTTCTTCAAGATGTTTCATCTTAATCCAAACTTTCCACATTCCTGAGTTGAGCTGTATTCTTCACTCTAAATTAGTGGTCATTCCAGAAATTTAGTGGTATAAAATATTGTTGCCCCCATCTGAAAATCTAATTGCCACTACCTCCACTTCCTGGGTTCAAGCAATTCTCTTGTGTCAGCCTCCTGAGTAGTTGGGATTACAGGCATGTGCCACCATGCCCGGCTAATTTTTTGTATTTTTAGTAGAGATGGGGTTTCTTTATGATGGTCAGGCTGGTCTTGAACTCCTGACTTCAGGTTATCTGCCCACCTCAGCCTCCCAAAGTGCTAGGATTACAGGTGTGAGCTACCGCACCCAGCTGAAAGTATTTTCTAAATATTTAGAAATTTCTGTTATAAATTAGTATTTTGGTATTAATTTACAAGAATGTTTTATTACATCTGCTCTGCTGAGCACATTACTAGCTTGTAATTGCAGAATATGAGCAAGATTCATGTAATTTTTTTTTTTTTTTTTTTTTTTTTTTGAGACAGAGTCTCCCTCTGTGGCCCAGGCTGGAGTGCAGTGGCCGGATCTCAGCTCACTGCAAGCTCCGCCTCCCGGGTTTACGCCATTCTCCTGCCTCAGCCTCCCCAGTAGCTGGGACTACAGGCGCCCGCCACCTCGCCCGGCTAATTTTTTGTATTTTTAGTAGAGACGGGGTTTCACCGTGTTAGCCAGGATGGTCTTGATCTCCCGACCTCGTGATACGCCCGTCTCGGCCTCCCAAAGTGCTGGGATTACAGGCTTGAGCCACCGCGCCCGGCCTCATGTAATTTATTTTTAATAAAACAGGTATTGTTGTCTCTAAGACAGATCTGATCACCCGTCTGGAGCAAGGAAAAAGACCTTTGACTATAAAGAGACATGAGATGATTGCCAAACCTCCAGGTAGGTGTGAGTGAAATTGAATACCACAGACTACACAGATAACAGGTCCCAAGGTCAATGAGAAAGCCAGTTTTTAAAATGTGATTCAGAAAGCTGTGTTCCAAAGAAAATAGTTCCTGGGCAGCTGTGTTGTTTGTTTATTCATTTATTTAATTTTGCTCCCACAAATGGGCATCTTCTGTCTTGTCATTTTAAATTCTCTAAGGATTCTACTTTTCTTTTGGTGAGCTTCCTTCAAGTTCACAGTGAGAGCCAAACACATCTTTATGGCATATAAGAGACTGCAGAGGCTGGGCACATTGGCTCATGTCTGTAATCTCAGAATATTGGAGGCCAAAGCAGGTGGACCATCGGAGGTCAGAAATTCAAGATTAGCCTGACCAACATTGTGAAACCTCGTCTTTACTAAAAATACAGAAATTAGCCAGGTGGGTTGTTGGGTGCCTGTAATCACAGCTACTTGGGAGGCTAAGGCCAAAGAATCACTTGAGCCCAGGAGATGGAGCTTGCCATGAGCTGAGATTGTGCCATTGCACCCCAGCCTGGGCAACAGAGTGAAACTCTGTCACAAAACAAAACAAACAAACAAACAAAAAAGATACTGCACAGTCTGGCTGCTTTTCCATTGTTTTGCGGATATGCAAATATCTATCTGCATGATTTAGATAAACTAAAACTATTTTTCATCTTCTCTTTTTGCATCAGGTCTGATACGTGTGAGAGTGATAATTTCTGTTGCACTTTTTGTTCATTTTTCTGCACAGTCTATCTGTTTTTATTACTATAAAGTCTTGAAATATAGTTTGAAATTATAAGTATGATATTTTTCTGCTTTGTTCTTTTTCCTCAAGGTTGCTTTGGCTATTCAAAGTTTACTTCAGTTTCATGTAAATTTTAGAATTGCATTTTCCAGTACTGTGAAAAAAATGCCACTACAATTTTGATAGGAAGTTTATTGAATCTATAGATCACTTTGGATAATATGGCACTTTATTAATATTTATTCTTTCAATCCATAGACATAAAATATTTTAAAATTTATTTGGATCTTCTCTAATTTTTTCATTTTTTATTGTAAAGATTTTTACCTCCTTGGTCAATTTTTTTCTTAGAAATTTATTACTTAATGCTATAGTAAATAAGATCTTTTTTTCCTCCATTTTGTCAGATAGTCTGTTTTAAGTGTATGAAACCATAGCCAGGCACAGTGGCCAACACCTGTAATTCCAGCACTTAGGGAGACTGAGGCAGGTGTATCAACTGAGGTGGGGAGTTCAAGACCAACCTAACCAACATGGAGAAACCCTGTCTCTACTGAAAATACAAAAATTAACTGGGTGTGGTGGTTCATGCCTGTAATCCCAGCTACTCGGGAGGCTGAGGCAGGAGAATCGCTCGAACCTGGGAGGTGGAGGTTGCAGTCAGCCAAGATCACACCATTGCACTCCAGGCTGGTCAACAAGAGCAAGACTCCTTCTCCAAAAAAAAAAAAATAAAAGAAAAAAAAGCGTATGAAACCATATATATACTTGTACGTTAATTTTGTATTTTGCTAATTTACTGAGTGTGTTTATTAGTTTAGACAGATTTTTATGTACTATTTATGGTTTTTTATATACACAATTGTATGATCTACAAACAGCAACTTTTTACTTTTTTTTATTTCAGTAGATTTATTTTTATTTTTATTTTTTATTTTTTTTGAGACAGAGTCTTGCTCTGTTGCCCAGGCTACAGTACAGTGGCTGGATCTCAGCTCACTGCAAGCTCCGCCTCCTAGGTTTATGCCATTCTCCTGCCTCAGCCTCCCGAGTAGCTGGGACTACAGGCGCCCGCCACCTCACCCGGCTAGTTTTTTGTATTTTTTAGTAGAGACAGGGTTTCATCTGTTAGCCAGGATGGTTTCGATCTCCTTACTTCGTGATCTGCCCCTCTCGGCCTCCCAAAGTGCTGGGATTACAGGCTTGAGCCACCGCGCCTGGCTGATTTTTTTTATTTCTATGACTAATTCTTCTGCCACATACTTCCAGTGCTACATTGAAATAGAAGCATTGGCCAGACTCCGTGGCTCACACCTGTAATCCCAGCACTTTGGGAGGCCAAAGCGTGTGGATTACCTGACATCAGGAGTTTGAGACCAGTCTGACCAATATGATGAAACCCCGTCTCTACTAAAAGTAGAAAAATTAGCCGAGTGTGGTGACACGAGTCTGTAATCCCAGCAACTTGGGAGGCTGAGACAGGAGAATCGCTTGAACGCCAGAGTCAGAGGTTGCAGTGAGCCAAGATCACAGCAATGCACTTCAGCCTGGGCAACAAGAGCAAAACTGCATCTCACAAAAAAAAAAAAAAAAAGAAGCATTGACAGTGGGCACAATATAGTTTTGTATTGGTGTCTGAATTCAGTGGAGCAAGTACCTCTTCAAGTTTTCACAAACTGATTTTAGAAGGTAAAGATCTTCTTTTGTTGGCCCTTAGGGTGATGACATCTTCTCTGAATTTGTACTGAAGAGGGGTTGTAGCCTGGTCACAAGGCTGCTGGGACTGCAGTAGGGTCCGCCTTTAGTTGGCTTGCTACAGGGGCTTGGGTAGTTGTAATTTCCATTTTATTTTTAGACTAAATATTCTTCAGGACTTTGCTCCACAGGGCAGACCCTAGGGCATGTTTATGCAGTCAGGACTGCTTATGGTAAGGATGTGGATGAGTATGGCTTTCAGTGAGTACCAGAGAGCATTTCATCAAGTAACCCAGTGAGGGTTTCTATATAGGCAGAACGGACCACATACTTGGCTCAGTTAAATGAAACTGAGTCATTGAACTGCTTCAGGGACCACAGTAAAGGCCAAGGTCTGCAGGCCTGCCTACATGGCTGTAAATGGGTGCCTTCCTCCAGGTCTGGGAATGGCAGGAGCTCTGCCAGACTGTGGCTGGGAAAAGTTTGGGATGGTTACAGAGTTAAGTTCAGAATTCTCAGTGGGACCAAGTTGGGTGAACCCTATACTGGTCTGTAGCCAAGAAAAGAGGTCCTGTAGTTTCCCACTTGAATGAGGGCCTGCCTTCTAAATAAAACTCTTCTCAATCTTCAGCTTTAACAGTATTTCACAACTCCCTCCCTGGATCTCAAATGTGTCTTAGAGGCACTTATTTTGGTGATGGCATCTTGCTACATAACCCAGGCTGGTCTCGAAATCCTGTCCTGAAGCAGTTTCATAACCTCAATGTACCATGTAGCTGTCATTACAGGTGTGAGCCACAATGCCTGATTCTCTCATAAAGGCATTTTTGTCAGGTATAGCTGATTTTTTTTTTTTTTTTTTTTTTTTTTTTTTTTTTAAGGGAGGGTGAAAAAAAAACATTTTATTTTTTTTTTTTTTTTTTTTTTTTTTGGAATTTTTTTCTTTTTCTTTTTCTTTGTTTTTTTTTTGAGATGGAGTGTTGCTCCTTTTGCCCAGGCTGTAGTGCAATGGTGCGGTCTTGGCTCACTGCAATCTCCGTCTCCCTGGTTCAAGCGATTCTCCTGCCTCAGCCTCCCAAGTAGCTGGGATTACAGGTGTCTGCCACCACGCCTGGCTAATTTTTTGTTATTTTTAGTAGAGACGGGGTTTCACCATGTTGGCCAGGATGGTCTCAATCTCTTGACCTCGTGATCTGCATGCCTCGGCCTCCCAAAGTGCTGGCATTACAGGCGTGAGCCACTGCGCCCAGGTAGTCTTTTTATCTTACTGATGTCACTCTCCATATACATTTTTACTTTCTATTTTCTACTGCAAATTTTTCTGTAATTTTAGATTCAGATATTTAAAGCAATATGCTAGAATTTGCACATTATGCCTGCAGTAAATTAGATAATTAGTAGGTACTCTATATTAACTAAAATATTTACTTATAAATTTAATTTTGCTGCTGGCAAAAAGGAATTATAGGATTTTCCTCTACTTTCTTCAGCCTATATCTGAATAATAACATAGTTTACTTCCTAATATTTGTTTTACATATCAGAGGGTCTAACCCTGTTCTGCAAAGTAGATACATATATTTTCTATATTTAACAATGTAAGGCTATTCTTTGCTTCTAAAGTTGAATTACAGCAGTTTCATTTTGTGTAAGAATAGCATATATTTAAAACATAACTATAACTCTAGTTTCTTTTAAATGCTTATTTATTAAAAATTTCTCATTAGAATCTTCTATTTATAATTATACTGCATATTCTCTGAAATGTTACTGCCACACAGTGCATGCCAATGATTCAGAATACCCGCATTTGATGAGTACACGGTAATAGTTAAATACTCCAGTTACCTAGACAATTTTTTTGTTTTTGTGAGACAGAGTCACATTCTGTAGCCCAGGCTGGAGTGCAGTGGTGCGGGCTTGGCTTACTGCAACCTCCACCTCCTGAGTTCAAAGCAATTCTCGTGCCTCAGCTTTCCAAGGAGCTAAGATTACAGATATGAGCCACTGCACCTGGCCTCAGTGTAGGTTTCTTAACATCAGTTTTTTGTGTCTGTTGGTTTTACTTTTGTATTACAATTTTAGACAATTTGAAATTCTGTTTGTACAGTTTAAGTCAATTTGAGGTTTAATTAAGAGATAAATTATGCATGTTTATCACAATCAGATTACATATGTATGTATATTTATAAATATGATCCCAATTTTAGTTATGGCTTATCCTATATTCTTTCTTAGCTGATTTTCAATGGTAGTTTTATCTTGTCTAAGTGAGTTGTCATGGATATAGTCTTATTTTTACCGTGTGTTTAACGATGAATATGTATTTCCTTTTCTGAGAGAAAAACTTTAGTGATTTGAAGATAATTTTCAAAAAGATTTATAATTCTGTATTTTTTTCAGGTTTTCTTTAGAAGAAATGTTTTAAAAACACGTAACATAAAATGTACCGCCTTAAATCTATTGAAGTGTATATTTCACAGCCAGGCATGGTTGTGGCTCTCATCTGTAATCCAAGGATTTTGGGAGGCCGAGACAGAAGGATCCCTGGAGCCCAAAAGCTTGAGATCAGCTTAGGCAACATATGGAGACCTGTCTCTATTAAAAAAAATTGATAATTGCCAGGCGTAGTGGTGTGCACCTGTGGTCCCATCTACGTTGGAGATTGAGGGAGAGTCAAAATTGTGCCTATACATTCCATCTTGGTTGAAAGAGTGAGACCCTGTTTCAAAAAAAAGCTCTTCATTTCAGGGATGTTAAGTACATTCGCATTGTTATGCAAAAGACTTCTAGAAACTTTACGTCTTGTAAAACTTAAACTCAATACCCATTAAGTAACAACTGCTAATTTTACCCTCTTTCCAGCCCTAGACAGAAAAATCTTCCACTTTCTCTTTTTTTGATTTTGACTTCTTATTTATTTATTTATTTTTTTGACGGAGTCTCGTGCTGTCTCCCAGGCTGGAGTGATGTGGCGCTATCTCGGCTCACTGCAAGTTCCGCCTCCCGGGTTCACGCCATTCTCCTGCCTCAGCCTCCCCAGTAGCTGGGACTAGAGGCGCCCGCCATCACGCCTGGCTAATTGTTTTGTATTTTTAGTAGAGATGGGATTCCACTGTGTTAGCCAGGATGGTCTCTATCTCCTGACCTCGTGATCCGCCTGCCTCGGCCTCCCAAAGTGCTGGGATCATAGGCGTGAGACACCGTGCCCGGCATGATTTTGACTTCTTAAGATACCTCATATAAGTGGAATCATAGAGTATCCGTAATTTTGTTACTGGATTAATTCAGGTGACATAATATTCTTAAGGTCATCTTAAAATGTGACAAGATTGTTCTTTTTAAGGTAGAATAATATTTCATCGTATGTATATGTTACATTTTTTCATATGTTTATAAATCAAGAGACATCTGAGTTGCTTCAGCCTTTTGTCTTGTGAATAGTGGTACAATAAACATGGATTTTCAAATATGTCATTATTATAGCAAGTGGGGTATTGAAATATCCAGCTGTAATTATATTTCTATATGTTTATTCAGTTTTGTTAGTATTTGCTTTATATATTTGAAACCCTAATTTGAAACACACACACACACACACACACACAAATACACACATGTATAAACAAATTTGTGATAGGTTCCCAGTGAATGAATCTATGTATTGTTTAATGTCCTTCTGTGTCTTTTTGAAGTTTTGACTTAAAGTACATTTTATAAAATATGACAGTTTTTGACTTAAGATGTAGCTTGTGTAATGTTATTTTGACCTCTTCTGCTCTCATTTGATTAATATTTACATGAAATTTCTCCTTCCATCTTACCACTTTCAGTCATTATCATTAGATCTGAGGTTATTCTTGTAGAAAAGCCAGTTGGATCTTGATTTTTATTTATTTATTTTTTTTGAGATGGAGTCTCACTCTGTCGCCCAGGCTAGAGTGCAAGTGGCGCAAACTTGGCTCACTGCAACCTCCACCTTCTGGGTTCAAGCGATTATCCTGCCTCAACCTCCCGAGTAGGTGGGATTACAGGTGCACACCACCACGCTTGGCTAATTTTTGCATTTTTTGTAGAGACGGGGTTTCGCCATGTTGGTCAAGCTGATAAAATTGTTTAATAATGCTTTTTATTGAAAGTATGTCTCTTGATTGGAAAGATAATTGTATATATATATTTAAATAGTTTTCTGAAAGAGAAAAACTTACCTTTTTTTTTTTTTTGTGAAGGAGTCTCGTTTTTTCATCCAGGTTAGAGTGCAATGGTGCAATCTCAGATCACTGCAACCTCCGCCTCCTGGGTCCAAGTGATTCTCCTGTCTCAGCCACCTGAGCAGCTGGGATTACAGGCACCTGCCACCACGCCGGGCTAATTTTTGGTATTTTTAGTAGAGATGGGTTTATGCCATGTTGGCCAGGCTGGGCTGGCTTCCCAAAGTGCTGGGATTATAGGCATAAGCCACCACACCTGGCCAATATTATTTTATTAATTCTTTTATTTGATTCTTGTATCTTTGTCTCTCATTTTTTTCTGCCTTTTTGTATATTTTTTAAAATTTTTGTATTGATATGCTTTCAATTTTCTTCTTATTTTCTTTTGTGTATCTATACAGATATTTTCTTAGTAGTATCTTGGGGATTACATAAAACCTCTAAAAGATCAAACAATATATTTAAGTGTGGTAAAAAATTAACTTCAGTTGAATGCAAAAAATCTTCATGATTACATCTGCCTTCAACTTTGTTATTGATTTTGCTAATTATATTTTTTATGTTTTATATATTCATTAACAATGTTTGTAATAATTTCTCTACTTTATCTTTTTTTTTTTTTTTTTTTTTGAGACTGAGTTTTGCTCTGTCTCCCAGGCTGGAGTGCAGTGGCCGGCTCTCAGCTCACTGCAAGCTCCGCCTCCCGGGTTCACGCCATTCTCCTGCCTCAGCCTCCTGAGTAGCTGGGATTACAGGCGCCCGCCACCTCGCCCAGCTAGTTTTTTGTATTTTTTTAGTAGAGACGGGGTTTCACCGTGTTCGCCAGGATGGTCTCGATCTCCTGACCTCGTGATCTGCCCGTCTCGGCCTCCCAAAGTGCTGGGATTACAGGCTTGAGCCGCGCCCGGCTACTTTATCTTTTAAGTTTTAAATAGCTGAAAGTGTTTTCTGCACCCTTATGATAATGATAAGTAAGCAATTCCATTTTTGTGTATGTGCATATCTTTCCCAGAAAGTTATGTATTTTCTTTTTTTTTTTTTTTTTTTTTTTTTTTTTTGAGACGGAGTCTGGCTCTGTCTCCCAGGCTGGAGTGCCGTGGCCGGATCTCAGCTTACTGCAAGCTCCGCCTCCCAGGTTTACACCATTCTCCTGCCTCAGCCTCCGGAGTAGCTGGGACTACAGGCGCCCGCCACCTCGCCCGGCGAGTTTTTTGTATCTTTAGTAGAGACGGGGTTTCACTGTGTTAGCCAGGATGGTCTCGATCTCCTGACCTCGTGATCCGCCCGTCTCGGCCTCCCAAAGTGCTGGGATTACAGGCTTGAGCCACTGTGCCCGGCCTAAAGTTATGTATTTTCATCTGATTATGTGTTGTTTTCTTGCATTATGTTATTTTCAGTGGAAGAAACTCCTTTCAGCATCATTGATATGTAGGGCATATGCAGTGCCAATATGCTTTCTCAGGATTTGGTTATCGTGGAAGGACTTCTTTTTATTTGGTAGTACGATTGTGCTGATGGTATTATTCTCATGTGACTTTTTAAAATTATAACTTTAACAATATCACAGTTTCCTTCTGACCTGTGAAACTTTTTTTTTTGATAAATTCACTGGTTATCTCATGAGACTATGCTTACAAATGACACATTTTTTTTTTATCTTGCAGCTCCCAAAATTCTCTTCTTATCTGTGATTTTTGAAATTTTGCTTATAGTTGTGTTTGTTATAAATATCTTTGTGTGTGTCCTAGTTTGTTCAGCTTCTTCATGTTTACATTATTTTTTCTCTTAAGAAATTTTTCAGGCCGGGCGCGGTGGCTCAAGCCTGTAATCCCAGCACTTTGGGAGGCCGAGATGGGCGGATCATGAGGTCAGGAGATCGAGACCATCCTGGCTAACACGGTGAAACCCCGTCTCTACTAAAAACACAAAAAACTAGCCGGGCGAGGTGGTGGGCGCCTGTAGTCCCAGCTACTCCGGAGGCTGAGGCAGGAGAATGGCTGAACCCGGGAGGCGGAGCTTGCAGTGAGCTGAGATCCGGCCACTGCACTCCAGCCCGGGAGACACAGCAAGACTCCGTCTCAAAAAAAAAAAAAAAAAAAAAAAAAAAGAAAATTTTCAGTGTTTTTTTGTATTTTTTATATCCACAATTTTTGTTTTTTGTGATTTTAATATTTTACAAGAAGTCATCCTCATTTTTCTGATCTTCATTAGTTGTCTGTGTTCCTATTTCACTTACTGAATATTATTCAATTTTATTTATTTATTTTTCTGAGACAGAGTCTCGCTCTGTCTCCCAGGCTGGAGTGCCATGGCACAATAGTGGCTCACTGCAATGATCCTGGCTCACTGCAACCTCTGCCTCCTAGGTTCAAGTGAGTCTCCCGCCTCAGCCTCCCAGTAGCTGGGATTACAGGTGCCTGCCTCCACACTCAGCTGATTTTTGTATTTTTGCTGGAGACCAGGTTTCACCATGTTGGCCAGGCTGATCCTAAACTCCTAACCTCAAATGATCCACCCACCTCAGCCTCCCAAAGTACTGGGATTACAGGCATGAGCCACCGTGCCAGGCCTACTTCATTTTATTTTATTTTTGAGACAGTCTTGCTCTGTTGCCCAGCCTGGAGTGCAGTGGTACAATCTTCACTTACTGCAACCTTCCTCTCCTGGGTTCAAGCAATTCTCATGTGTCAGTCTCCCAAGTACCTGGTATTACAGGCACAGGCCACCATGCCCGGCTAATTTTTGTATTTTTAGTAGATACGGGGTTTCACCATGTTGGCCTGGCTGGTCTCAAACTCCTGACCTCATGTAATTTTCCCACCTTGGCATCCCAGTGTGTAAGGATTACAGGAGTGAGCCACCAAGTGTGGCCTGTTCTATTTATTCTGATTTTTTAAAATTACTTTATACAGTTTTTATGGTTGCTTTTAAAAATTTTATAGTTTTTTTTTGGCCGGGCATGGTGGCTCAAGCCTGTAATCCCAGCACTTTGGGAGGCCGAGACGGGCAGATCACGAGGTCAGGAGATCGAGACCATCCTGGCTAACACGGTGAAACCCCATCTCTACTAAAAAAATACAAAAAACTAGCTGGGCGAGGTGGCAGGCGCCTGTAGTCCCAGCCACTCGGGAGGCTGAGGCAGGAGAATAGCATAAACCCGGGAGGCAGAGCTTGCAGTGAGCTGAGGTCCGGCCACTGCACTCCAGCCTGGGCGACAGAGCGAGACTCCGTCTCAAAAAAAAATAATAATAATAAATTTATAATTTTTTTAATGGGGTCATGTTGCCCAAATATTTTGTATACATTGTAATCTTTGAGATTCGGACATAACAAAAAGCTACCTGTTACAATCTTTATAATACAGCTTTATCCTGGTGTAGTCTGAAATAAATTGTCTTGGCTAGAGATTCTGAGAATTTCTCAAAAATGTTTTTACGATGAGTCTTGTCTAAAATTTTGTGTTTATTGATTAATTAAATCAGCTTATTCATATTTCTTCTTAGTAGTCACTTGCTACACCCCTTTCCTGTTTGGGTTCCTGCAGTTTCTCTGCTTCTGTAACATTTACCTTTAGACTCAGCAGACTCAAACTGTCATTCCAATGTATATCACCATTTCTTTCAGCATTTTATGTCATGGGAGACATTAACCAGTGTCTTAAAAAGTTCCTAGAAGCCAGAAATAAAGATATATGTGCCAATATTTTTCTGTTTTGTTTTTTTCTTTTTTCTTTTTTTAAATAAACCAGGAGTTGGCAATTTACATTTGTGTGTCTGTGTGTGTGAGAGACAGTCTCTCTCTGTTACCTAGGCTGGAGTGCAGGGGCATAATCTTGACTCCCTACAATCTCTGCCTCTACAGTTGAAGCAATTCTCCTGGCTCAGCCTCCAGGTGCCTAGGATTAAAGGTGCCTGTTACCATGCCTGGCTAATTTTTGATTTTTATTTTTAGTGGAGTTGGGGATTCACCATGTTGGTCAGGCTGGTCTCAAACTTTTGACCTCAGTTGATCCACCCGCCTTGCCTTCCCAAAGTGCTAGGAATACAGGCACAAGCCATTATGCCTGGCCAGCAATTTACTTTTTTTTTTTTTTGAGACGGAGTCTCCCTTTGTTGCCCAGACTGGAGTTCAGTGGGGCAATCTTGGCTCACTGCAACCTCCGCCTCCCTGGTTCAAGCAATTCTCTACCTTTGCTGGGTAGCTGGGATTAAAGGTATCTTCCACCACATCAGGCTAATTTTTTTGTGTTTTTAGTAGAGACGGGGTTTCATCATCTTGGCCTGGCTGGTCTTGAAGTCTTGACCTCGTGATTCACCCACCTCTGCCTTCCAAAGTACTTGGATTACAGGCATGAGCCATCATGCCCAGCTGGCAACTTACTTTTGAAAGCACAATGCTATACTGGACAGCAGGAAGAGCTGTGTTGAGTATAAGTGACAGAGCTTTCTTTTTCTTCTATATGGCTCCTTTGCATTGTGCTCACCTGTGGCCCTTCACACACTTAACTCATTTATAAATTTTTTACAAATGTATTTTGGTCAGTATGTTTTTGTTAAATTTATATGTCCAGGAAGAAATTGCAGTTGGTGGTATTTTGCTATGTCATCTTGCTTATGTAGTTTGTATAATTTCTTTGGTTAGATTTGTAAAGTATATTTATCTGAGTCTAGAAATTGAAGTAGTGTGTTTTCATTGTTTCTTTCAGTTATGTGTTCTCATTTTGCCCAAGAACTTTGGCCAGAGCAGAGCATAAAAGATTCTTTCCAAAAAGTGATACTGAGAAGATATGAAAAATGCAAACTGTGGATGAGCATAAGTTGCACAAAAGAGATTATAATGGACTTAACCAATGTTTGACAAATACCCAGAAAAAAATATTTCAATGTGATAAATATGGAAAAGTCTTTCATATGTTTTCAAATTCAAACAGACATAAGATAAGACTTACTGGAAAAAGTCCTTTCAAATGCATAGTATTTGGCAAAGCTCTTAACTTGTCCTCAACCCTTACTACCTGTAAGAAAATTCTTGGCCGGGCGCGGTGGCTCAAGCCTGTAATCCCAGCACTTTGGGAGGCCGAGACGGGCGGATCACGAGGTCAGGAGATCGAGACCATCCTGGCTAACACGGTGAAACCCCGTCTCTACTAAAAATACAAAAAAAAACTAGCCGGGGGAGGTGGCGGGCGCCTGTAGTCCCAGCTACTCCAGAGGCTGAGGCAGGAGAATGGTGTGGACCCGGGAGGCGGAGCTTGCAGTGAGCTGAGATCCGGCCACTGCACTCCAGCCTGGGCGACAGAGCAAGACTCCGTCTCAAAAAAAAAAAAAAAAAAAAAAAGGAAAAAGAAAATTCTTACAGGAGGGAAACCTTACAGATGTAAATAATGTGGCAGAGATTTTAATCAATCTGCAAACCTCACTACACATCAGAGAATTTATACTGGAAAGAAACCCTACAAATGTAAAGAATATGGCAAAGCCTTTAAGCACTCCTCAAACCTCACTACACATAAGAAAATTCATACTGGAGAGAAATCCTACAAATGTGAAGAATGTGGCAAAGCCTTCAATGGGTCTCAGACTTTACTACACATAAGTTAGTTCATACTGGAGGGAAACCTTAAAAATGTGAAGAATGGGCCGGGCGCGGTGGCTCAAGCCTGTAATCCCAGCACTTTGGGAGGCCGAGACGGGCGGATCATGAGGTCAGGAGATCGAGACCATCCTGGCTAACACGGTGAAACCCCGTCTCTACTAAAAAATACAAAAAACTAGCCGGGCGAGGTGGCGGGCACCTGTAGTCCCAGCGACTCCGGAGGCTGAGGCAGGAGAATGGCCTAAAACCCGGGAGGCGGAGCTTGCAGTGAGCTGAGATCCGGCCACTGCACTCCAGCCCAGGAGACACAGCAAGACTCCGTCTCAAAAAAAAAAAAAAAAAAAAAAGTGAAGAATGTGGCAAAGCTTTTAACTGGTCCTCAGCCCTTAATAAACATAAGAGAATTCATATTGAACAGAAAACCTACATAGTGAAGAATGTGGCAAATATTTTAAATGTTCCTCCACTTTTAATAAGCATAAGATAATTCATACTGAAGAGAAACTCTATGAATGTGATGAATATGGGAAAGCCTTTAACCAGCCCTCAGCTCCTACTACATGAGAGAATTTATATGGAACATAAACCCTACAAATATGAAGAATGTGATAAAGCTTTTTAACAAAGTTCTCAACCCTTGTTACACTTAATTCATACTGGTCAGAAACCCTACAAGTGTGAAGAATGTGACAAAGCCTATAACAAGTTTTCAATTCTTTTTTTTTTTTTTATTGAGATGGATTTTCACTCTTGTCACCTAGGCTAGAGTGCCATGGCAAGATCTCCGCTCACTGCAATTTCCACCTCCTGGGTTAAAGCCATTCTCCTGCCTCAGCCTCCCAAGTAGCTGGGATTACAGGTGCATGCCCACCACTACACTTAGCTAATTTTTGTATTTTTAGGAGAGACGGGATTTTGCCATGCTTGCCAGGCTGGTCTCCAACTCCTAACCTCATATGATCCACCTGCCTTATCCTCAAAAAGTGCTGGGGTTACAGGCATGAGCCACAACACCTGGCTACAAGTTCTGAACTCTTAAGAGACATGGCGCTAATTCATGCTGAAGAGGAAATCTACAAACCTGAAAGACGTGACAGTGCTTTTACCAACACCTCCAAATTTCCTATACATAAAAATAAATTATACTAGCATGATGCCCTAGAAATGTATAAAATGGGACAAAGCCTTTATATGGTTGCCACACTGGATTCTATGGCAGTAAGCTTGTTTGGCAGTATGATTGCCATACTGTCAAAACTTCTACAAGTGTGAAGAATGTGGCAAAACTTTTAATCGGTGCTTACACCTTATTTCACAGGAAAGCTATTATCCTTGAGAAAAATTGTACAAATATAAAAATGTGGAAGAACCATTAACGCCTACTCACTGGAAGAAAACAAATAAATAAAATTGGAGCATTTATTGGAACAAAACAAATAAGGTGACTAATAGAAAACTAAACACCTCAAAAATGCTGAAAGCAAATGTATACTTTCTGCTTTGTCTTGAATTCATTTATTTATTTATTTATTTTATTATTATTATTTTTTTGAGACAGAGTTTCACTCTTGTTGCCCAGGACCGAGTGCAATGACACGATCTCGGGTCACCTCAACCTCCACCTTCTGGGTTCAAGCGATTCTCCTGCCTCAGCCTCCCCAGTAGCTGGAACTATAGGCACGTGCCACCATGCCCAGCTATTTTTTTGTGTGTGTTTTTAGTGCAGAGAAGATTTCACCATGTTGGCCAGTCTAGTCTTGCACTCCTGACCTCAAATGATCCGTCCACCTCGGCCTCCCAAAGTGCTGGGATTATAGGCGTGAATCACCGCACCCAGCCTGTCTTGAATTTATTAATGTAAAATGTTATGGCTTATGGGCAGTGCGTGGTGGCTCACGCCTGTAACCCAGCACTTTGGGAGGCCGAGGCAGGCAGATCACGAGGTCAGGAGATTGAGACCATCCTGGCTAACACGGTGAAACCCGTCTCTACTAAAAATACAAAAAATTAGCCGGGCGTGGTGGCGGGTGCCTGTAGTCCCAGCTACTCAGGAGGCTGAGGCAGGAGAATAGCATGAACCCAGGAGGCGGAGCTTGCAGTGAGCCGAGATCGCGCCACTGCACTCCAGCCTGGGCGACAGAGCGACACTCTGCCTCAAGGAAAAAAAAAAGGAATAACAGTCTTGAGTAAACAATAACAGCCTTCTCCAAACAGAAAAAAACAATCCTTTTAACACTTATTTTAATGAAAATTTAACCAACATTGAATAATTGGATATATTTTTATTGTTCTATACATGTGTGAATGCATAAAATGCTACATAAAGGAAAAATAATTTAAGCCAGAAAAAAGATGTAAGTTAATATTTGTAATGAATAAATTGGGAAGTAGTTAATTATTATTTGTGGATGATATCTTTGTTTATGCAGATATCAAAAGGAGCAGAAAGACTATTTTAAAAGTTTATTAAGGTGGGTAGGCAACATCCTAAAATAATACCTTGGATTCCCAGTCTGTTGCACACCTGCTGTGTAATACTTTCCTCTTCAGTGTAAAAAAAAAATATGTGACTGTGGTGGGGAATCACTCATGAAATTAAGTTCCTTATGTGTTGACTTTGTGTTTATCAAAATGGAGATTGTCTTGATTGTGTTAAACTTAATCAGAGATGCTTTTAAGAGAAAGAGGCACATAAAAAAATGCCCCTGCTGGCCTGAAAGTAAGTGACTTCTAGGTGGAACATGTCGCAAGCTGCTTATGGTGGTCACATGGCAGGAAACATGTTTAAATACTGTCATGGTTCCTGCCTCCTGCATGTTGCTTCCAGTATGGAGAATAAGATAATCCTATGGCAGAGGGAAAAAAAAGGGAACCTCATTCATACAAGAAATAATCACCTCTCATCTGGGATAGCTTAAGAGAAACAGGAGACCACAACAGGACCACATTAATGGGAGGAAAAGGGTAACCTGGGTAAAAGTGCTCACTGGCATTATGGAACAACATTAGCAAGTTGTAGTGAGTGATCAACCTCTGGGATACCAATAGTCTACCAAAAAGCTGAACTCATTCTAATTCAATCAGCATGTCTGCACCATTCTGGTGACCCAGGTTTACACTATTCATTACAGAAATACCATGAAGACCGGTGGGTAATATCCTAGAATTGAACTTATTTCAAAAAGCATACCTAATTACTTGTTTTCACATTTGAAAAACCTTAAAAACAGTGAATTTATAAATAATTAACTTCTAATTATAGATGATTCTGTTATACTGTAATACAATATTAAACTGTAAACACCTTAATATGAGTATTTCTTGAATTCATGATTAGTTATGTAGATAGTTTCTTTCAAATTAACATGACAAAAGTAACAATTAGAGAAAACATTTGAAATGAGATAAAATGAATCAAAACCACATCTCAATGGCTTGGTGTAATTGCCATGCTTTTGGAAATGGCCAGATGACTAACAAGAAACAAAGATTTTGGTTTTGCTCAATGATTGTTTTTGACCTTAGAAATCTAAAATCCTGACTAAAGTATTCAAAAGGAATATTTTATAGATGGCTTCTCAGGGTTCCCAAGGCAACGAAAGAAAAATTCTGATAGGTAGGAAAATGCACACTATATACACACATTGCTCTTCTCTGATTTACTTTAACATTGAAAAATTGAGGATTGTAAAGTCAGTCTCAATTTAGAGTACAATTAAAAGATTTGTTTTTCAAAAAAAGCAAATATATAAAATTAACGGATAACAGATGCCATAAATTGTTAAAAAATAGTATGACTAAATTTAGTAAGTATCTAGTCATGCAAATAACAGCCCAATTAAATGAAGACCCTAATATGTGCATGTGGAAAGCATTGCTGTGCAGTGTGGTGCACCTCCACTCAGCATTTTCTTCTGCCTCTTTACAGAGATACCAATTTCTCCTGAGTGACTCAGGGTGCATGCTGGGAACTGAGAATGCTGTGTTCCGAGTGATTACTGAAGATATGATTAATACACTTCTTCCATATGATAATAAAATGTTATAAATCTTACTCTGCCTCAGAAAAGCTTGTAGGAAAAGATTATAGTACTCAATTTGGGTTCATGAAAAATTTCAATATTCCAGATAATTCAGACTCTTAAATGTCAATGAAATCTCATAAAACATATTTGAATAAGATGAAGTCTTCTTAGCTAAGATTTTTTTTTTTTTTTTTTTTTTTTTTTTTTGTTGAGACGGAGTCTTGCTCTGTCGCCCAGGCTGGAGTGCAGTGGCCGGATCTCAGCTCACTGCAAGCTCCGCCTCCCGGGTTTACCCCATTCTCCTGCCTCAGCCTCCCAAGTAGCTGGGACTACAGGCACCCGCCACCTCGCCCGGCTAGTTTTTTGTATTTTTAGTAGAGACGGGGTTTCACCGTGATAGCCAGGATGGTCTCGATCTCCTGACCTCGTGATCCGCCCGTCTCGGCCTCCCAAAGTGCTGGGATTACAGGCTTGAGCCACCGCGCCCGGCTAAGAATTTTATATTACCAGTAAGTTTAGAAACCCAGTACTTTAAGCCAAACAACAGTGTCTGACACCTGAATAGCACCCAGGCAAGTGCTCTTCATGATCGTTGTTAAAGTAACGATAGCACCATGTACTTTCCTGGGACCTGCTGGCCTATTTTCCACTGACATAAAGTGGAAAAGGCAGCCGGGCATGGTGGCTCATGCCTCTAATCCCAGCACTTTGGGAGGCCGAGGCAGGCAGATCATGAGGTCAGGAGTTCAAGACCAACCTGGCCAAGATGGTGAAACCCTGTCTCTACTAAAAAATACAAAACTTAGCTGGGCATGGTGGCAGGCACCTGTAATCCCAGCTACTCGGGAGGCTGAGGCAGGAGAATTGCTTGAATCCGGGAGGTGGAGTTTGCAGTGAGCCAAGATCATGCCACTGCACTCCAGCCTGGGCGACAGAGCAAGACTCTGCCTCAAAAAAAAAAAAAAAAAAAAAAAAAAAAAAAC
>NC_045454.1:32717328-32867168 GCF_002776525.5 Piliocolobus tephrosceles | reverse complement strand
GGTGAAACCCCGTCTCTACTAAAAATACAAAAAACTAGCCGGGCGAGGTGGCAGGCCCCTGTAGTCCCAGCTACTCGGGAGGCTGAGGCAGGAGAATGGCGTAAACCCAGGAGGCGGAGCTTGCAGTGAGCTGAGATCCAGCCACTGCACTCCAGCCCGGGCGACAGAGCAAGACTCCGTCTCAAAAAAATAAAAAATAAAAAAAAAATAAAAAATAAAAAAAAAAAGTGGAAAAGGCATCAAAATGGCAAAGGAAAGTGATATAAATTGAATGCTTACATGTAATAACATTTTAAATAAAAAATAACTTTTGATGTTGTACAACTATAGGTGAGACTATTAGTGTGAGGTCATATTTTTACTTATATTGACAAAATAACCATTCACAATATTCTTATTTAGAATAATATTCCTTTTCTGCTGTATATTTGCTAGTTTTGATCAAATGTTATGGGAGCTCAATAGAAATCAACAAAACGAATCTTTATTTTACCACAAGCATTGATGCATATGCTTGTTTTTCTTAAAATGCATTAGCTTTTTACAAAAGATTTATACATTTTTTCAGTTCATTGTTTATTGCTGAAAAGTGGCCATCCTGCCAGAAAACTGCTATTCTCAGCTGTAACCACACTGATTAACAATGAGTGGAAATGAAGTGGATAAAAAGTAAATGTGTCTTCTCTGTGTATTTTTTTCTGTCCATTGTCTAAAGAACAGAAGGATGCAGAAGATGAAAGGAAATATAATCCCTGAAAGATCATGAAGAAGTTCTCTTAAACAGTCAAAAAAACCCACATAGAGGAAGTTTTTTTTTTTTTTTTTTGTACTTTCTACTTCTATAAGTTTAATTTTTTTTCTTTTTCTTTTTGAGACAGAGTCTCAATCTTTTGCCCAGGCTGAAGGGAAATGGCACAATCTTGGCTCACTGCAACCTCCAGCTCTTGTACTCAAGCGATTCTCCTTCCTTAGCCTCCTCAGTAGCTGTGATTACAGGCAGGCGCCACCACGCCCATGCTACTTTCTGTTTTTGTAGTAGAGATGGGGTTTCACCACGTTGATCAGGCTGGTCTCAAACTCCTCATCTTGTGATTTCCCTGCATTGTCCTCCAAAGTGCTGAGATTACAGGCATGAGCCACTGCGCCTGATGAGTTTAATTTTCTTTTTATACTTTACATGCGAATAGAATTATGTGGGCTGGGTGTGGTGACTCACACCTGTAATCCCACCAATTTGGGAGGCCAAGGTGGGTGGATCGTTTGAGGTCAGCAGTTCGAGAACAGCCTGGATAACATGGCTAAACCCTGTCTCTACTAAAAATACAAAAATTAGCCAGGTGTGGTGGTGGGTGTCTGTAATCACAGGTACTGGGGAGGCTGAGGTAGGAGAATTGCTTAAACCCAGGAGACGGAGTTTGCAGTGAGCCAAGATGGTGTTACTGCATCATTGCCTGGGCAACAAGAGCTAAACTCTATGTCAGAAAAAAAAAAAAAAGGATTTTTTTTGCATGTGTTTTTCTGTGCTGGCTTACTTTACTTAGCATAATATTTTTCAGGTTCATGAATATTGTTGCAAATAACAAGACTTTCTTATTTTTAAGGGCTGGCTGAATAGCATTTCATTGTGAACATATACCACATGTTTTTTCTTCATTCCCTATCAATGGACACTTAGGTTGATTCCATACCTTAGCTATTGTGAGTAATCCACTTCCTTCCTTCCCTTTCGTTTTGTTTTGTTTTCATTCTTGATTTGTTTTGTTTGAGATGGAGTCTCATTCTGTCAGCCAAGCTGGAGTGCAGTGACACAATCTCGGCTCACTGCAACCTCCGCCTTCCAGGTTCAAGGAATTCTAGTGCCTCAGCCTCCTGAGTAGCTGAGATTACAGGTGTGCATCACCACACTTGGCTAATTTTTGTATTTTTAGTAGAGGCAGGCTTTCACCATGTTGACCAGGCTACTCTTATTTGTTTGTGTATTTTTTTCTTCCTTTCCTTCTTTATTTCTAGAAGCATGTTAGTTTTAAAATGTAAATTATGAATATTAAAAATCTTCATTTCTCTGTCTTGGATTACTATTATGACTGATTTAAAAATAAGTTTTTTTGAAATTTTCTGCATAAAGGTTATTACTTCATTATTAACATGACTTGAGATAATATAGAAATTAAAATGAACATTTGTTAGTAAAACAGCAATTATCTAGCTCCTGGGAGTGATTTAATCTCTCACCTAGTCTTTAGAACTTCCATCAAGACAAGAACTCTATTTTTTTCCAGGAGTGTGTGATGTAAAATCACACTCTTGTCTTTTTGTCTTTGTGGCAGAAGTCGAGTGGTTATGGTAATGAAAAAGAAGTCTAGGTTGCTTTTCAGAAGAAAGATGGTGATGATGGAAGCAAATATAATGGTACTTGGTACTTAGCCACATTTCAAAGCATGCCAGTACAAATTTAAATGAAAATTAAGAAAGTCAAACAGGAAATGAGAAAAAAATAACTACTAGAAACACATAAAACGTAACAATATAACAACCTCACTTTTTTGTTTTTTTTGGTTTTAGACAGAGTTTCCCTCTTGTTGCCCAGGCTGGAGTGCAATGGCACAATCTTGGCTCACTGCAACCTCCGCCTCCTGGGTTCAAGTGATTCTTTTGTCTCAGGCTCCCCAGTAGCTTGGACTACAGGCCCATGCCACCACACCCGGCTAATTTTTGTATTTTTAGTAGAGAGAGCGTTTCATCATATTGATTAGGCTGATCTCAAACTCCTGACCTCAAGTGATCCACCCGCCTTGGCTTCCCAATGTGCTGGGATTACGGGCATAAGCCACAGCGCCTGGACAAGGACTTTATTTCTTGAGGCAATTATTTTAAATATAAATTAACCAGACTACTTAAAAAAATGAAATGAAAGGTAATCTTACGACTTTGGAAGGCCAAGGTAGGCTGATCAGTTAATCCCAGGAGTTCACGAGAGGCCTAGGCAACATGGCAAACTCCGTCTCTACAAAAAAAAAAAAAAAAAAAAACAAGCTAGCTGGGTTTGATGTCACATACTTGTAACCCAGCTACCTGAGAGACTGAAATGAGGATCATCTGAGTTTGGGAGGTTCAGGCAGCAGCAAAATGTGCAAATCAGCCTGGTTGACACAGTGAGGTCCATTCTGAAAAATAAATGAGGCTGGGCATAGTGGTTCATGCCTGTAATCCCAGCCTTTTGGGAGACTGAGGCAGGCAGATCACCTGATGTCAGGACTTAAAGACCAGTCTGGCTGTGATGGTGAAAACCCGTCTCTACTGAAAATACAAAAAATTAGCCGAGTGTGGTGGCAGGCACCTGTAATCCCAGCTACATGGGAGGCTGACCCAGGAGGTGGAGGTTGCAGTGAGCAGAGACTGCGCCGTTGCACTCCAGCCTGGGCCAGAAGAGCAAAACTCTGTCGCAAAATAAATAAATAAATAAATAAATAAATAAATAAATAGGTTGGGCACTGTGGCTCACACCTGTAATCCCAGCACTTTGGGAGGCTGAGGTGAGTGGATCATGAGATCAAGAGATCAAGACCAGCCTGGCCAACATGGTGAAACCGTGTTTCTACTAAAAATACAAAAATTGGCTGGGCATGGTGCCATGTGCCTGTAATCCTAGCTACTCAGGAGGCTGAAGCAGGAGAATCACTTGAACCTGGGAGGTGGAGGTTGCAGTGAACTGAGATTGCACCATTGTACTCCAGTCTTGGTGACAGAGTGAGACGCCACTTCAAAAATAAATAAATAAAAATAAATATATAAATAAATAAAATTATATAAAGAAAAAGAAATAGAATACCTGAGTGGTCTTTTAAAAAGCATACAGCATGCTGCCTACAAGAGATTCATTTAAGCATTGAGTCAAATAGGCTGAAAGTAAGAGAATGAAAAAAATGCATATTCCATGAAAATAGTAACCACAATTGAATGAGGTGGTCATAATTATATTAGACACAATATCCTTTAAGTCAAGTAGTACCATGAGACATATTTTGACATTATATTATGGTAAAGTGAGTTGATTTACCAGGAATCTATAACTATAATATTTATTTATCTATATATATGTGTGTATATAACATCAGGACTCCAAAATATATAAAGCAAATACTGACAAAAGTGAAGCAAGACATATATAGCAACATAATAATTGTAGACATCAAACCCCATTTGCAATAATAAATAGAAAATTTAGGGGAAAAATAAGAAACAGAAAACTTAGGAAACATTACAGACTATATTAATTATTTTGCATATAGAGGAATACTTGAGAGTGCATAATTTATATAGAAAAAAATTTATATGGCTCACAGTTTGTCAGACTGTATAAGTGTGTGCCAGCATCTGCTTCTGGTGAGGATTTCAGGAAACTTAAAATCATGGTGGAAGGTAAAGAGTAACTGGACATACTATAAATATGACCCCAATTTTAGTTATGGCTTATTCTTTGTTAGCTGATTCTTTGTTAGTAGTTTTATCTTGTCTAAATGAGTTGTCATGGAGATAGTCTTGTTTTCATGGTATTTTTAATGATGAATATATATTTTCCTTTTGTGAGAGAAACACTTTTGTGATTTGAAGTTAATTTTTAAAAAGATTTACAATTCTGGATTTTTTTCAGTTTTTCTTGTTTTAAAAACATGTAACATAAAATTTACCATCTTAAATTTATTGAAGTGTATATTTCAGGGCCAGCTGTGGTTGTGGCTCTCATCTGTAATCCCAGAATTTTGGGAGGTCAAGACAGGAGGTTATCTGGAGCTGAAAAGTTTGATACCAGCCTGGGGAATATATGGAGATCCCTCTCTATAAAAAAATTACAATAATAGCCAGGTATGGTGGTATACGGCTGTGGTCCCAGCTACACGGGAGACTGAGGGGGAGTCAAAATTGTGTCACTACACTCCAGCCTGGGTAACAGAGTGAGACCCTGTCTCAAAACAAAAACAAAACATGCTGTTCATTTCATTTCAGGCATGTTAAGTATATTCACATTGTTATGCAAAAGATTTCTAGAAACTTTACATATTGCAAAACTAAAACTCAATACCCATTAAGTAACATCTCATTTTACCCTCTCTCCAGCTTTTGACAGACAAATTTTCCACTTTTCGTTTTTATGATTTTGACTACTTAAGATATCTCATATAAGTGGAATCATACAGTATTCATAATTTTGTTACTGGATTAATTCAGGTGACATAATATTCTCAATGTTCATCCTAAAACGTGACAAGATAGTTCTTTGTAAGGTGGAATAATATTCCATCGTATATATATGTTACATTTTTGATATGTTTATAAATCAAGAAACATCTAGGTTGCTTCAGCCTTTTGGCTTTTGTGAGTACTGCTATAATAAAGATGAATTTTCAAATATGCCTCCCAGATCCAGTGTTGCTTTTTTTTTTTTTCCCCAGACGGAGTCTTGTTCTGTCGCCTAGGCTGGAGTGCAGTGGTGTGATCTCTGCTAACTGCAACTTCTGCCTCCTGGGTTCAGCCGATTCTCCTGCTTCAGCCTTTTGAGTAGCTGGGGTTATAGATGCCCACCACCACACTCAGCTAACTTTTTGTATTTTTAGTAGAGATGGGGCCAGGCTGGTCTCAAACTCCTGACCTTAGGTGATCTGCCACCTCCACCTCCTAAATTGCTAGGATTATAGGCTTGAGCCATTGTGCCTGGCCTTTGTTACATATTTTGGATATAGATTTATAAATGAGGAACATTTATAACTTTTTAAAATAATGGCTGAATCTTTGTTTTCCATCAACATTCAACATCGGTTTCATTTTTATTGTATCATCAACAGATTTGGTGTTTTTTAAAAAATTTATCATGGCCATCAATGGGTATGAGGTGATTTTGTTTGTCTTTGTGTTTTTTTATTTCTTTACAAGTTAGTAATCTTTTGTGTCCTTTCAAATGCTTTTTCACATTTGTGTACTTTTCTAATGAAAATTTTGTTTCTCCATTTCTAAATCAAGTTATTCAACTTTATTGTTTAGTTTTAAGAGTTTATATATTTTGAGTATTAACTTATTTCACATGTAATTTGCAAATGTTTTCACCTATTTTCTAAGGGATGTTGTTACTCTTGAATTGTTTTTTGATATTCAGAAATTTTGAAGCCTATTGTAATTAAACTTTTCTGTTATTTCATTTGCTGCTCAATCATTTAATTTTGTATCTAAGAAAATGGTGCCAAGACCAATGCCATGTCTTTTTCCTGTAGTTTTTTAAAAAAGATTTGTTAGTTTTTTTATGTCTAAGTATTTTATTTAAAATATATTTCTGTATTATTCTAGGAAATAATCCAACTTCATTTTATCAGTGTTGATATTCAGTTTTCAATATCATTTTTTGAAGAGATTATTTCTATTTTGTGCTCATAGCAACTTTGTGGAAGATCATTTGATCATACTCAGAAGGGTTCATTTCTGAGCTCTCCATTCTGTTCTTTCATCTGTTCATCTTTGCTTCTGTATCACATTGTTTGTGTTCTGTAGTTTTAACTGTTGGTTGTATTGACATCTTTGAAAAACAAAATTTTTTGCCCCCTGAGCAAGAATATGTTGAAGAGTGTGTTTCATATTCACATGGTTTTGAATTTACTAGTTTGACTTTTGCTTTTTATTCCTAGTTTCACTCAATTTTTGTTAGAAAACATGCAGTCTATAATTTTAGTGTTTTTAAAGTGATTTGTTGTTGTTTTGAGACAAGATCTTACTGTCACCAGGCTGCAGTGCTGTGGCATAATTTTGGCTCACTGTAGCCTCAGCCTCCTGGGCTCAAGTGATGCTTTCACCTCACTTTTCTGAGTGGCTAGGACTACAGACATGCACTACCATGTCTGGCTAATTGTTTGCTTGTTTGTAGTGTTAGGATCTGACTATGCTGCCCAGGCTGGTCTCATACTTTTGGCACCAATGGATCCTCTTACCTTGGTCTCACAAAGTGTTAGGATTATCAGCAAGAGCCACTGCACCCAGTCAGTATTTTAAAATTTAATAAAACTTGCTGTATGTCCTAATGGAATACACCAGATACAAATAGAAATATTGTGTCCTAATGGAATACACCAGATGCAAATAGAAATATTGTGTATTATCTTGGTTTTGACTGGAGAGTTTTGTATGTGTCTGTGAAGGCTAGTTGGTCTATAGTATAATTTGGATGTCCATGTTCTCCAAATTTCAAACTGCAATATAAATCCTCAATGTTGGTTGTGAGACCTGGTGGGGCATGTTTGTGTATGGAGGCAAATTCTCATGAATGGCTTGATACATCCTCTCGGTAACCAAAAAATTTACACTCTATTAATTCGAATGAGAGCTGGTTCATTAAAAGAACCTGACTCCTTCACCTCACACTTTCTCTGTCTCTTATCATATAGTATGTCCAGTTATTCTTTACCTTCTACCATGATTTTAAGCTTCTTGAAATCCTCAGCAGAAGCAGATGCTGGCACAGACTTCTTATACAGTCTGCCAAACTGTGAGCCAAATAAGCCTTTTCCTTTATAAATTATGCACTGCCATGTATTCCTCTATTTGCAAAATAATTAATATAGTCTATAATGTCTGTTTTCTCTTTCTGATTTTTTATCTGAATTTTCTATTTAGTAGTTCAAATGGGGTCTTGATGTCTGCAATTATTGTGTTGCTATGTATGTCTTGCTTCACTTTTGTCAATATTTGCTTTATATATTTTAAAGCCCTTATGTTATATACACATATACATATAGATAGATAAATACTGTAGATTCCTGTTATATCAACTCACTTTATCATAATATAATATTAGTCATTGTTTCATGGTAATACTTGGCTTAAAGTAAATTTTGTCCAATATAATTATGACCACCTCACTCACTTGTGATTACTATATTCATGGAATATACATTTTTTATTGTGTTACTTTTAGCCTATTTGACTCAACGCTAAAATTAGTCTCTTGTAGGCAGCATACTGCGTGCTTTATTAAAAAAACCACTCAGGCATTCTATATATTTTTCTTTATATAATTATATATATATAATTTATATATGTGTGTGTGTGTGTGTATATTTTTTTTCAGATGGAGATTCACTCTTGTTGCCTAGACTGGAGTGCAATGGTATGATCTCAGTTCACTGCAACCTCTGCCTCTCAGGTTCAAGCAATTTTCCTGCCTCAGCCTCCCAAGTAGCTGGGAGTACAGTTGCCTGCCACAACACCTGGCTAATTTTTTCTATTTTATTTATTTTATTTTTATTTTTTTTGAGATGGAGTCTCGCTCTATCGCCCGGGCTGGAGTGCAGTGGCCGGATCTCAGCTCACTGCAAGCTCCGCCTCCCGGGTTTATGCCATTCTCCTGCCTCAGCCTCCCGAGTAGCTGGGACTACAGGCACCCGCCACCTCGCCGGGCTAGCTTTTTGTATTTTTTAGTAGAGACGGGGTTTCACCGTGTTAGGCAGGATGGTCTCGATCTCCTGACCGCATGATCCGCCCGTCTCGGCCTCCCAAAGTGCTGGGATTACAGGCTTGAGCCACCGCGCCCGGCAATTTTTTCTATTTTAAGTAGAAATGGGGTTTGACCATGATGGCCAGGCTTGCCTTGAACTCCTGACCTCAGGTGGTCTACCTGCCTTGGCATCCCAAAGTGCTGGTATTACAGGCATGAGCCATCACACCCGGCCTTGTGTATTTTGGAGATAGTGTCTCACTCTGTCAACCAGACTGATTTGCTCAGTTCACTGCTGCCTGAATCTCCCAAACTCAAATGATCCTCTCATATCAGCCTCTCAAGTAGCTGCCTTACAAGTATGTGACATCACACCCAGCTAACTTTTTTGTATTCTTTATCAAGACAGTATTGCCATGTTGCCAATTCTGGTCTTGAACTCCTGAGATCAAGTGATCAGCATACCTTGGCCTTCCAAAGTCCTAAGCTTACATTTCATTTTATTAATTAGTTTGATAAGTTTATATTTAAAATGATTGCTTAAAGAAATGAAGTTGTTATTGCTAGTTATATTGTTATTGTTTTATGTGTTTCTAGTAGTATATTTTTTGCATTTCCTTTTTTGCTCTCTTTAATTTTGTACTGGCATGCTTTGATTATTTTTTATTGTCTTTTGCATACTTTCTATAAATATTATCTTTGTAATCATCTTGAAAACTGTAGATTACATACATCTTAAAGTTAAAGCAATATATTTTAATCTCATAACAACTTCAATTGAATACAAAACTATGCCTCTATATTTTCCAGTTTGTTATTGATATTAAAATTATTGTATATAGTGTATCTATTAACGTATTTATGCAGATTTACATACTGTTTTTTATATTCTACAAAAGTACTTTAAAGGTTTTACGTACCATCATTTGTTTGTTTTGTTTTTGTTTTGAATTGAATCTTGCTCTATTGCTTAGGATGGAGTGTATGGATGCGATCTTGGCTCACTGAAACCTCCACCTCCCAGGTTGAACAATTCTCCTGCCTCCTCCTTCCTAGTAGCTGGGATTACAGATGCCTGTCACCAAGTCTGGCTAGTTTCTTGCATTTTTTTAAGAAAAGATAGGGTTTCACCATGTTGGCCAGGCTGGTCTTGAACTCCTGACCTCAAGTTATCCACCTGCCTTGGCCTCTCAAGATGCTGGGCTTACAGGTGTGAGCCACAGCACCTGGCAGGAAGTTACTTTTTATCTGACTATTCATAGTGTTTCATATCAATACAAAGATTGATACATCTAGATATAAATATACATAGGAAGACAATTACTCACATAGAGAAGTCTATAAATATTTCTATCTAAACATTTATGTATATAAAACATGTTCCCCAAAAGACATTTTTAATCTTTTAGCACGCACTAAAGATGCTGATGTAGAGTTACTTCTTTTTTCTTTTCTTAAATAACATGTCAGAATGGAACATAGTTATACAATTTTGTTTATGTAAATATCAACAAAGCTCTATCTTCAAAGGCAAGGTTACAGAAATAAGCTGAAAATAAAGTCATGGAACACATCTGTCCAGGACAGTATTTCAGTGCTCTGCATGTCTCCTCAGTGTGTGCATGTTCTGTTCACATCCAGTATTTGGGGCCTGTCTTGACAAAGCCACAGTCACCATTTAGGTAATTTGATGATTGTATCCATCTGGGCTGAGCTACTTGGCTGGTTGGGATCACCTGGGTTGTGCAAACTGGCTCATTGCAATTACCCGGTTTCTCCTAATTTGCTTATTTAATTTATCTCAGCTTCAGGGGTAGAATATGGAGATGTCATCTGACCTACTTTATTTCTGAGGTTTTTTTTAAGGGTCGTGTGCACAAATAAACATTTCGTAGACATACCCATGTGATTCACTTTCTGTGTATATGTTTATCTAGCTACCTATTATATATATATATATATGTACAGAAAGAAGCCTATAAAATAAACTTGATCAGAGGTTATTTCCATATTCTTTACCTACAGGTTAGGTAAATCAATCAGCTACTGAGCTCTGAAGATTTATTCAAACCAAGCCACACACCACATTACATTTTTTTCATAAATGTAAAAATGTCTTTAATAACCTGGAACCTGGGTATTTTTAATTCTGGTCCCATTAAACCAGTCCCATGAGGTTTTGTTCATCTATCTAGGAACTGCCAGAAATGCTAGACATCAGTGGGCTGAGCCTTCCTCACAAAGAAGATTTGACCTGGGAAATAAGAGCCACCTGTGGCACTTCAGTGACTGTTCACTATCACCCATTTGAAATGTGGCCAAGTACCATGTACCATTATATTTGCTTCCATCATCTCCATCTGTCTTCTAAAAAGAGACCTAGACTTCTTTTTCATTACTGTAGATACCCGACTTCTGCCACAAAGACAAAAAGAGTGTGATTTTACATCAAGTACTCTTGGAAAAAAATGCAGTACTTGTCTTGATGGAAGTTCTAAAGAGAAAGAATAAGTATTCCACATTTAGGTTAGGACCTTTGGACTGGGGCTGGTTCGTCTCTGACCCTACATACAACAATAAAAGTCAACCCTGACATGGCGGTAAATAACTCCAATGGCCTTAGTAAGTATTCATCTTCCAGAAGTGCACAACAAAGCCCAGTGCTTCCTTTGAATATTAAGTGCAGCAGGATGTATATCAGAGCATTCCTCTATTTCTGTACTATTCTAGATATAGTATTCTATAGGGAAAATATTTTTATACATGTATGGAAGGTTTTTTATTACTGTTTATAGCAATAGGTATCAATACTTCCATATTCAATGTCTTTATTCTGTATGAACATACATACAAAGATTGTTCCAGCTTCATATATATATATTTATATATATGTAGGTATATATATGAATATACATACATGATAGATACATAAACACAAACATATGAATGTGTCTATGTAAATATTAATGTATACATACAATATTTTCCCACTTTTTAAATTATAGAGCATATACTAAGAATGCAGATGTAGAATTAATTGCCTTCTGTTTTGCACAATAGTATGTCAGAATGAAACATAACTATACAATGTTGTTTATAGAAACATAAAGATTCAGCTTCAGGCTTAAGGCCTTGTAAAGCTGTGTGATATACACTGTGGGGGTTAGCATATAGGGCCCTGCATTTCTTTTCGGTGTGCATGGGCTATTTCCATTTACCATTTTGGGCATACCCTAATGAATCTGTAGCCGCTATTTAGATAATAGGCTGATTGGGACCACCTGGACTAAGCTAATTGGCTAATTGAATTCACCTGGACTGATCAATGGGTTGATTAGAATCACCTGGGCTGAGCTAAGTCATTGATTGAAATCACCTGGGCTGAGTGACTCGGTGGTTGAACATCACCTGTGCTAAACTAATTGGCTTATCAGCTGAGCTAACTGGCTGATTGGTATCACCTAGAAAAACCTAGGTGACTGTTAGAAATCACCTGGGCTAATCAGCGGGGCTGAGCTAATTTGCTGATTGGATTCTCCTGGGGTGTGCTAATGGGCTGCTTGGAATCCCCTGAGGTAAGCTGCTTGGCTGATTTAAATTATCTGAGCTGAGTTAATTGATTCAGAAAAGTTGAACACTGGGCCGGGCCCGTGGTTCATGCCTGTAATCCCAGCACTTTGGGAGGCCAAGGCAGGCAGATCATTTGATGTCAGGAGTTTGAGACCAGCCTGGCCAACATGGTGAAACCCCATCTTTACTAAAAATACAAAAATTAGTCAGGCTTGATGGTGGGTGCCTGTAATACCAGGTACTGAGGAGTCTGAGGCAGCAGAATCGCTTGAACCCGGGACGTGGAGGTTGCAGTGAGCCAAGATTGTGCCATTGCACTCCAGCCGGAGCAAGAGTGAAACTCTGTCTCAAAAAAAGAAAAAATCTCTCTCTCTGTATATATATATATGTGTGTGTGTGTGTATATATATATATATATACAGTTAGAGGATAACTTGAAGTATTTTAGAGATGTTGAGAATCTAAAATTATTTTAACTTTTAGTTTTTATAAATGTTTCTTAAGCATTTTTAATTTCCAAAAAACTTTTAAATAAATATTGTTAGTTTAATTTTCTAAAGAATTTAAATAGAGTCAAATTACACATATCAAAAAATCAACTTTTCTGGTAGTAGATCAGCTTAATTTTCAGAACAAATGTGTTAAACTTCACAAAATGCTATGCTGAACAATTTGATCAGTAGCCTCTTTCATACAACTGGGAGAGATGACACCAAGATGTAGCATTCATGTTGGGTGAGAGACTAAATGACTGCCAGTAGCTAGATAATTTCCATTTTACTAACAAATGTTGATTTTCCTTTCTATATTGTCTGAAGTTATGTTAACAATAAAGTAATAACCTTTATCCAGGAAATTTCAAAAACTTATTTTTTAATCAGCCATAATAGTAAGCAAAGACAGAGAAATGAAGGTTTTTCCAGTCATAATTTATATATTAAAATTAAAATACTTCTAGAAATAAAGAAGGAAAGGAAGAAAGAAATATATAAAGAAATGAAAGGCAGCCTGGTCAACATGGTGAAAGCCTGCCTCTACTAAAAATACAAAATTAGCCTGGTGTGGTGATGCACACTTGTAATCTCAGCTACTCCAGAGGCTTAGGCATGAGAATCACTTGAACCTGGTAGGCAGAGTTTGCAGTTAGCTGAGATTGCACCACTGCACTCTAGCTTGGGTGACAGAATGAGACTCCATCTCAAACAAAACAAAACCAAACAACAACAAAATAAAAGAGCAAGAAGGAAGTTGATTACTCATAATAGCTAAGGTATGAAATCAAACTAAGCGTCCATCAATGGGTGAATAGAGAAAGAAAATACGGTATATGTACACAATGAAATGCTATTCAGCCGTTAAAAATAAGAAAGTCTTGTTATTTGCAACAACATTCATGAACCTGAAAGACATTATGCTAAGTAAAATAAGTCAGCACAGAAAAAAACAAACAAAAAAAAATCCTGTTTTTATTTTTGTTTAAGATGGAGTTTTGTTTTAGTCACCCAGGCTGGAGTGCAGTGGCACCATCTCCACTCACTGCAAGCTCCACCTCCCAGGTTCAAGAGATTCTCCTGTCTCAGCCTCCTCAGTACCTGGGATTACAGGCATGCGCCACCACGCCCAGCAAATTTTTTATTTTTAGTAGAGATGGGGTTTCCCCATGTTGGCCAGACTGGTCTCAAACTCCTGACCTCAAGTGATCCATCCACCTTGGCCCTTCAAAGTGTTGAGATTACAAATTTGAGCCCCTGTGCCCGGCCTACATAATCCTATTTCTATGTAAAGTGGAAAGAAAAACTAAACTCATAGAAGCAGACGGTACAATAATAAAACAAACAAACAAATCCCCTATCAAGTTTTTTGTCTGGTTAAGAGACCTTCTTCATGACTTTTCAGGGGTTATATTTTCTTTTATTTTCCACATTTCCTGTTCTTCAGCCAATGGATGAAAAAAGATATAGAGAAGACACATTTGCTTTTTATCCACTTCATTTCCTCTCACTACTAGTCAGTGTGGGTGCAGATGAGAGCAGCAGTTTTCTGGCAGGAGAGCCACTTCTCCGTAATAAAGAACAAACTGAAAAAATAAAATTGGCATGTGCATCAATAGTGCTTCTTGTAAAATAAAGATTCATTTTGTTGATTTCCATTGAGCTCCTGTAATATTTGATCAAAAGCTAGCAAATACACAGTAGAAAAGGAAAAGTGTTCTAAATAAGAATATTGTGAATGATTATTTTGTCAATATAAGTAAAAATATGACCTCACACTAATAGTCTCACCTATAGTTATATGACATCAAATACTAATTTTTATTTAAAACGTTATTTCATCTGAGTATTCAATTTATATCACCTGCCTTTGCTATTTCAATGCCTTCTTCACTTTATATCAGTGAAAACAGGCCAGCAGGTCCTAGAAATGCACGTGGTGCTGTTGCTACTTTAACAATGATCAGGTCAAGCATGATGATTTATGCCTGTAATCCCAGCACTTTGAGAGGCTGAGGCAGGTGGATCACAAGTTCAGGAGCTCGAGACCAGCCTGGCCAATATGGTAAAACCCTGTCTCTACTAAAAATACAAAAATTGCCCAGTGCAGTGGCTCACGCCTGTAATCCCAGCAATTTGGGAGGCCGAGGCCAGTGGATTGCTTGAGGTCAGCAGTTCAAGACCAGCCTGGGTAACGTGGTGAAACCCCATCTCTCCTAAAAACACAAAAAATTAGCTGGGCGTGGTGGTGGGCACCTGTAATCCCAGCTACTCAGGAAGCTGAGGCAGGAGAATCTCTTGAACCTGTGAGGCCAAGGTTGCAGTTAGCCAGGATCATGCCACTGCACTCCACCCTCAGCAACAAAGTAAGACTCCTCTCAAAACAACAAAATTAGCTGGGCGTGGTGGCGGGCGCCTGTAGTCCCAGCTACTAAGGAGGCTCAGGCAGGAAAATCACTTAAACCTGAAAGCCGGAGGTTGCAGTGAGCGGAGATCACAACGCTGCACTCCAGCCTGGGTGACCTAGTGAGACTCTGTCTCAAAACAAGAAAAAAAAAAAAAACAGTGGTCATGAATAGTACTTGTTTGGTTGCTACTCACATGTCAAACACTGTTATTTTTACTTAAGATGTTTTTTTTCTTTTTTTCTTTTTTGAGATGGAGTTTTGCTCTTGTTGCCGAAGCTGGAGTACAATGGCATGATCTCAGCTCACTGCAGCCTCTGCTCCCAAGGTTCATGCAACTCTTCTGCCTCAGCCTCCCCAGTAGCTGGGATTACAGACACCTGCCACCATGCCCAGCTAATTTTTTGTATTTTTAGTAGAGATGGGGTTTCACCATGTTGGCCAGGCTGGTCTCGAACTCCAGACCTTAGGTGATCCACCCGCCTCGGCTTCCCAAAATGCTGAGATCACAAGCGTGAGCCACTGCATTCGGCCTGGTTTTCTTTTTTTTTTTCTCAATTTACTGGTAATATAAAATTCTTCGCTAAGAAGACTTTATCTTATTCAAATGTTTTATGAGATTTCATTGACATTTAACTGTCTGAATTATCTGGAATATTAAAATTTTTCATGAACTCAAATCAAGTACTATAGATAATCTTTTAATAAAAGCTTTTCTGAGGTAGAGTAAGATTTATAACATTTTATTATCATATGGAAGAAGTGTATTAACCATGTTTTCAGCAATCACTCTGAATACAGCATTCTCAGTTCCCAGTGTAAAAAGTAAAGTAGAGGTTCCTCTTTAAAGACTTTTCTCCCTGTCTAATTAGGAACAAATAGTAACTTCTCTTAGAAGCAAAGTTTATTCAAAGACCTGTGCTAACATTCTTAAATATCTGCTAGCCATAATAAAAAAAAATCAATGTACTTTATGTTCTTAGCTCCCCCAGTGTAGCCTAAATATTTGCCCTGGCATGCTTATACTAATCCAAGCAAGCATTAGGCCATAGCCTGTTCCTCCTCTTTATTTGAAGGTGTTTTTACCTTTATCAGCATTCCACAAGTTACTTCCTCTTTCCTTTGTTCTCCTCTGCCTTTGCCTCTTTTAAAAAGTTCTAAATTGGCCGGGCGCGGTGGCTCAAGCCTGTAATCCCAGCACTTTGGGAGGCTGAGACGGGCGGATCACGAGGTCAGGAGATCGAGACCATCCTGGCTAACACGGTGAAACCCCGTCTCTACTAAAAAAATACAAAAAACTAGCCGGTAGTCCCAGCTACTCAGAAGGCTGAGGCAGGAGCATGGCATGAACCCAGGAGGCAGAGCTTGCAGTGAGCTGAGATTCAGCCACTGCACTCCGGCCTGGGCGACAGAGCGAGACTCCATCTCAAAAAAAAAAAAAGTTCTAAATTGCTAAACAATTGGGACAAATACAGAACGTGAGGTCCTATTCCAGCCAATAAAAACCAGACACAGCACTAGGGTGGACACGTCACGTTATAAATGACCCCGTCTCCTTTGTTGAGTGTACCCTCATGGCAAAACTGCTGGTAAGTGTACCCTTCCTGCAGAAAGTAAAAATGGCCTTGCTAAGAAAAATTAAATTTATGTTCAAGTGCTATTTCTTTACAGCACCAGAGAAAAGCATTTCTAACACCAATATGTACCCTGAGTGACTCAGGGGAAATTGGTATGTCTGTAAAGAGGCAGAAAATGCTGAGTGGAGGTGCACCACACTGCACAGCAATGCTTTCCACATGCAGCTATTAGAGTCTTAATTTAATTGGGCTGTTATTTGCATAGATACTAACATTAGTCATACTATTTTTTAGCAGCTAATGGCATCTGTTACCCATTAATTTTATACATTTGCTTTTTTGAAAAACAAATCTTTTGTTAATTCACTCTAAATTGAGACTACATTTACAATCTTCAGTTTTTCAGTGTTGAAGAGAAGAGTAATGTGTGTACATCATGTGCATTTTCCTGCCTACCAAAATTCTTCTGGCCGGGCAAAGTGGCTCATGCCTGTAATCCCAGCACTCTGGGAGGCTGAGATGGGTGGATCACCTGAGGTCAAGGGTTCAAGACAAGCCTGGCTAACATGATGAAACTCCATCTCTACTTAAAATACAAAAATTATGCGGCCATAATGGCAGTGCCTGTTATCCCAGCTACTTGGGAGGCTGAGGCAGAAGAATCACTTGAACCAGGGAGGCAGAGGTTGCAGTGAGTTGAGAACGTGCCATTGCAGTGCAACCTGGGCGACAGAGTGAGACTCCATCTAAAAAATAAAATAAAATAAATTCTTTTTTCATTTACTTGGAAACCCTGGAAAGCCCCATACTCCCTTTGAATACTCTAGCCAGGATTTCAGATTTCAAAAGGTAAAAAACAATCATTGAGCAAAGCCTAAATCTTGTCTTTGTTTCTTGTTAGTCATCTGGCCATTTCCATTTCCGTAAGTATGGCAATTATGCCAAGCCACTGAAAAAATGTGGTTTTGGTTAATTTTATTCCATTTCAAATGTTTTCTCTAATTGTTACTGTGGTCATGTCAACCTAAAAGAAACTATCTACATAACTAATCATGCATTTAAAAACTACTCATATTAAAGTGTTTACAGTTTAATCTTGCATTACAGTATAGTAGAATCCTCTATAATTAGAAGTTATTTATAAATGCATTGTTTTTAAGGTTTTTCAAATTTGAAAACAGACAATTAGGTATGCTTTTTGAAGCAAGTTCAATTCCAGGACATTACCCACGGGTCTTCATGGCATTTCTGTAATGAATAGTGTAAACCTGGGTCACCAGAATGGTGCAGACATGCTGATTGAAATAGAATAAATTCAGCCTTGTTGGTTGACTATTGGTATCCCAGAAGCCAATCATTCACTACAGCTTACTAAATATTGTTCCATAATGTCAGAGAGCACTTTTACCCAGGTTACCCTTTTTCTCCCATTAATGTGGTCCTGTTGTGGTCTTTGGTTTTTCTTAAGCTATCCCACATGAGAGGTGATTATTTGTTGAATGAATGAGATTGCCTTTTTTTACCCTCTGCCATAGAATCATCTTATGCTCCTTCCTGGAATCAACATGCAGGAGGCAGGAATGATGACAATCTACAAATATGTTTCCTGCCATGTGGCCACCCACAACCAGCTTACAACATATTCTACCTAGAAGTCACTTACTTTCAGGTCAGCAGGGGTGTTTTTCTGTGATGTGTCTCTTTCTCTTAAAACCACCTCTGATTACGTCTACAGATGAGTAACCTAATTTCATAAGTGATTTCCCACCATAGTCACACATTTTTTTTTACACTCAAGAGGAAAGTATTACACAGCAGGTGTGCAACAGACTGGGAATCCAGGGTATTATCTTAGACTGTTGCCTACCCACCATAATAAACTTTTAAAATCGTCTTTCGCCAGGCATGGTGGCTCATGCTTCTAATACCAGCACTGTGGGAGGCTGAGGCAGGCATATCATGAGGTCAGGAGTTTGGGACCAACCTGGCCAATATGATGAAACCCTGTCTCCACTAAAAACACAAAAACTAATCCGATGTGGTGGTGCACGCCTGTAATCCCAGCTACTGAGGAGGCTGAGGCAGGAGAATTGCTTGAACCCAGGAGGGGGAGGTTGCTGAGATCACGCCACTGCACTCCAGCCTGGGCAACAGAACGAGACTCTATCTTGAAAAAAAAAAAAAGTCTTTCTGCTGCTTTTGTTACCTACATAAACAAAGATATCAACTGGATATAATAATTAACTACTTTTCAGTTTTATTCATTACAAATATTAACTAACACCTTTTTTCTGGCTTAATTTTTTATGCACTGTTTATATATTCACACACACACAGAACAATAAAAATATATCCAACTATTCCATTTTGATTGAATGTTCATTTAAATAAGTGTTAAAAATGATTTTTTTTTTTTTTCTGTTTGAAGAGAGCTTTTACTACTGTACTTAAGAGAGTTGTTTCTGGAGACAAAGTTGCCTGTGCTTTAATAGGCAGATTCTGGGGAGAATCCAAATCACAAGCCAGAGCATTTTATATTAACAAATTCAATACAAAGCAGAGTATAGACTTGCTTTCAGCATTTTTAAAGTGTTTAGTTTTGTTAATCACCTAATTAACATAATTTGTCTTGTTGCAATAATTGCCCTTTTCTTCTGAAAATATATGCAAACCTATACTCACACAAAAACACTCACTTCATAACTTTCTTACACCTAAGGTTTATCTTCAGAGTAATATGTGTATATTTAACTCTATGTAAATTAAAACTAAAAGTCTGTATGTTTGCAGAGACCACATGTTCAAGGAACACTATATTACAAATATTAATAATTTTTCAGGACTCAGAAATGTATAGATTTTAATTAATTAATTTTTTTTTTGAGATGGAGTCTCACTCTGTCAGCCAGGCTGGAGTGCAGTGGCATGATCTCAGCTCAGGGCAACCTCCACCTCCCAGGTTCAAACGATTCTCCTGCCTCAGCGTCCTGGCATGCGCCACCATGCCTGGCTAATTTTTGTATCTTTAGTAGAGACAAGGTTTCACCACGTTGGCCAGGCTGGTCTTGAATTCCCACCCTCAAGCATTCCACCTGCCTCGGCCTCCCAAAGCACTGGAATTACAGATGTGAGCCACTGCACCTGGCTGTATTTTATTTATACTTCTGTATAATCATTATGACCATAAAAATAATCCTGTAGTCAATAACAATTTAATTGTACATTTTAAAATGAAAAAGCATATGATTACACTATTGGTAATACAAAAGATAAATGCTAAAGGTGATGGATACCTTATTTACCATAATGTAATTATTACATATTGTAGGCCTGAGTCAAAAGATGCCATATAAGGCATAAATATATACACCCACTACATATCCACGAATACAAATAAAAAATTTCAATAAGTAAAAAGAGTAAACATTTAACCTATGGGAACAATATTCTTTAACTCATTTGCAGTTTAAAGCCACTAACAAAGTGACTAATAGAGATGTTATTTTACTATGTGCCAAATAGTATATTATATTCCTACCATCTTGTACCTACACCCTTGAGTGAGGTGGGATAAAGTTAGTGGCACAATAATGGTTCATTAAATGCACAATAGTCTTAACATGGTAAAAATAAAATAAAATAAAATAAAGTTCATAATCTAACATTTTTTTTTTTTTTGAGACAGTTTTGTTCTTGTTGTCCAGACTGGAGTGCAATGGCACAATCTCGGCTCACAGCAACCTCTGCCTCCTGGGTTCAAGCATTTCTCCTGCCTCAGCCTCCTGAGTAGCTGGGATGACAGGAATGCACCACCATGGCTGACTAATTTTTTTGTATTTTTAGTAGAGACTGGGTTTCTCCATGTTGGTCAGGCTGGTGTTGAACTACTGACCTCAGGTGATCCACCCGCATCGGCCTCCCAAAGTGCTGAAATTACAGGTGTGAGCCATCAAGCCCGGCCCTAACAGTTTTAAAATGTACTGCATTTTATTACATAAAAGTACAAGTAGTAAAGTAATATGCTCATTTTAATATAGTTCTAAACATAATTCTTTGTCACTAAAATAAAGTTATTGCTCTGAACATTTATCTTATACATTACTTAATAGAATTTTACTACAAAGAGCCTCTCCACTTGTATTTTCATTATGGATCTTACATTTTAATGTTCTTATTATTTTATAGAAAAGGTCATAGTGTCCAAATAATTTGTTAAAACCTCTGATATCTCTGATGCAGAAGCAATTGATCACATGCTTTCTCACGTGAATAGAAATAACAGCATAATTTGAAATCTGTATTACATCATTATTCAGCTTTTAAAAAATTTAATTCAATGAAACAAATACACTTTCAATGGAATTACAATGCTTCCAAAAATCTACTCCTTTTAAAGTTACATAGAAATCATTTACCTAAAAACTGCTGCTGTGGATTAGTTTTTATACCCAATGCTCTGATTTAGTATAATGTCTGAAATATCAGGGCCTTAGTTATTCTATTGTAACTTCTCTGATATTTATATATAATCTATTTTGAATTAAATATTTTTTCATATTTACTGCATCTGCAAAATTATATTTTAGTATAAACTCTCTGGTGTTTTCTAAGCTGTAGTTTCTGAGGGAAAAAAAAAAGTGTTTCTAAACTTAATACATTTGTAGGACTCATCTCCAATATAAATTCCCTGATGTTGAACAAAGCTTGAGCAACTGCTTTAGGGTTTTCCTTCAGTACAAAATGTGTGCAATAAAATCTGTGATACAAGTAAATGTACTTTATAACCCTCTTTATATTTGTAATGCTTGTCTTCACAAAAAATACTCATTTTAAAGACATACTTTCTGAAAGTTTGACAGTAATTGCAATTTTAATGCTTTTATTAAAAGGAACATTTTTATGTTGAGTTAGATGTGAGTAGGAATTAATGGGTTTTCCATATTCCTTCTATTTGTACAGTTTTTCTCAAGGATACTAGCTTTTCTGTGAAATAAGGTTTAAGAACTGATTAAAAGTTTTGCCACATTCTTCACACTTGTAGGAGTTTGGCCAGTATGAGTTATCCTACCTACAATGAAGTGTGGCAACCATATAAAGGCGTTGACACCTTTTATATATTTCTAGGGTTTCACACTAGTATAATTATTGTTATGTATAGAGAAGTTGGAGGTGTTGGTAAAAGCACTGTCACATTTTTTAGCTTTGTAGATTTCCTCTTCAGTATGAATTATCGCCATGTCTCTTAAGAATTGAGAACTTGTGGCCGGGCATCATGACTCACGCCAGTAATCCCAGTATTTCAGGAGGCCAAGGCGGGTGCATCTTCTAAGGACAGGAGTTCAAGACCAGCCTGGCAAACATGGTGAAATCACATCTCTACTGAAAATACAAAAGTTAGGTGGGCATGTTGGAGGACACCTGTAGTCCCAGTTACTCAGGAAGCTGAGGCAGAAGAATGGCTTAAATCCAGGAGGCAGAGGTTGCAGTGAGCCGAGATCATGGCATTGTACTCCAGCGTGGGTGATGAGCATGAAACTTCATCTCAAAAAAAAAAAAAAAAATTGAAAACTTGTTATAGGCTTTGCCACATTCCTCAAACTTGTACGATTTTTGTCCAGTATGAATTATGTGTAAGAAAGGTTCAGAACTTCCTAAAAGCTTTGTCACATTCTTTGTATTTGTAGGGTTTATGTTTCATATAAATTCTCATATTTAGTAAAAGTTGATAGCTGAGCCGGGCGCGGTGGCTCAAGCCTGTAATCCCAGCACTTTGGGAGGCTGTGACGGGCGGATCACAAGGTCAGGAGATCGAGACCATCCTGGCTAACACGGTGAAACCCCGTCTCTACTAAAAATACAAAAAACTAGCCGGGCAAGGTGGCGGGCGTCTGTAGTCCCAGCTACTCGGGAGGCTGAGGCAGGAGAATGGCGTAAACCCGGGAGGCGGAGCTTGTAGTGAGCTGAGAGCCGGCCACTGCACTCCAGCCCGGGCGACAGAGCAAGACTCCGTCTCAAAAAAAAAAAAAAAAAAAAAAGTTGATAGCTGGCTATAAAGGCTTTCCCACATTCATCAAACTCACAGGGTTTCTCTCCAGTATGAATTATCATATGTCTAGTAAGGGCAGAGGTGTCCTTAAAGGCTTTGTCGCATTTTCTTATTTGTTGGGTTTCTCTTCCACATGAATTATCTCATGTCTACTAAGGTGTGAGGATGAAATAAAGGCTTTGCCACATTTATCACACTTGTACAGTTTCCCTCCAATATGAATTTTCTTATGTATAAAAAGGATAGTGGGTTAAAAGCTTTGCCACATTCTTCACATTTATAGTTTCTCTCCAGTATGAATTACCCTATGTGTAGTAAGGGTAGAGGAGCACTTAAAGCCTTTGCCACATTCTTCACATTTCTAGGGTTTCTCTCCAGTATGAATTCTCTTATGTCTAGTAAGGATAAAGGAGCGCTTAAAAGCCTTACCACATCGTTCACATTTGTAGGGTTTCTCTCCAGTATGAATTCTCTTATGTGCAGTAAGGTGTGAGGACGAGTTGAAGGCTTTGCCACATTCTTCACATTTATAGGGTTTCTCTCCAGTATGAATTCTCCTATGTGTAGTAAGGATAGAGAAGCACTTAAAGGCCTTGCCACATTCTTCACATTTGAAGGGTTGCTCTCCAGTATGAATTATCTTATGTGTAGTAAGGCAAGAGGAGTACTTAAAGGCTTTGCCACATTCTTCACATTTGTAGGGTTTTTCTCCAGTATGAATTCTCTTATGTGTAGTAAGGTGTGAGGACCAGTTGAAGGCTTTGCCACATTCTTCACATTTGTAGGGTTTCTCTCCAGTATGAATTATCTTATGTGTAGTAAGGGATGAGAAGTACTTAAAGGCTTTGCCACATTCTTCACATTTGTAGGGTTTCTCTCCACTGTGAATTCTTTTATGTGTAGTAAGGACAGAGGAGTGCTTAAAGGCCTTGCCACATTCTTCACATTTGTAGGGTTTCTCTCCACTGTGAATTATCTTATGTGTAGTAAGGATAGAGGAGCGCTTAAAGGCTTTGCCACATTCTTCACATTTGTAGGGTTTCTCTCCAGTATGAATTATCTTATGTGTAGTAAGGTTAGAGGAGCGCTTAAAGGCCTTTCCACATTCTTCACATTTGTAGGGTTTCTCTCCACTATGAATTATCTTATGTGCAGTAAGGTATGAAAACCGGCTAAAGGCTTTGCCACAGTCTTCACATTTGTACCGTCTCTCTCCACTATGAATTATCTTGTGTGTAGTAAGGTGTGAGGACCAGTTGAAGGCTTTGCCACATTCTTCACATTTGTAGGGTTTCTCTCCAGTATGAATTTTCTTATGTGTAGTAAGGGTTGAAGACTTGTTAAAAGTTTTGCCACATTCTATACATTTGAAAGGTTTTTTTCCAGTATGTCTTATCTTATGTCTGTTTGAATCTGAAAATTTACGAACGACTTTCACATATTTATCACACTGAAATATTTTCCTTTGGGTAGTTGTCAAATATTGGTTAAGTCCATTATAACCTCTTTTGTGCACCTTACACTCATCCACACTTTCACAGCCTTTTTTAAACTGTAAATTGTCATGTCCACATTTTTCATATCTTCTCAGTATCCCTTTATGGAAATAATCTTTTATGTTCTGCTCTGGCCAAAGGTCTTGGGTAAAATGAGAACACAAAACTGAAAGAAACAATAAAAACACATTACTTTGATTGCTAGACTCAGATAAATATAATTTACAAATCTAACCTATAAAGTTATACAAACTACCTAAGCAAGATGACACAGCAAAATATCGCAAGCTGTAATTTCTTCCTGGACATGTAAATGTAACAAAAACATACTGCCCAAAATACATTTGTAAAAAATTTATAAGTCAGTTAAGTGCATGAAGGGCCCCAGGCGAGCACAATGCAAAGAATCACATAGAAGATAAAGAAAAGCCTGTTACTTATACCCAACACAGCTCTTCCTGCTCTCCAGTATAACATTATGCCTTTAAAAGTAAATTCCCCGTCAGATGCAGTGGCTCATGCCCGTAATCCCAGCACTTTGGGAGGCGGACACGGGTGGATCATGAGAAATTCGCCCCCATGACCCAAACATGTCCCACCAGGTCCCACAGCCAACACTGAGGATTTCTATTGCAGCATGAGGTTTGGACAACATGGACATCCAAACCATATTATAGACCAACTAGGCTTCACAGACACACACAAAACTCTCCAGTCAAAACCAAGATAATACACAATATTTCTATTTGCATCTGGTGTATTCTGTTAGGACACATACCAAGTTTTGTTAAATTAAAAATACTGACTGTGTGCCATGGCTCTGGGCTATAATCCTAATACTTTGGGAGATTGATTGGGGCCAAAAGTTTGAGACCAGCCTGGGCAACATAGTGAGATCCTAACACTACAAACAAGCAATTAGCCAGACATGGTAGTGCATATCTACAGTCCTACCTACACAAAATACTGAGGTGAAGGGGATCACTTGAGCCCCGGAGGCTGAGGCTACAGTGAGCCACAATTCTGCCACTGCACTGCAGCCTGGGTGACAGTAAGCTCTTGTCTCAAAAAACAACAACAACCAATTATTTTAAAAACACTAAAAGTATACACTGTGTTTTCTAACAAAAATTGAATGAAACTAGGAATTAAAAAGCAAAAGTCAAACTGGAAAATTCAAAAATACATGAAAATGAAACACACTCTACAACATATTCTTGCTCAGGGGGCAAAAAATTTCATTTTTCAAAGATGTCAGTACAACCTACAGTTAAAACCTACAGTAACATGGCCAGGCGCGGTGACTAATGCCTGTAATCCCAGCACTTTGGGAGGCTGGGGTGGTGGATCACGAGGTCAGGAGATTGAGACCATCTGGCTAACACAGTGAAACCCTGTCTCTACTAAAAATACAAAAAATTAGCCGGGCATGGTGGCGAGTGCCTGTAGTCCCAGCTACTTGGGAGGCTGAGGCAGGAGAATGGCGTGAACCTGGGAGGTGGAGCTTGCAGTGAGCCAAGACTGCGTCACTGCACTCCAGCCTGGGTGACAGAGTGAGACTCTGACTCAAAAAAAAAAAAAAAAAACCTACAGTAACATAAACGATGTGACACTGACACAAAGATAAACAGATGAAAGAACAGAATAGAGAGCTCAGAAATGAACCCTTCTTTATGATCAGATGATCTTCCACAAAGTTGCCATGCGTACAAAATAGAGAGAAATAATCTCTTTTAAAAATGTTGAAAACAGGCCGGGCGCGGTGGCTCAAGCCTGTAATCCCAGCACTTTGGGAGGCCGAGACGGGCGGATCACGAGGTCAGGAGATTGAGACCATCCTGGCGAACAAGGTGAAACCCCGTCTCTACTAAAAAATACAAAAAACTAGCCGAGCGAGGTGGCGGGTGCCTGTAGTCCCAGCTACTCGGGAGGCTGAGGCAGGAGAATGGCCTAAACCCGGGAGGCGGAACTTGCAGTGAGCTGAGATCCGGCCACTGCACTCCAGCCTGGGCGACAGAGTGAGACTCCGTCTCAAAAAAAAAAAAAAAAAATGTTGAAAACAGTATCAAAACTGATAAAACAAAGTTGTTTATTTCCTTGAATGATACAATAATATATTTTATTTTATTTTTTTTTGAGACGGAGTCTCGCTCTGTCACCCAGGCTGGAATGCAGTGGGGCAATCTCAGCTCACTGCAAGCTCCGCCTCCCGGGATCACACCATTCTCCTGTCTCAGCCTCCGGAGTAGCTGGGACTACAGGTGCCCACCACCATGCCCAGTTAATGTTTTGTATTTTTCGTAGAGACGGGGTTTCACCTTGTTAGCCAGGATGGTCTCGATCTCCTGACCTCATGACCCCCTGCCTCATCCTCCCAAAGTGCTGAGATTACAGGCATGAGCCACCGCACCCGGCCAATTACATATTTTAAATAAAATGCTTAAACATAAAAATACACAAATGGGAAAAAGCATTTGAAAGAACATACAAAATTACGAATTTGTAGAGAAATAAAAAAAAAAAAAACACAATGACACACAAAATCAACTGATACCCATTAGGTGCAATGAAAATAAAACCGATGTTGATTGCTGGTGGAAAACAAAGACACAGCTATTATTTTAAAATGTTATAAATGTTCCTCATGTATAAATCTATATCCAAAATATGTAACACAGGCCATATGCAGTATCTCAAGCCTATAATCCTAGCAGTTTGGGAAGCTGAGGTGGGCAGATAGCCTGAAGTCAGGAGTTTGAGACCAGCCTGGCCAACATGGTGAAATACCATTTGTACTAAAAATAAAAGATTAGCCTGGCGATGTGACATGCACCTGTAATCCCAGCTACTTGGGAGGCTGAGGTAGGAGAATCACTTGAACCCAGAAGGCAGAGGTTGCAGTGAGCCGAGATCGCACCACCGCACTTTAGTCTGGGCAACAGAGTGAGACTCCATCTCAAAAAAAGGAAAACAACAAAAAAACAAAATATGCAACACAAGACCTGGAAGATATAATTGAAAATCCATGTTTATTGTACCAGTATTCACAAAAGCAACCCAGATGTCTCTTGATTTATAAACATATCAAAAAATGTAACATATACATATAATGAAGTATTATTCCACCTTAGAAAAAACAATATTCTCAATTTTAAGATGAACTTTGAGAATATTATGTCACCTGAATTAATTCAGTGACAGAATTATGGATACTGTATGATTCCATGTATATGAGATATCTTAAGTAGTCAAAATCATAAAATCAGAAAGTGGAAGGTATGTCTATTAAGGCCTGGAGAGAGGGTAAAATGAGCAGTTAGTACTTAATGGTCAATGACTTTTAGTTTTACAAGATATAAAGTTTCTAGAAGTCTTTTGTATACAATGTGAATATACTTAACATGCCTGAAATGAACAGCTGTTTTTTTTGAGACAGGGTCTCACTCTGTCACCAAAGCTGGAGTGTAGTGGTACAATTTTGACTTCCCCTCAATCTCCCAAGTAGCTGGGACCACAGCTGCACACCGCCATACCTGGCTATTATTAATTTTTTTTTTAGAGAGAGGGGTCACCATATGTTGCCCTGGCTGATCTCAAACTGTTGGGCTCCAGGGATCCTCCAGTCTTGGCCTCCCAAAATCCTGGGATTACAAATAAGAGCATCCACCTAGCCTGGCCCTGAAATGCACACTTCAATAGATTTAAGATGATAAATTTTATGTTATGTGTTTTAAGACAATTTTTTTAAAGAAAAACTGAAAAAAAAAACACCAGAATTATATATCTTTTCGAAAATTACTTTCAAATCATAGAAGTGTTTCTCTCACAAAAGCAAATATATAGTCATCATTAAACACATGGTGAAAATAAGACTATCTTGATGACGAGTCACTTAGACAAGATAAAACTACCATCAAAAATCAGCTAAGAAAGAATACAGCATGAGCCATACTAAAATTAGGGTAATATTTATAGATAAATACACATACATATGTAATCTGATTGTGATAGATATGCATAATTTATTATCTTAAATTGACTTAAAATGTACAAAAAGAATTGCAAATTGTCTAAAATTGTAATACATAAATAAACCCAAAACACCCAATAAACTAATGTTAAGAAACCTACACTGAGGCCAGGTGCAGTGGGTCACATCTGTAATCCCAGCACTTTGGGAGACCAAAGCATGCAAATCCCGAGGTCAGCAGTTCCAGACCAGATTGGCCAATATGGTGAAACCCCATCTTTGCTAAAAATACAAAAATTAGCTGAGCGTGGTGGCACATGCCTGTAGTCCCAGCGTCTCAGGAGGTCAAGGCAGAAGAATCACTTGAACCCCAGAGGGGTTCAAAACTTCAAAACAACAAGAGAAATGTTTACTCATAAAATCTTGTATTCAACATTGATGTATAATTTTAAAAAATTGTCAGGCCAGGCGCAGTGGCTCACAACTGTTATCTCAACATTTTGGGAGGCCAAGATGAGCAGATCACCTGAGGTCAGGAGTTCAAGACCAGCCTGGCCAACGTGGTGAAGCCCCATCTCTACTAAAAATACAAAAATTAGCTGGGGATGGTGACACATGTCTGTAATCCCAGCTACCTGGGAGACTGAAGTATGAGAATAGTTTGAACCCAGGAAGTGGATGTCGCAGTGAGCCAAGATCATACCACTGCACTCCAGCCTGGGTGACAGAGCGTGACTCCATCTCAAAAAAAAAAAAATGTCTAGATAATTGCAATATTTAACTATTAGTATGTACTCACTAAATGCAAGTATTCTGAATCATTGGCATGCACTGTGTGGCCGTAAAATTTCAGAGAATATAGAGTATAATTATAAATAGAAGATTCTAATAAGAAAATAAATTAGCATTTAAAAGAAACTAGTTACTTTTAATGTTTTCAATATATGGTATTCTTACACAAAATGAAACTGCTGTAATCCAACTTTAGAAACAAAGAGTAGCCTTACATTGTTAAATAAAAAAATACATATTTTCCAGAGTAGTGTTAGACCCTCTGATATGTAAAACAAATATTAGGAAATAAACTATTTTATTATGGAGATATAGGCTGAAAAAAGTAGATGAACATCCTATAATTCCTTTTTGCCTGCAGCAAACTTAAATTTATAAATAACTATTTTAGTAACTATGGGTGCCTACTAATTATGCAATTTACTTCAGGCATACCATGCAAATTCTAGCATATTTTCTTAAATATCTGAATCTAAAATTACAAATAAATCTGACAGAGAAAATAGAAAGTAAAAACATATAGGGAGAGTGACATCAGTGAGATGAAAAGATTAAAAGTGCTGTATTTTCATATTCCCTTACGGCAAAACAATGTCAGCCATCTCTGACAAAAATACTTTTATGAGAGAACCAGGATTATGGCTCACACCTGTAATAATAGCTCCATGGTACATTAAGGTTGGAGAACTGCTTCAGGCCAGGATTTTGAGACCAGCCTGGGTCTCAAAGACCAGATCAAAGATGTAGCAAGATGCCATCTCCAAAATAAGTGCCTCTGAGGGAGATCTGAGAGCCAGTGAGGGAGTTATGAAATGCTGTTAAAGCTTAAGATTGAGAAGTGTTCTATTCAGAAGGCAGGCCCTCATTCAGGTGGGAAACTACAGGACCCTAGTTCATGGCTACAGACCAGGATAGGATTCACCCAACTTAGTCCCACTGAGAATTCTGAACTTACTCTGTAACCACCCCAAACTCCCAGCCACAGTCTGGCAGAGGTCCTTCCATTCCAGAGACCTAGAAGAAGACACCCATTTACAGCAATGTAGGCAGGCCTGCAGCCCTTGGCCTTTACTGGGGTTCCTGAAGTGGTTCCTGACTCAGTTTCAGTTACTTGAGCCACAGTTTATGGTCAGTTCTGCCTACATAGAAACCCACACAACTGGGCTAGAAGGGGTGCCTCATGCCTGTAATTCCAGTACTTTCAGAGGCCAAGGCAGATCATCTGAGGTCAGGAGTTTGAGACCAGCCTTGCCAACATGGTGAAACCCGGTCTCTACCAAAAAAATACAAAAAAATTAGCTGGGTGTTGTGGCGAGCACCAGTAATCCCAGCTACACAGCAGGCTGAGGCAGGATAACCGCTTGAACCTGGGAGGCAAAGATTGCAGTGAGCTGAAATCATGCCATTGGACTTTAGCCTGGGCAATAAGAGTGAAACCCAACCCCATCTTGGGGGGGGAAAAAAAGAAAGAAAAGAAAAGAAAAGAATCCATTGCAATTGAAGAAAAATAAGTAAAAGTTGCTGTTTGTGGATCATACCTCTTATATTTAAAAAACCATAAACAGTACATTAAAACTTACCTAAACTAACAAATACACTGAGTAAATTAGCAAAATATAAAATTAACACACAAGTGTATGTATGGTTTCATATACTTAAAACAATCTGATAAAATAGAGGAAGAAAAAATCTTATTTAATATAGCATGAAATAATAAATTTCTGGCCGGGTGCGGTGGCTCAAGCCTGTAATCCCAGCACTTTGGGAGGCCGAGACGGACGGATCACGAGGTCAGGAGATCGAGACCATCCTGGCGAACACGGTGAAACCCCGTCTCTACTAAAAAATACAAAAAAACTAGCCGGGCGAGGTGGCGGGCGCCTGTAGCCCCAGCTACTCGGGAGGCTGAGGCAGGAGAATGGCGTAAACCCGGGAGGCGGAGCTTGCAGTGAGCTGAGATCCGGCCACTGCACTCCAGCCCGGGCGACAGAGCGAGACTCCGTCTCAAAAAAAAAAAAAATAAATAAATAAATAAATAAATAAATTTCTGAGAAAAAAATTAACCAAGAAGGTAAGAAAATGTTTACAACAAAAAAAGAAAAAATGAGAAGATCCAAATACATTTTAAAATATTTTATGTCTAGAGACTGAAAGAATAAATCTTATTAAAGTGTCATATTATCCAAAGTGATCTATAGATTTCATAAACTTCCTGTCAAAATTGCAGTGGTTTTTTTTTTACAGTAATAGAAAATACAATTCTAAAATTTACATCAAACTAAAATAAACTCTGAATAGCCAAAACAATCTTGAAAAAAAAGAACAAAGCAGAAGGATATCATCTTATAATTTCAAACTACATTTTAAAACTGTGTAGTAATAAAAATAGAAAGGACTAAGCAGGAAAAAAATAAAAATTCAACAGAAACTACTACTTTCACACATTTCAGACCTGATGCAAAAAGAGAAATAATTCTCAAAATCATGAGGATATGTATGTGTCCCCAAAACAACAAAAAAGCAGCCAGATTGTGCAGTCTTTTACATGCCATGAAGAGGACTTTGGCTCTCACTGTGAACTTGAAGGGAGCTCACTGAAAGAAAAGTAGAATTTTTACAGATTTTAAAAGCATAAGCAGAAGATGCCCCTTTAAAAGAGCAAAATTTTAAAAAAGAAAAAAAAAAACAAAAAAACAGCTGACTAGGAACTATTTCCTTTGGAACACAGCTTCCCAAATCACACTCTAAGGACTGGCCTTCTCTTTGACCTCGGGACCTCTTATCTGTGTCATCTGTTGTATTCATTTTCATTCGCACCTACCTGAGGGGTTGGTTACCATGTCATGTTTCTTCATAGTCAAAGGTTTTTCTCCTTGCTCCAGACAGGCGATGAGGTCTGGCTTAGAGACCACAATACCTGTTTTATTAAAAACAAATAACATGAATCTTGCTCATATTCTCCACTTGCAAGCTAGTAATGTGCTCAGCAAAGACAATGTAATAAAATATTCTAGTAAATTAATACCGAAATACAAATTTATAACAGAAATTTCTAAATATTTAGAAAATACTTTCAATTTGCCGAGTGCAGTGGCTCACGCCTGTAATCCCAGCACTTTGGGAGGCCGAGGCGGGTGAATCACTAGGTCAGGAGTTCGAGACCAGCCTGGCCAGCATGGTGAATCCCCATCTCTACTAAAACTACAAAAATTAGCTGTGCATGCTGATGTGCGCCTGTAGTCCCAGATACTCGGGAGGCTGAGGCAGAACTGCTTGAACCTAGGAGGCTGATGTTGCAGTAACCCGAGATCACACCACTGCACTCCAGCCTGGGTGACAGAGCAAGACTCCGTTTCAAAAAAAAAAAAAACAAAAAACAAAAAGAAAGAAAGAAAATAACTTTCAATTTGTAGGTTTCTTAATTTTCCTGCCTGGCACTACTGAATCAAAAATTGGTGGTGGTAATTAGGTTTTCAGGTGGAAGCTACAATATTTTATGCCACCAAATTTCTGGAATTACCACTAATTTAGAGTGAGGATTACAGCTCACAGCTCACCTCAGAAATATGGAAAGCTTGGATTAAGATGAAACATCTTGAAGAAATTTTTTTTCTTTTCTTTTTTCTTTTTTTTTCCTTGAGATGAAATCTTGCTCTGTTGCCCAGGCTGGAGTGCAATGGCATGATTTCAACTCACTGCAACCTCTGCCTCCCGGATTCAAGCTATTCTCCTGCCTCACCCTCCTGAGTAGCTGGGATTATAGCCGCGTGCCACCATGCCTGGCTAATTTCTTCTACTTTAAGTAGAGATGGGGTTTCACCATGTTGGCCAGGCTGGTCTTGAACTCCTGGCCTCAGGTAATCCCCTCACCTCAGCCTCCCAAAGTGCTGGGATTACAGGCAAGAGGCACCAAAGAGTTTCTTTTCTAAATGACCGAATTCTGAAGATTTTCTTGAAAAAGTGGATCTGAAACTCTTTTATAAAAGAATAAATTACTAAAAAAATTCTACAAAAAAGAGAAATTAAAACCTTTTGTGTATATTATGAATAATGTATTAAAGTTTTTCTCACCAAGGAAGACCAGGTTTCTGTAGTTCTCTAACATCACATTCCTATATAAATTCCGCTGTGCAGTGTCCAGGCAACGCCACTCCTCCAGAGAGAATTCTATGGCCACGTCTCTAAATTGCAATGGCCCCTGAAACACACACACATACGTTTTTACCAAGTGGTCATGGGTGGAATTTTTAATTTGACTTAAGGTGAAATGAGAGAGTAAAGACAAATGGTTCTGACTTATAGGACTAAAATTATCCAATAAAATAACTTTCAAAACAGAAATTTTATCTAATGTATTCTCTGAGAAAAAGAACAGCATAAGATCCACAACATCAGTTCATATATTTTTCTAGATAGTAAAGTGTAAAATTAAGGAACACAAACATGTACATTTTTGAGTGCTATGTTTACACCATATGGAATGAGTTGTGAATATTCAGATGAAAAAGATATGTTGAGTTAGAAGGCACCTTTCAAATTTAAATATATACAATAAGTTGAAGACCTTATTGTGCAGGGGTTTTTTTCCAGAAGATCTGGAATAAAGTCTGATCTTTTGAATTTCTAACAAGCTCACCAATAATGTCAATGTTTTTGGCCCAAGAAGGATATTTTGTCAAACATCCAGTAAGTGGAAGAGCCTGTGTTTTTCTCAGTTTTTCTGGCCTGTAACAAAGATAAATTTTCCAAAGAAAAATATATAGACAAAATTAAGAAAAAAGGACAACTGCCAGATTAAATGTGATGGTTTATTCACATGAGCTGCATAAAGATACTTAATAATGAAGAGAAAAATAATCAGCTATATAGTGAAAAAAATCTGTCAGAGCCATTTAAGCAAGTGAATCATTAACCATTAACTGCACTAGGAGAAATTTTGATGATGTGCTAATGCACAGAGAAGAACACAGCATCACTATTGAAATATTCCTCTTTCAAAAAAGTAAATAAAATCTGATTTAATCATAAAAAATCATCAGTTTTACGCAAACCTCAAAATACAGATAACTCCTATGTTCTGTAATTTTTAGTAGTAATTTTAAGTAGACTTCATTTAGCACCCTAGAGAGCAGGTATCTCCTAATAAGTTTTTTTCAGAACTTTCTGGGTAATAAATGCCATCCCATTTTAAATGAGCAAATTATTATTATTATTATTATTTTTTTTTTTTGAGGTGAAATCTCACTCTTGTCCCCCAGGCTGGAGTGCAATGGTGTGATCTTGGCTCACTGCAACCTCCACCTCCTGGGTTCAAGCGGGTCTCCTGCCTCAGCCTCCCGAGTAGCTGGGATTACAGGCGTCTGCCACCATGCCCAGCTAATTTTTGTATTTTTAGTAGAGACAGGGTTCCACCATGTTGGCCAGGCTGGTCTCGATCTCCTGACCTCAGGTGATCTGCCCACCTCGACCTTCCAAGGTGCTGGAATTACAGGCATGAGCTACCACGCCCAACCTAAATAAGCAATTACTTTTTTTTTTTTTTTTTTGAGACAGAGTCTCGCTCTGCTGCCCAGGCTGGAGTGCAGTGGCCCAACCTTGGCTCACTGCAACCTCCGCCTCCCAGGTTCAAGCTATTCTGCTGCCTCAGCATCCTGAGTAGCTGGGATTACAGGCACCCCCCCGCCATACCCAGCTAACTTTTTCCATTTTTAGTAGAGACGGGGTTTCACTGTGTTAGCCAGGTTGGTCTCAATCTCCTGATCTGGTGATCCATCTACCTTGGCCTCCCAAAGTGCTGGGATTACAGGCGTGAGCCACTGCGCCCGGCCAATAAGCAATTTCTTAATCCTGTTCCGCATACAGCTAATGGCACATGCGAATGGAGCCTCAACATTACATGTTCTCTGTCTTTACTAAGGACCACAGTTTTCCGCAATAGAAATCTTGAATATCCACATCTTTCCATGTTCAACAGCCACAAAGGGAACATTTTTAATACTGCAGATCATAAATTCTTGTTGAGAAATCTGCATGGCATATGAGAAATTATGATTTAGAGAATGAAGAAAACGCTCCGGGAAACAGCAAAGAAATATTTTTCAGACACCTTTGACTATTATAAGAATTTTAAGAAGTATTTAAACCAAACTCCTTAGGGAGGAAAAACACAAGTAGAGAAGTAAAGGGTTGAAAGCACTAAACGCATGGCAGTCCAGGAGGCAGAGTGGGAGTGGACACAGCTTTTCGGCTGAGGCATGTTTACCTGAAGAAAAGCCTTTTTTTTTTTTTCTATCTCCTCCTTCACTGGAATTCCTTCTCAGATGAGATTCTGTGGACTAATTACACCTGTATCTGGAGAATATGTCTTTAAAAGTGTCAGTACCACATGTTTACCTGCTAGCATGACATCAACTGGTAGAAAAAGACAGAAAAAGTCCACCCATTTCTGTCCTTTAAAACAGAAGAGGTTCAGAAACAATGAGCTGCTCCATAAAGATGAAAATAGAAGTTTCTCCTTTCCTGTCCTCAGGTGCCCTCCCCTGCCACAGACATCACCCATTTCTGCTACAGTAATGGAAAAATGTGCCACACTGATGTGTCCCTATCAAACCCAAACAGAACAGGCCCTGCAGCCACCCTTTAGTGCAAAGGTGGAACTTAATTCTCATGAATGTATTTTGCAGCCTTCATATCTGATTCAGGCCTCACCTTACAGTCACATGAGGCCCTTTACTAAAACAATATGGATGCTTCCACCCACAACAATAAACAAACTGTGGGGAGGGCATAAGAGATTTCTGCAAATTGGCCATGTGATCCTAATGAGAAGCCTGGGCTGATAACCACTAAGATAAGTATTGCCTCTCAAGCTTTAACGAGCTTGTAATTCACTTGGTAATTTCAGTGCCACTTTATGTATTGTGACTCTGGAGGTTTGAAAAGGGTCCATGAATGGGTGTTTAAACAAGCCCCCTGTCAATGCTGATGTTGCTCCCCATTGACTCATTATTACTATTAGTCAGAGAAGCAGGCACAGCAGAGGGTCCCTTACACTCAGCACTTGTCACAACTAAATACTTGTACAAGCAAGGACAACCCATCTCCATCCTAAAGTTTTATATTCTTTGCTGGCTCTTTAAAGTTTACAAGAGGAAACAGAAGGCAGAAATGTCTGAATAAGTCTGTATTTAAAAAACAATATATACCCATGTGCTGATGCAATGTTTATTAAGCAGGTACTATGTGCTCAAGAGTGTGATACAAAGCACTGTGCTGGGCATAACACATTATGTGATTTAATTCTTATAACACCCTGGGAGCTGCTACTAAGGATTTAACAATTTTCAAGATTCAGGTAAAAGGCCCAGCATTTTTATTTCTTCTTCTGTTTCTCTGTCATCCATTTTTAAAAAATTGTACAGAATAAAAGCTCAATATAGACAGATGAAAGAGATATAGAAAGAGGTTAATGTAGTTTAGACAAAGTTTTATTCTGTTTATATTTACTTTTTTGTGACTTACGGAGCAACTACTGGATCTGCAGGAATAGAAAACAAGTTTCTAAATACAATGTCTCTGCAAGCACTGGTTTTAATAGAACATTTAAAAACTAGTACCCTAAAATACATACTTTATTTATCCCATTGATCTGCTTTGCGGTTTCAGGAAATTGTGACCACTGGCTCTAGAAAGGCAGCAAGATTCACCAGCCAAAACTCTGATCTCTTCCAATCAGTTATCTGAGGCAAGACTTCCAAAAAGGGTGAATCTGAACAGGTCTGGAGGAGGGTGAGGACCCTATGTAAAATTCTGCTCTCTATGCCACTGCGGTACTACCAGTTTTGCTTTTTCTAAGCTTACCTAAAAAAACTCCTTAAATCCCAGAATTTCTGTAATGTTAATATTTTCTAGCTTAGAAAACCTATGAACTTTATACTATTTTATACTACATTCTAATACGCAATTTAAACAAATCCTTTAAGGTTTTCTAGGGTAATTTTTTTTTTTTTTTTTGAGATGTAGTCTCACTTTGTCACACAGGCTGGTGTGCAGCAGTGCCATCTTGGTTCACTACAACCTCTGCCTCCAGGGTTCAAGTGATTCTTCTCCCTCAGCCTCCCAAGTAGCTGTGACTACAGATGCGTGCCACCACACTTGGCTAATTTTTTTTTTGAGACGGAGTCTCGCTCTGTTGCCCAGGCTGGAGTGCAGTGGCGCGATCTCAGCTCACTGCAAGCTCCGCCTCCCGGGTTCACGCCATTCTCCTGCCTCAGCCTCCCGAATAGCTGGGACTACAGGAGCCTGCCACCATGCCCAGCTAATTTTTTATATTATTAGTAGAGATGGCATTTCACCATATTAGACAGGCTGGTCCCGAACTCCTGACCTTGTGATCCACCGGCCTTGGGCCCCCAAAGTGCTGGGATTACAGGCATGAGCAACCACACCCAGCTTTTCTAGGGTAATTTTATTAGAAAATAAATATGTACACGTGGCAAGGTAAAAGAAATAGAAATTATACAGCCAGGCATGGTGGCTCACGCCCATAATCCCAGCACTTTGGGAGGATGACATGGGTGGATCATGACCTCAGCACTTTGAGACCAGCCTGACCAGATGGTGAAACCCCATCTCTACTAAAAATACAAAAATTAAAAAAAAAGATATATACAAATTAGTTGGGAGTGGTGGCCAGCACCTGTAATCCCAGCTACTCAGGAGGTTGAAGCAGAATTGCTTGAACCAGGACGGCAGAGGTTGCAGTGAGCCCAGATCACACCACTGCACTCCAGCCTGGGTGGCAGAGACTCCGTCTCAAAAAAAAAAAAAAAAAAGAACTTATAATAACAATTCTTCTGTTCATAAATATGCTTTCAGATGTAGACACCAGAAATCTCAAAAATATAAAGAAAGTGGCCTAAATAAAGCCTCAGATTTTGGACACATCTATTTATTGTACCAAGCGTATGATGCATAATTCAATTATTTATCCAGTTGCTTGTCTAGACTAAAAGTTTCTGGATTGTAGGAACCAAGACTGCTTAATAGTTTTTTTTAATGGCCCTATAAAATGGGAGCAACTTGTTTGTCCATTTGGGTCTCCAGATCTTTTCCTTCTTTATCGTCCAAGTACCAGAAAACTGGAGAAACTCTCATCTGGGTACCAACCAACAAGGGGATGAACAAACACAGAATGACTCATTTCTCTTACACTGAGACAGAAGGAGAATTAACCACTCTTGTCAGCCTAACACAATTCTGCTCTGAACATCCTCAAATGCCTCAAAGACACCTACGTGATTTTGAGGGAATTTCCAGTGACCCTGGGCTGATGGCCCAATGATAAGCCAGGCTGGAGAGACTCAAGCTGAAGACCAATGCAACAGAATAGAGAGCCCAGAAATAATGGCACCCTCCTGCAACCATCAGATTTTTGACAAAGCTGACAAGAGAAATGTGGGAAGAATTCTCTCTTTAATAAATGGTGCTGGAATAACTACCTAGCACTATGTAGAAGACAGAAACTAGGTCCCTTCATTATAGCATATACAAAAATCAACTCAAGATAAATTAAACACTTAAGTGTAAAATTATAAGAAACACTGCATGACAACCTAGGAAATACCATTCTAGACATAGAAACTGGCAAAGACTTCATGATGAAGCTACGAAAAACAACTGCAACAAAAGCAAAAATTGACAAATGGGACCTATTTAAACTAAAGAGCTTCTTCACAGCAAATAAACTATCAACAGAGTAAACAGACAACCTATAGAAGAAAGAAAATATTTGCAAACTTTGCCTCTGACAAACATCTCATATCCAGAATTTATTAGAAACTTAAACAAATTTAAAAGAAAAAAACAAACAACCCCATTAAAAAGTAGGCAAAAAAGATGAACAGATGCTTTTCAAAAGAAGACATACATGTGGCTAGCAAGCATATGAAAAAAAATGCTCATCTCTAATGATTAGAGAAATTAAAAGGAAAACCATAATGAGATACCACCTCACACCAGTCTGAATGGCTATTTTTAAAAAGTCAAAAAATAACAGATACTGGCAAGGTTGCAGAGAAAACGGAATGCTTATACTCTGCTGGTGGGAGTGTAAATTAGTTCAACAACTGTAAAAAGCAGTGTGGTGATTCCTCACAGAACTAAAAACAGAATTATCATTTGACCCAGGAATCTCATAATTGGGTATATACCCAAAGAAATATAAATTATTATATTATAAAGACACATCCGCATGCATGTTCACTGCAGCACTATTCACAATAGCAAAGACATGGACAGGCCCTAAATGCCTATCAATGGTAGACTGGATAAAGAAAACATGGTATGGTCAGATGCGGTGGCTCATACCTGTAATCCCAGCACTTTGGGAGGCTGAGGCAGGTGGACTGCCTGAGCTTCGAAGTTTCAGACCAGTCTGAGAAAACAATGCAAAATCCTGTCTCCACGGAAAATACAAAAAGAAAAATTGGCAAGGTGTGGTAATGCCCATGTGTAGTCTCAAGAAGAGGATGAGGCAGGAGAGAATTGCTTGAGCCTGGGAGGTTGAGGCTAAAGTAAGCCAATATCATGCGATGGCACTCGAGCCTGGGCAATAAGGGAGACCCTGTCTTCAAAAATTAAATAAATACAAAATACGGTACATAAATATCATGGAATACTTTGTGGCCATTAAAAAACAAAATCATGTTGTTTCCTATAACATCAGTGACGCTAGAGACCATTATTCTTAGAAAACAAGTGCAGAGGCCTGGTGCAGTGGCTCATGCCTGTAATCCCAGCACTTTGGGAGTCAAATGTCAGTTGATCACTTGAGGTCAGCAGTTTGAGACCAGCCTTCCCAACATGGAGAAACCCTATCTCTACTAAAAATACAGAATTAGCTGGGCGTGGTGGCACGCACCTGTAATCCCAGTTACTCAGGAGGCTGAGGTAGGACAATCACGTGAAACTGGGAGATGTAGGTTGCAGTGAGCCTGGATCACACCACTGCACTCCAGCCTGGGCAACAAGACTGAAACTCCGTCTCCAAAAAAAAAAAAAAAGAAATAAAAAGAAAATAATGCAGAAACAGAAAACCAAATGCATGTTATTATTTATAAGTAACAGCTAAATAATAAGAACACATGAACACAAAGAGGAGAACAACAGATGCTGTGGCCTAGTTGAGGGTAGAGGGTAGAAGACTAAGAGGATCAGAAAATATACCTGTTTTGTGCTATGCTTAATACTTCAGTGACAAAATAATCTGTACACAAAACCCCCATGTACCAAAACAAACCCAAGTATACCCCGAAACAAAAATAAAAACTAAAAGAAAAAAATTAAATCCCTGGGTGGGAGAGTGCAATGTGGGTGAGAGGACCGATCTTTGCTAGATAGTAGTCCCAATGCAGCTGTACTCTGATTTATTACTGTGTGCATGCAGACATATGAGATTATGAACAGCTGGTCCAAAATGCTAGGTTGGTGGAGAAAACAGGTTGCTGCTGCAGATTTAATATCTGGGGGTGGGGATATGTCAGGAGACTTGTAGAGACTTGTGGGTTCTTGCCAAGAAACACTAGGATCAAAAATGCCATGGTGAAGTTCCTGAGGGTGGTGCCTACACCTCAGAAGAGTGTGGCCATGTCAATGTCTAGTGTGTGTGTTTGTGAGTGGGTGGGAATCCCGTGGTGGCAGCTGTGGGAAAAGGGGGTCTGTCATCAGAGCTCCTTTCTTCTAAGTTTTCAGTCCTCTGTCACCCTGCGAGAATACCTGGAATCACAGGACAATGGGCAGTGTGACAGCCTGTGTACTGGACAGCAGAGCTCCCATTCCCAAACACCTAGAGTTTTATTCCAGGCCAGGCCTCTGTGATATCTTTTTTCTGGAACCAAATTTGTAGAGTTTGCTGAAAATCAAACAATTCTCCAACACCAACACACTGTCTAATATTTGAATTCTGACACCACCCAGCGTCAACACAGACCCTGATTCAGGGCTTGGTCCCACAACACTGTCCTCACTGCAGATGCCAGTCACAAACCCCATGGGCTTTTCTTTTTTTTTTTTTTTGAGACGGAGTCTCGCTCTGTCTCCCGGGCTGGAGTGCAGTGGCCGGATCTCAGCTCACTGCAAGTTCCGCCTCCCGGGTTTAGGCCATTCTCCTGCCTCAGCCTCCGGAGTAGCTGGGACTACAGGCGCCCGCCACCTCGCCCAGCTAGTTTTTTGTATTTTTTAGTAGAGACGGGGTTTCACCATGTTAGCCAGGATGGTCTCGATCTCCTGACCTCGTGATCCGCCCGTCTGGGCCTCCCAAAGTGCTGGGATTACAGGCTTGAGCCACCGCGCCCGGCCTCCCATGGGCTTTTCTACGCTTCTGAACTACTGTTTAAAAACTAGGGAGTCCCACAACCTCCCTGAAGTTCGATAATTTGGTAGAGCTACTCACAGAGCTCAGCAAAACACTGTAGTTAGGTTTACCAGTTTCATATATGAAATGCAGACCAGGAAAAGCCAAATGGAAGAAAAGCATAGAACAAAGAAAAGAGATGGGGAAAGATGAAACACATAGATAATCCTGGAAAGTATTTGTGATTAATAAAATTCTCCATCCTTTGTGTGCTCCAGGAACAGTTTATGGAAAGAAACACTCTTCCCATTATGACTTAGATGGTGCTCTCTTTTCTTACTTATCACACAGCCAGACACACACACTGCACATTTTCTCCTTTTTCTCATTAAAAAAATCAGCTGAATTTGTCTTCCATGCTCAAAATAAACTATTTCTTCACTCTGTCACCCAGACTGAAGTGCAGTTTTGCGATCTCGGCTAACCACAACCTTTACCTCCCAGGTTCAAGCGAATCTCCTGCCTCAGTCGTATGAGAAGCTGGGATTACATGCATGCACCACCATACCTGCATTTTTTATTTTTATTTTTATTTATTTATTTATTGGTCTCGAACTCCCAACCTCAGGTGATCTGCCCACCTCAGCCTCCCAATAATTTTTGTATTTTAGTAGAGACAGGATTTCACCATTTTGGCCAGGCTGGTGTCAAACACCTGACCTCAGGTCCACCTGCCTCAGCCTCCCAAAGTGCTGGGATTACAGGTGTGAGCCACTACACTTAGCCTAAAATAAAATAATCCTTAGTCCAACTTTTCTTAAGCTTATCTCCCTCCTTCAGGCTCCTGAACTTTGTGCTACCCTCAGTCTGAGTCTGAGTCAACATACAACCCCATTTTAGGTCCCTCCTAAGAACACGCTGATTTCAGGGTAAGACATTCTCTGATCTAATATCTGACTTTTTCACTCTCCATTTGCTATTCCCTTCCCACCTCCTTTCTAATCTTGTTTGCTCCTCCCTAAAAAAGAACGCTCTTTTCTGCCTACATCTTTGCAAGCCATAAAGATCTTATACTTAGTTGGCACTTTCTGCTGTTGCAATAATTTTTTGGAATTCATTTTTTTTACATAAATCTAATGTTTTTTATTTTACGAAGTGTAGAAAGTGCCGCAAAACATAAAAACTTCATCACCAGTAAGACCCTCTCAGTTTCCTTTCATCTTAATCTCAACTGCAACTGCCTGTGGATCCCCAGCTTTCTAGGGCTCTGTAGCTTCTCTCAGGATAAAGACTCCTTCCATGGCTGGGATGAGCAAGCTGGGAAATCTGCAGGGGAGGCTCCCCAGAAAAAAACTGAGTCTTTAATAACATCCTGTTGCAGGCTTAATATTAGCCTTAGCTTGGAGTTCTTAGGTTCAAGCTTTAATTTCCATATCAGTTATTCACTTGGTTTTTGAAACTAAGTGTTTGAAAAATCCAGGGAAATTACTCAAACACAGTTTACATAAGAGAAGGAAATTTTAAGGTGCTTACTTTTTTTTTTTTTTTTTTAAGACAGAGTCTTCCTCTGTTGCCAGGCTGGAGCGCAGTAGCAGGATCTCAGCTCACTGCAACCTCCACCTCCCGGGTTCAAGCGATTCTCTCATTCCTGCCTCCTGAGAAGCTGGGATTATAGACATTTGTCATCACACCCAGCTAATTTTTGCATTTTTAGTAGACATGGGGTTTCCCCATTTGGGCCAGGCTGATCTTCAAGTCCTGACCTCAAGTGATCCGCCTGCCTCGGCCTCCCAAAGAGCTGGGATTACAGGCGTGAACGATCGCACCCGGCCCCATAAATTTTTAATCGCAGAAAACAGAAACTGTGAACCCCACGGACCAAAGCTCTTCCCTTTCCAGCTCTTCCCTGACCCGCACCCCGAGTCAGGATTCTCCCTTGACGACCCTCCGGTGGTCCCTGCACATTCTGGGAGAGATGGGGCGCTGCGGGTGCAGAGCTGCCCACAGAGCGCTCCGGGCCACAGCACGGTCACTGCGCAGGGAAGAGACAGGAGGCCCGTGGGCCCGGCTGTCGGCGTAGCCGCCATCTTATGGCTGAACGGGGCTGAGGCCGAGCTGGGCAAGCAGAACTTGGGGTGCAGATTGTGGAGCTGACTGCCCGGAGGCCTGAGTCCCGCCACAGCTACTTCCCACCGGTTCCAACCAGCGCGTCCCCCTCTCTCGGGATGTCGGACCGGCACTCTCACCATTTCTAAGTTTCCAGGGGGTCCCGGCGTCTTAGCTGTGAATCTCCCAATACCTGCAGGACACAGGGCCACAGAGGCTGGGCCTCTAGGAGTAGAGGACACACAGCAGTGAAGAAGACACCTGAAGTTCCGGCTGCAGCGAGAGACAAAGGCCCCGCCAAACCCGGAAGCCTTACGGGTCACTCTGGCTGCGTGCCTGATTGGACGGTTTCCAGCCCAGCGTCCCTGATTGGATAATGCTTAAGGCCTCGCCCCCTCAGGCCCTGAGTGACAGAAGATGTGATCAGACGCTGGGCTGAGTGAACAAAGAGCCACAGCCTAAGCAGCAGCCTTTTCAAACAGGGCTTCCTCCCTGAGCTGAGCCACGCCCACCCTAGAGCGTGGGAAAATTTTATTTCTTTTTTTAAATCTCTCTCTTGTTGAATGTATTCAAAAGGTGACCAGAAGTATTTTGCTGTCATGTTAATAATACATAACAGGCCGGGCGCGGTGGCTCAAGCCTGTAATCCTAGCACTTTGGGAGGCCGAGACGGGCGGATCACAAGGTCAGGAGATCGAGACCACCCTGGCTAATACGGTGAAACCCCGTCTCTACTAAAGAATACAAAAAACTAGCCGGGCGACGAGGCGGGCGCCTGTAGTCCCAGCTACTTGGGAGGCTGAGGCAGGAGAATGGCGTAAACCTGGGAGGCGGAGCTTGCAGTGAGCTGAGATCCGGCCACCGCACTCCAGCCTGGGCGACAGAGCCAGACTCCATCTCAAAAAAAAAAAATAATAATAATACATAACAGAAAATCATAACTTTTACTTTGGTAATAGTATATTATTTATTAAAGCTAATTTTAATAAAACCTTATAAATAAATCAAATTTGTCATTTTTGACCACTCCAGATTTACGTATGTATTTTGTAATATCTTGTAATTTTTTATCTATTCATATTTTATTTTTATCCACATTCTTTTTATTTTTTCAATTTGAAACAACCTTTAAGAAATTTCAAACTGCTATAGGAGATAGAAAGAAATCATTTAGGGGCAGGCACGGATGGCTCATGCCGATAATCCCAACACTTTGGGAGGCCAAGGTGAGTGGATCACTTGAGGTCAGGAGTTCAAGACTAGCCTAGCCAACATGGTGAAACCCCATCTATATTAATAATATAAAAAGTTACCCGTTTGTTGTGGTGCACATCTGTAGTCCCAGCTACTCCGGAGGCTAAGTCAGGAGAATCACTTGAAGCCAGGAGGCGGAGGTTGTGTAACAGCCCAAGGGGTTCACCTTGCCCTTTGCCTAGACAGAGCCGATTCATCAAGCCAGGGGGATTTGTGGAGGATGGGTGAATCTGTGCACAGACAGGTGTCTGACTCTGGAGTCGTGGCTGTTGCTTCCCTTTCTGGTGGTGAATCCTCCATAGCCTGGTGAGGGTAAATATATATCTTTTCCTGTCTCCCCTTCTTATTGCAATTTGCTTATTATATCAATCTGCTTATATTTATTTTCTTATTATGTCATTTGCTTATTATGTTATTAGTCTATAATGTCTGCATTGCCATTTACGTGGGATAAAGGTTGTTTACCCTTAAAGGTATTGTGTGTGTGTCTTTTCTTCTCCCTCTCAACATTTCCAGCACAGAACATTTTTGGCATCACAAATAGGATTTGGAAACACAAGTGTGCCCCTTTTTGACCAGAAGGACAGGGCTGGAGGCTCAGGGATTTCCCATATCCCAGGATGGGAACTCCCCCCAGTTCTCCTTCTTGTTGAGTAAATGGTCCAGGGGAACTGGCCTTTGTGAGAATTGGGAATCTAAATGAGTGCAATTTAAACCTTTGACTGTGCGTGAAGTGCTGCAGGGGATTCTGGTCAGCAAGGGAGATGCTGAGGGGACATCCCAAAATGGATGGTGTTTCCTTACTGCTTATAAATTAATTTATCGAGATACGGTCTGGTTGCTACAAGAGAAATGTGAGCTGGAAAAGGAAAATGCTCATCTGACTTCCGGACTGGCCCTGGCCCAATGCCAGTCAATGTCTTGACTGATCAAGCTCAAAGCTATCAGCCTATTGCTCAAAAAAGCAGCTATCCAGGCGGCCTGGTCAGGGTAAAACTGAAGAACTAGTCAACCGGGGCTTGAAGCAGGTAAAAACCCAGCTCCTATCTTAAAAATGGGAAATTAACCCTAGTGAAATTCAAGGACCTGCACAAAGTGTAAAATCCCTTGGTGTTTTATGGAATGCAAAGAAATAGTCCATTTTACCAAAAGCTAGAGCTAAAATACTAGAATTTGCAAACCCCACCACTAAGAAGGAGGCCCAGAAATGTATTGTCTTGTTTGGATTCTGGAGACATCATATTCCCCACCTAGGTAACATTTTACAACCTCTGCATGCAGTCGCTAGAAAACGCTATGACTTTCACTGGGGAAAGAAAGACAGCATGGCGTTGGAACAAGCTAAACAAACAGTGCAACTGGTCCTGGATCTATGGCCCATACGGGATGGGCCAGTAGAACTCCAAGTAACTGTCCTAGATCAACATGCTAATTGGAGCCTTGGGCAGAAACAAGATGGGAAGAGGGTACTTTTCAGGTTTTGGACCCAGAAACTACCAGAGGCCGGAAAAGCTTATACCACTTTCAAGAAGCAATTGTTAGCTTGCTATTGGGCTTTGCTCAAAATGGAACACCTCTGCTTCAACCATGATGTTTTTATGAGGCCTGAAATTGCTATTATGACCTGAGACATGAGTTCCCCCAAAACCCACCAGATAGGGCACACTCAAGAAAGTAGCATCATAAAATGGAAATGGGACATACAAAACCAGGCTAAGCCAAAACCAAAGGGGGTATCACTTTTACATGAGGATGGACAAAACTTGACAGCGCAGGAAACACTGAATAAGTCCTGCAGATACAGAGGGAAACGCCACCCCGTGTTGCCCGTCAAATGGAACACATCCTTTGAAGAACTAAGCCCAGAGGATCAGAAATATGCTTGGTTTCCTGATGGATCCACCAAATACATTGGTGGGACCCAATGCTGGAAGGCTGTGGCTTATAATCCTCTTAAAAACATAAGCATTTCTGATGAAGGAAGAGATGGGAGCATTCAGTTAGCTGAACTGGTAGCCATCCTCTGAGCTATTCAGGAGGAGACCAGAGGGATTTGTCACTTGTATACCAACTCTTGGTCAGTAGCAAATGGTCTTACCACCTGGGTGCCCCACTGGCAACGAAATAAATGGCTAATTGGGAATAAAGAAGTTTGGTGAGAACAATACTGGTAAGGTATCTGAATCCTGGTGCACACTACCATTATCACTGTGTTCCATGTTTGGTTTTGTTGTTGTTGTTGTTGTTGTTGTTGTTGTTTTTGAGGTGGAGTCTTGCTTTGTCACCCAGGCTGGAGTGCAGTGGCCAGATCTCAGCTCACTGCAAGCTCCGCCTCCCAGGTTCACGCCATTCTCCCACCTCAGCCTCCGGAGTAGCTGGGACTACAGGCGCCCGCCACCTCGCCCGGCTAGTTTTTTGTATTTTTTAGTAGAGACGGGTTTCACCGTGTTAGCCAGGATGGTCTCGATCTCCTGACCTCGTGATCCGCCCGTCTGGGCCTCCCAAAGTGCTGGGATTACAGGCTTGAGCCACCGCGCCCGGCCTGTTGTTGTTTTTTTTCTAGCCCTTTCACCAAACTGAAGTGCAGTGGTGCAATCTCAGCTCACTGCAACCTCTGCCTCCCAGGTTCATGAGATTCTCCTGCCTCACCCTACCAAGTAGCTGGGATTACAGGCATGGGCCGCCACGCCCAGCTCATTTTTTTTTAAGACTCAGTCTCACTCTGTTGCTAGGCTGGAGTGCAGTGGCGCTATCCGGGCTCACCACAACGTCCACGTCCCAGGTTCAAGCAATTATCCTGACTCAGCCTCCCGAGTAGCTGGGACTACAGGCTCGCACCACCATGTCCAGCTCATTTTTGTATTTTTTGTAGAGACAGGGTTTCATCATGTTGGCCAGGATGATCTCAATCTCTTGACCTCGTGATCCACCCATCTCAGCCTCCCCAAGTGCTGGGATTACAGGCATGAGCCACTGCGCCCGACCCTGTTTTCCATGTTGATGCTCAGGCATCTCTGCTTTCTCTTGACAGACTATTTAATCAGCAACAGGTCAAAATTTCCACCATAACTGCAAACTTGAATGCAGGTAAATGGATTGCAACATGTTCAAGCCTTGCAATGAGAGGCATTCTAGCGTATGGTGGTATAATTGATAGCGATTACCAGGGAGAGTTAAAGGTCATTTTACACAATACCGCTCCAGATTCTTTTGCTATAAAACCACAGATGCTGGTTGCTCAATTGTTAGTGGTACCTTGTCCACAGTCAAACCCTGAGGAAATCTCTGCCCAATAGAGTCTACATGCAGAACTGGGGGATTCAGCTCCCCTGGTACAGGTAGCTTAAATCCTGGAGTCAAAATATGGGTACAGCATCCATCAGATCCCGATCCTGAGGCTGGTGACCTTGTAGCTATGAAAGCAGAAAATGAAGGCGTAGTAACATTTCCTAAAGATGAAAAACAATATCATGTTCCCCTCCATTTTTGTTATTACAGGGAATAACCTATCTACTAGTGGTCAGCACCTGTGTCTTTGTGTCCGAGGCCAAGAATAAATTCATCACCTGGGTAGCCACCGCTGCAACAGAAGCCAACTGCAATCTATGTTGGCTGTACATCGAGTTGCCGGAGGCCGCCAAAAATGGGCAAACTTGGAGAATCATCCCTGACAGTATTTCTGAATGGCTATGTCGTTACCAATGGGGCCATAACAACAACACTTGCAATCCAACCTGGACTTCCTTTGACCACACTAAAGAATCTATCTTTGCCAAGTCAGACAAAAGGTGAACGGCACCCTCACCTTGTATTGAAAGCTTTGGTATCCTGCCCAATAGTCCTGGAACCGTATATTTTGGAAACCTGCTGTGCTGGTGGCCGGATTCCATATAGCCCCTGCTTTGTCTGGAGGCCGTAAATGACTCCTCTAATGTTTCTCTGGGGTTTCTCCAGTCAATTGTCAACACATACTCCAAATCAACAATATCGCGCCCAGTGAACCACAATCCCTTTTCCTATTTTAATAAGAATTAAATAGTAATTAGTACACTATGATTATGGTAGCTCCACTGCTGTCCCCAGGGGGGCCCTCTGGGTGTGCAGATCCTATGGGTGCTGATACCTGCTGCCACTTTTGCTGGGAGATGTACTTGGGTGTGGCCATTAAGTTCATTCACTATCCGCGATAATATTCCCCTCCCCAGTAATCTAGATGCTTACAAACCTGGCTGGTTACAAATGCGCTGGCCTCCCTGGCGGTGGTACCCTATCACAGTATTCTCCCCTGCTGTCCGTACAATCCTGCTTCAGCAATAGATTAAAACATTTACCTTACATGTAGAAAAAGCTCTTAATGGTAGTAGCACTGACCTTATGTTGTTATCAGATGAATTTGCTCAGCTGCGTACTGTTGTGTTGCAAAATCACATGGTATTAGAGATGCTTACCAGAGCCCAAGGAGGGGTTTGGGCCTTACTGCATACTGAATGTGGTGTGTATATTCCTGGCAAGTCTCACAATATTATTCTGATTGCAAAGCCATGTTGGGTTTAATTTTTACTAATTGTGCTTTTAATTCTCCGGTGCTTACCCTGTGTCTGTAATCTATATCAACTATGTGTTCCCCATATATCTGTGAGGGTATTTTCATACAATTGAGTATCCAACTGAGGCCAAATGTAGTGGAAAAGTTAAATATTAAATTTGAACTCAATTGAACATGGACACAAATAATGGTCACCAAGTCTCGGAACAGGTTGTGTGAGTCCCTTTAGGCATTTATCCAGCATTGTCTCAGAGAAATGTCTATTTCAAACTATTTCTATATGTTAGTTATTTAAAAACAATAGCCAAGCACAAAAACAAGTTAACCTTTTTACACATGTGAGCCACCATGCCCGGCCTTGGATGGGGTTTTTGTGGGTGCTTTTTTGTTTTGGATGCTGTTGTTTCTTTCTGTTTGTTTGTTTTTCTTTCAGTGGTCAGGTCCATCTTCTGTAGGGCTGCTGCAGTTTGCTGGGGGTTCACTTCAGGCCCTATTTATCTGGTATACTCCTGTGCCTGGAGATGTCACTCAAGAAAGTTGGAGAACAGCAGAGTGTCTGCTCCCTCCTCTGTGATCTCTGCCCTCAAGAGGCACCAACCTGATGCCAGTAGGATCGCTCCCGTATAGGGTGTCTGACAAGCCCTGTTGAAGGGTCACCAGGGGATAGCACGGGGAGCAGAACCCATTTAATGAAGCACTTTGTTCCTTTGTGGAGGGGGGTGTTTTGCTGAGGAGAAACCCACTCATCTGGGCTGCCCAAATTCCTCAGAACTAGCAGGAGGAAAGGCTAAGTCTGCTGGTCCACAGGGACTGCAGCCACCCCTCCCCCTAGGGGCTCAGGCCCAGAAACATCAGAGTTCTGTTCCTGAGCCCCTGGCTGGAGTTGTTGGAGATCCTGCAGGGAGGCCCTGCCCAGTGAGGAGGGACGGGTCAGGCCTCAAGAGACATTCTGGCCACAGTCTGGAACAACTAGTGTGTTGGGCTGTGGGGGACACCTCTTGAGACCAAGCTATCCAGTTTCCCTGTATCTAGCAGGGGAAAAGTGCGGCCGGGGGCTATGGAGATGGCTGCTGCCCTTTCCCCACCCAGGGAGCTTAGCCTGTTAGGCCGTTTCAAGTTCCAGTGTTGGCTGCTGTCCCTCCCCCAAGAAGCTCAAACAGCTGAGACAGCAGCCAGCTGCAACTGTGGTGCTGGTCACCCCTCCAGTGGGAACTCTACAGGCTTAAGCACATTCTAGCTCACAGGCTGCTGAGAATCTGCTCAGCTCCAGGGTTGTGTCAGGCATAATAAGTTCCTCTTCAAAGGGTAACTTCCTTGTTCTTTGTTCTCAAAATCAACTTCCTTGTACCTTCCCGCTTCTAGCTACCTGCTCTGTAAACATCTCTTCTCCCCTTCGCAATCTGTAACCCACATTTCTTCCTTATTTGGAAGAAGTGCTCCTCGCTCCTAGTTACTTGCTCTGTAAACAACCTTCCTGCCAGTCTCGATTTAAAATAGCCATCGAGTTAGTTTAGATTGTGCGGTCTGACTCCAGCCAAAGAGGGCAAGACACAGAAGTAGGGACTGTGTTAGGGATAAAAACCCCTTCCCTCCCTTGTATGCTGTGCTCTCACAACAGCCAGAGACAAGACTGGCACCCTTCTGCAGAAGTAAATTTGCCTTGCCTTGCTGAGAAATTCCTTGTTTCAGTGCTCTTTTTCTTTGCAGCTCTCAGCTTTGTGACTCTGAGCTCTTGTTTCCAACACTTGGGACCTTAGGTTCCAGTGGTGTGGGTTCATGAGTGGAATCTTCTAATCCATGGGTTGCAAGTTTCATGGAAAAAGCACAGTGTCCCAGGATGGGTAGCACGTTCACTCACCACCTCCCTTGGCTGGGTGGGGGTGGGGGCTCCCCAGGCCCATGTGGGTGTCAGGTGGGCTGCGCACCACACTGCTCTTCCTTCCTCTCCATGGGTCACGCCAGCCACCTAGTCAGTTCTGATGAGAGAACCTGGATACCTCAGGTTGTGGTGCAGGATTCACAAACTATTATAGTTCTTTTTTATGGGATGCTGCTTCTAGTCAGCTGTCTTGGCTCTGCCCCCAACAATTTTTCTTTGAAAGTCTAATATAATTCAGCTGTGAATCCACCTAGTTCTGAACTTTTTTTTTTTTCTTGGTTGGCAATTTTTAAAAATTATTATTTCAATCTCACTTTTTGTTATTAGTCTGTTCAGAGTTGTTGTTTTTTTAATCTAGGAGGGTTGTACATTTGCAGGAATTTATTCATCTCCTTTAGGTTTTCTAACTTGTGCACATAAAGGTGTTCACAGTCACCCTGAAAGATCTTTTGTATTTCTGTGGCATCAGTTGCAATATCTTCTGTTTCATTTCTAATTGAGCTTATTTGGATCTTCTGTCTCCTTGGTTAATGCTGTTAATGGTCTATCAATTTTATTTATCTTTCCTAAGAGCCAGCTTTTCATTTCATTTATGGTTTGGATTTTTTGGTGGTGGTTGTTTCAGTTTCATTTACTTCTGCTCTGATCTTTGTTATTTCTTTTCTTCTGCTGGGTTTGGGTTTGGCTTGCTCTTGTTTCTCTAGTTCCTTGAGTTGTTATCTTACATTGTCTACTTATGCTCTTTCAGACTTTTTTTGATGGCGGCTCTTGATGCTATGAACATTCCTTTTAACACCACTTCTGCTGTATCCCAGACGTTTTGATAGGTTGTGCCATTATTATTGTTCCATTCAAAAAATTTTTAAATTCCAATCTTGATTTCATCCAATGATCATTCAGAAACGGGTGGATCTTAACTTTATATTTAATTTAATTTCCATGGTTTTTATTTAATTTCTAAAATTTATTTAATTTCCATGTATTTGCATGGTTTTGATGGTTCATTTGGAGTTGATTTTCAATTTTATTCCACTGCAGTCTGAGAGACTAGTTGATATAATTTTGATTGTCTTAAATTTATTACGACTTGTTTTGTGGCCTATCGTATGTCTATCTTGGAGAATGTTCCATGTGCTGATGAATAAAATGTGTATTCTGCAGTTGTTGGGTAGAATGTTCTGTAAGTATTTGTCAAGTCCATTTGTTCTAGGATATAGTTTAAGTCCATTGTGTTTTTTTGTTGTTATTGTTGACTTTCTGTCTTGATGACTTGTCTAGTGCTGTCAGTAGAGTATTGAAATTCCCCATTATTACTGTGTTGCCATTTATCTCAGTTCTTAGGTCTAGTAGTGATTGTTTTATGAATTTGGGAGCTCCAGTGTTAGATGCATATATATTTAGGATTGTGATATTTTCCTGTTGGACTAGTCCTTTTATCATTATATAATGTCCCTTTTTGTGTTTTTTATTTTTACCTGTTTTTGCTTTAAAGCCTGTTTTGTCTGATGTAAGAATGACTACCCATTTATAAGTATGTTATCTTTGACAAAGTTGATGATAACGATCAATTGGGAAATAACTTCTTATTCAATAAATGGTGCCGAGATAATGGACTAGCCATATGCAGAAGTTTGAAACTGGACCTCTGTCTCTCGCCGTGTACAAAATTAACCTAACATTGATTAGAGACTCAAATATAAAATCTAAAACTATAAAGTCCCTAGAAGAAAACCTAGGAAATACCATTCTGCACATAGGTTTTGACAAAGATTTCATGATACTGACTCTCAAAGCAACTGCAACAAATACAGAAATTCACAAGCAGGACCTAATTAAACTTAAGAGCTTCTACACAGTGAAAAAAACCATCAATAAACTAAACAGACAACCTGCAGAATGAGAGAAAATATTTGAAAACTATGCATCTGGGCTGGGCGCGGTGGCTCAAGCTTGTAATCCCAGCACTTTGGGAGGCCAAGATGGGCGGATCACGAGGTCAGGAGATCGAGACCATCCTGGCTAACACGGTGAAACCCTGTCTCTACTAAAAAATACAAAAAAAAAAAAACTAGCCAGGCGAATTGGCGGGCGCCTGTAGTCCAGCTACTCGGGAGGCTGAGGCAGGAGAATGGCGTAAACCTGGGAGACCGAGCTTGCAGTGAGCTGAGATCTGGCCACTGCACTCCAGCCTGGGTGACAGAGCGAGACTCCGTCTCCGAAAAAAAAAAAAGAAAACTATGCATCTGAAAACGGTCTAATATCCAGAATCTATAAAGAAACATAAACAAATCAACAAGCAAAATATATACAACCAATTAAAGAATGAACAAAGACATCAACAGACACGTCTCAGCTGGGCGCTGTGGCGCACGCGTGTAATCCCAGCACTTTGGGAGGCTGAGGCAGGTGGATCTCGAAGTCAGAAGTTTGAGACCAGCCTTGCCAACATGATAAAACCCCATCTCTACTAAAAATACAAAAATTAGCCAGGCGCGGTGGTGGGTGCCTGGAATCCCAGCTACTTAGGAGACTGAGGCAGGAGAATCGCTTAAACCCAGGAGGTGGAGGTTGCAGTGAGCAGAGATCCTGCCACTATACTCTAGTTTGGGTGACAGAGCAAGACTCCATCTCAAAACAAAAACCAGACACTTCTCAAAAGAAGACATACACAAAGCCAAAGAGCACATTTAAAAATGGTAAACATTACAATTATTAAAGAAATGCAAATGAAAACCACAATGTGATATTGGTCAGGTTGCAGAGCAAAGGGAATATAAGTTAGTTCAGCCACTGTGGAAAGAGCAGTGTAAAGATTTCTCAAATAACTTTAAACCATTTGACACAGCCATCCTGTTACCGGGTATATACCAAAAGGGATATAAATCATTCTACTATAAAGATACATGCACACATATGTTCACTGTAGCCCTTTTGACAATAGCAAAGATATGTAATCAATTTACATGCCCATCAACAGTTGACTGAATTAGAAAAACGTGGCACATGTACACCATGGAATACAAGTCAGCCATAAAACAGAGTAAAATTACGTCCTTTGCAGCAACATGGATACAGTTGGAGGCCATTATTATAAGCAAATTAATGCAGGAACAGAAAACAAAATACTGAATATTCTCACTTATAAGTTGAAGCTAAACATTGAGTACACATAACTCAAAGAGGAAAACAATAAATACCAGGGTCTACATGAGAGTAGAGGGTGTGAGGAGGGTGAGGATCAAAAATCCACCTATCTGCCAGGCACGGTGGCTCACGCCTGTAATCCCAGCACTTTGGGAGGCTGAGGCAGGCGGATCACCTGAGGTCAGGAGTTCGACACCAGCCTGGCCACCATGGTAAAACCTTGTCTCAAAATACAAAAATTGGGCCAGACACGGTGGCTCATGCCTATATTCCCAGCACTTTGGGAGCCCGAGGCAGGCAGATCACAAGGTCAGGAGTTCGAGACCATCCTGGTTAATATGGTGAAACTTGGTCTCTATTAAAAACACAAAAATTAGCCGAGCATGGTGGCATGAACCTGTAATCCCAGCTACTCAGGAGGCTATGGCAGGAGTATCACTTGAACCTGGGATGCAGAGAGGTTGCAGTGAGCCAAGATGAGGCCACTGCACCCCAGCCTGGGCAACAAGAGCAAAACTCCATCAAAAAAAAAAAAAAAAAAATCTACCTATCAAGCTCCATGCTCACTATCTGGCTGATGAAATAATGTGTACACCAAACCCCAGTGACATGCAATTCACCCATTTCACAAACCTGCACATACACCATTGATCCTAAAATAGAAGTTGAAGAAAACAGCACAAATAAAATAAAATTCAGAAATTGAGTAGATGGAACAACAATGATTTTAAAAAGAGCTTCTTTGGTTTTCAAAAATATGGATGTTAATAGATGTTCTGGATCTTTAGCCTCATCTTGGACCATGAAGAATGGAAAACGAATATCAGGGGTGATGGAGCAGAGACATCCCTAAGGGCTTCATGAAGCTGCCACACTGGCCCAGGTATGCCTAACTCCCAAGTTTTTATGTAAAAAAAAAAAAAAAAAATTAGGTGTTTTAAGTCAGTATGGATAGATCTCAATTATTCATAGCTGAATAAAGGAAAATGAGCTGTTGAACTTGAACAAAAAATAAGATATTTTGAAGAATTTGCTCCAGTTACAATTTACCAATAACAATTACAGCTCTTTGCCAGGTGTGGTGGCTCCCTCCTGTAATTTTAGCATTTTGGGAAGCCGAAGCGGACAGATCTCCTGAGGTCAGGAGTTTGAGACCAGCCTGGCCAACATGGTGAAACACCATCTCTACTGAAAACACAAAAATTAGTCAGATGTGGTGGGGTGCACCTGTAATCCCAGCTACTTGGGAGGCAGAGGCAGGAGCTTAGCTTGAACCTGGAAGGTGGAGGTTGCAATGAGCTGAGATCATGCCACTGCATTCCAGCCTGGGCTTGGAAAAGAAAAGTGAAGTGACATCTTCTGTGATGTGTTGTAAGGAATTGAAAAGTTAAATAATATAGTTTTGATTTATGAACAGATTTAGAGACAAATGGAATATAAAATTCAAACGTAGTATGAAATATATATGAAATGTGGTGTATGACAGATGCAGCAGTAGTGAAATAGGAGATGTGGGCTCATGTGTCTCACTGGAGACTAAAGCCCACAAATATGCAGTGAGGACCTTGTCTCCCAATGTTTTATTTTTGCACATCTGATGTTTCCACATGTGCAGAGAATATGTTTAATATTTGACTGTCTTTGGCTGTGGTTTGATGGATGAGTTTCTCCTGACTCAATACACATTGTAACCTGTTCTCAGAGTTCACAGTATGTCTCTTGGTGAACGTAGATGTTACTACTGTCTGCAAAGGTTGACCATCTACAGACACTCTTGCTCTGTTTGGGAATAGGCACATATTGTTTCAGTAGTTATTTTCAGTTGGTGAATTTTCTGGGGGACTGCCCCACACCCTTGTCCCACATAAGGTAATTGTCTTAAAGCAGTTCAGGAAGAACAACTTTGTGTAGACTCTGGAATGGGCTCCTTCAAAGTAGGATACTCTATATAACCTATATTCTAATATGCAACCAACAGAAGACAGTACACTTTTTCTTTTTTTTGTTTTGTTTTTGTTTTTGTTTTTTAGAAAAAAACTTTTGGAGAAAATAGGCAAGGCATGGTGGCTCATGCCAATAATCCAAGGACTTTGGGAGGCCATGACAGGAGTATCACTTGAGGCCAGGAGTTTGAGATCAGGCTGGGCAACATAGGGAGACTTTGTCTCTCTATATAAAAAAAAATTAATAGGGCATGTTGACATGCAACTACAGTCCCACCTACTCAGGAGGCCAGGCAGGAAGATCACCTGAGTTCAGGAGTTCCAGGCTACAGTGAGCTATAATCACACCACTGCACTCAAGCCTGAGTGACAAAGTAAGATGTTGTTTATAAAAAAAAAAAAAAGAAACAAATAAAAATTCTTTGTTATAAGAAATAAAACTAATCTTTTTTTTTTTTGAGATGGAGTCTCGCTCTGTGGCCCAGGCTGCAGTGCAGTGGCCCCATCTCAGCTCACTGCAAGCTCCGCCTCCCGGGTTTTACTCCATTCTCCTGCCCCAGCCTCCCGAGTAGCTGGGACTACAGGCGCCCACCACGTCGCCCGGCTAGTTTTTTGTATTTTTTAGTAGAGACGGGGTTTCACCGTGTTAGCCAGGATGGTCTCGATCTCCTGACCTCATGATCCGCCCGCCTCAGCCTCCCAAAGTGCTGGGATTACAGGCTTGAGCCACCGCGCCTGGCAATAAAACTAATCTTAAGAGGATGTTCTATAATGTAAATTAACAGATGTTTTATGCCTATATTGAAACTTTTGTTTGTTTATTTGTTTGTTTTTGAGACAGAGTCTCACTCTGTTGCCCAGGCTGGAGTGCAGTGGTGTGCTCTCACCTCACCGGCAACCTCCACCTCCCGGGTTCAGCTGTAATCCCAGCCACTCAGGAGGCTGAGGCAGGAGAAATAACATGGTGAAAGTACCAATAAACATGGTGAAATACCATCTCTACTAAAAATACAAGAATCAGCCTGGCACGGTGGCACACGCCTGTAGTCCCAGCTACTTGGGAGGCTGAGGCAGAAGGATCACTTGAACCGGGAGGTGGAGGTTGTAGTGAGCCAAGATTGCATCACTGAACTCCAGCCTGGGGGATGGAGTGAGACTCTTTCCAAGCAAAAAAAAAAAAAAAAAGAAGAAGAAGAAGAAGAAAAAAGAGGCCGGGCGCGGTGGCTCAAGCCTGTAATCCCAGCACTTTGGGAGGCCGAAACGGGCGGATCACGAGGTCAGGAGATCGAGACCATCCCGGCTAACACGGTGAAACCCCGTCTCTACCAAAAAACACACAAAAAAAACACTAGCAGGGCGAGGTGGCGGGCACCTGTAGTCCCAGCTACTCGGGAGGCTGAGGCAGGAGAATGGCGTGAACCTGGGAGGCGGAGCTTGCAGTGAACTGAGATCCGGCCACTGCACTCCAGCCTGGGCGACAGAGCCAGACTCCGTCTCAAAAAAAAAAAACAAGGAAAAAAGAAAGACTTTTTTTTGTTTGTTTGTTTGTTTTTTTGTTTGTTTGTTTTGAGACGGAGTCTCACTCCGTCGCCCAGGCTGGAGTGCAGTGACTGGATCTTGGCTCACTGCAAGCTCCGCCTCCCGGGTTTACGCCATTCTCCTGCCTCAACCTCCCCAGTAGCTGGGACTACAGGCACCCGCCACCATGTCCGGCTAGTTTTTTGTATTTTTTTTTTAGTAGAGATGGGGTTTCACCGTGTTAGCCAGGATGGTCTCTATCTCCTGACCTCGTGATCCGCCTGTCTCGGCCTCCCAAAGTGCTGGGATTACAGGCTTGAGCCACCGCGCGCGGCCGGAAAGACTTTTATCTAATAAAAGAAATCAGAAGAAGAAAAAAATAGTGGAGAGATACAACATGATCATGAATGCAAATACTCCATATTGTCAAGATGTCAGTCCTTCCTAGCTTGATCTGTGATGCAATACAACCTTAAACAAAATTCCACCAACTTCTTTTGGGGCAATTGACAAACTGATTCTAAAGTTTATATGTACAAGCAAAAACCTAGAATCAGTTTACATGTAGAGGCTAAAGACCTAGAATAGCCAACACAATATTGCAGGAGAACATAAAATTGGATGACTGAGACACCACTCAGCTTCAAGCTTAAATATAAAGCTATAGTAATCAAGAGAGTGTGATATTGGTAAAAGAATAGACAAATCAGTTGATGGAATGAATGCAGAGCCCAGAGGTAAGCTCATATTAATATGCTGAATGAATCTTTGATAAAAGACTAAAGGCAGTTGTAATGCAGCCAAGAGAATCCTTTCAACAAATGATGCTAAAACAATTGGACATCCACATACAAAAGCATGAATCACAAACATTACAGCCTCATAAAAACTAACACAAATGGATCACATACCTAAATTTAAAATGCAAAACTATAAAATTCCTAGAATGTAATTAGAGAAAATCTAGATTACCCCGGATTTAGCAATTATAATTTAGATAAAATACCACGAGTTCATTTTCTAAAAGTAAAAAATTGATGTCAAATTTACCAAAATTAAGTATTTTTGCTATGTGAAAGACACTGTAGAGAATGAAAAGAAAGACACAGTATGGAAGAAATATTTGCAAAAGACATATCTGATAAGGATTGTTATCCAAAATATAGAAATGGTTTTCAAACAACAATAAAACAAACGACCTGACTGAAAAGTAAAAATAAAGAGTGAGCCGAAGACCTCAATCAATACCACACCTGAGGGCCACAGGAATGAAATAACCACAGGTAAACCACTGCTTACCACCTGCTGCCCACCCTTCTTTCAGAGAACAGACACTGAACAAAGGATGATGGGGTCACAGGGGAAGAAAACTCTATGTCTTTCAGATCTGTTCGCAGTCTGGAACTTTAATGTTTACATAGGAAGAAAACAGATTAAAGGCAAACTTATTTTGCTCTTTGGCCTTGACCCTAATGGTCAGGCTGTGGTTATCTGTTTTCTCCTGTGGTGTGAGAAACTGAGTGAATATAAGCACCAATCACATGCATACATGTCCACATGTATTTCTGCATTTATTTATTTATTTATTTATTTATTTATTTATTGAGATTGAGTTTTGCTCTTGGGAGACTGAGTTTTGCTCTTGTTGCCCAGGCTGGAGTGCAATAGCATGATCTCGGCTCACAGCAACCTCTGCCGCCGGGTTCAAGAGATTCTCCTACCTCAGCCTCTTGAGGAGTAGCTGGGATTACAGATATGTGGAACCATGCCCGGCTAACTTTCTGTATTTTTAGTAGAGATGAGGTTGCTCCATGTTGGTCACGCTGCTCTCGAACTTCCGACCTCAGGTGATCTGCCCCACCTTGGCCTCCCAAAGTGCTGGAATTACAGGCATGAGCCACCACACCCAGCAATAATAGTTCTGCATTTCTCAACATTATCTTACAAGACATCTAACTTTAAATAGGGAAAAATATCAGTACTTTTATGGTGCTCAGCATTAGAAGGTAACTAGTAATCAATTTGTCATGAAATCTTGGCATTCTATCTGCACTGGGTGCATGTATTAGTTACCTTTGGCAGCATAACAAACCATCCCAAAACTGATTAGCTCATAATTGAACTGCTCGGTCATTTAGCCATTCTTCTCTCTAAGAACTCTAGGAACAGAAGGCCATTCTTCTGTTCTTAGCTGAACTCCTTCAGACATGTATCATGAGCTGCTCATTGACTAGGAAGGCAGCTCTCTTCTAGGGATGAGCTTCTGCGTCTTGGGCTGTCAACAGGGGCACCTTGCTTCTCCTCCCTATGGTATCTTATCCTCCAGCTGGCTAATATGGGCTTGTTTCATGAAGATGGCAGCATTCTGAAAGAAAAACAGAAGCAGGCCTGGCATGGTGGCTCACACCTGTAATCCCAGAACTTTAGTAGGCCAAGGCAGGTGGATCACCTTAGGTCAGGAGTTTGAGACCAGCCTGGCCAACATGGTGAAACCCTGTCTCTACTAAAAATACAAAAATTAGCTGGGTACGGTGACACATGCCTGTAGTCTCAGCTACTCGGGAAGCTGAGTCAGGAGAATTGCTTGAACCTGGGAGATGGAGGTTGCAGTGAGACAAGATAATACCACTGCACTCCAGCCTTGGTGACAGAGAAAAATTCCTTCTCAAAAAAAGAGAAAAAACAGAGAGAGAAAAGAAAAGGAAAACAGAAGTAGTCAAAACTGTTTGACCCTAGGCCCCATACTAACACATTGTCATGTTCCCAGGTTTCTACTGCCCTGAGCAAGTAAGACCAGCCAGAGCAAGTGTTTGGAAAATAGATTCTGGATATTGATGGGAATGGCTGTAAAAGCACCTGACAATGGACATGAATACAGGAGGGATGAAAAATTGCTACCATATTTGCAATCAGTATCATTCTGCTGTTGTTTGTTTGTTTGTTTGTTTTGAGAGGGAGTCTTGCTCTGTCGCCAGGCTGGAGTGCAGTGGTTCAAGCTATTCTTGTGCCTCAGCCTCTTGAGTAGCTGGGATTACAGGCCCACACCACCACACAGAGTTAATTTTTGTATTAATAGTAGAGACGGGGTTTCACCATGTTGGCCAGGATGGTCTCGATCTCCTGACCTCGTGATCTGCCTGCCTCGGCCTCCCAAAGTGCTGGGATTACAAGCGTGAGCCACCGCACCAGCCCGTTCTGCTTTTTCTTCATATGCGGTCCACAGAACTCTTCCATATCAAGAAATTTTCCAAACACCCACAGCTACTAAGTGGCTGGGCTGGGACTCAGCATCGACTATCACTCCAAAGCCTGTGTACCTCCATGGAGCGCACTATTCAAGTAGCTGCCCTAGACTCTTAAAATCCTGGAAAGTGACACTTCAAAAATAGAAACCAGATTGCTTTTAGATTTGTGCCCACATAGTACTGTTTACTATTGGGAAAAATCTCACGAAATTACTGAGGTACATGGTGGCTCATATCTGTAATTTTAACTTTGGGAGGCTGAGATGGGAGGATCACTTAAGCTCAGGAGTCCAAGTGCAGCCTGGGCAACACAGTAAGATCCTGTCTCAATAAAAGAAATTAAAAAAATTAACCAGGCATGGTGATACTCAGGCATCTAGGGTAGGATCGTTTAAACCTGGAAGGTGGAGGCTGTATTAAGCCATGATTGATTACACCACTGCACTCCGGCCTGGGTGACAGAGTGAGACAGAGTGTTTTGTTTGTTTGTCTCAAACAAAACAAAACAAAAGCAAAAAAGAAATTGCAAAAGCATTTTGAAAGAACATACAATAACTTGGAAAAAGTAGCTGACATAGCTGATATGGAGTAATTTGGAAAACATAACTTATTTTAGATAATCAAAGCCCAACAACACATCACTTACTTTTGTTTTATCATACGAAACATTTGAAGACTTTTACAAGAGAAAAACTTCAGAGAAATTAAGTTTAACATAGTTTAATTGAGCAAAGAATAATTTGCAAATTAAGCAGCCTGTGGGTCCCTAGTAGCCTCAGAGAGACTCCAGCACAGCCACATGGAAAAAAAGATTTATGTACAGAAAAAGCAAAGTGATATACAGGAAATAGAAGTGAGGTACAGAAACAGCCAGATTTATTACAGCTTGGGATTTGCCTTATTTGAATATGGTTTGACCAGTTGATGTTCTTTTATTGGCAAAAACACAGTGGTTGATACAAGAATAGGTTACAATCTATGTACACATTCAGCTAGGTTTTCATTTACTATGTACAGAAAATCCTATTAACCAAAATTAAACATAAAAGGGGTCAGCTTTAGGCTATAATTAATTTAGCAATACCTCCCTTTTGGTTATCTCCTCAATTTCAAGAAATAAACCAAAACTTTAGACATTGATATTACTTTATCACCATTACAAATGTACTTATTTAGTCTCAAATTCCACTATAAAATAGCAGAACTGTGGGTTTTATAAAGTGAAAACAAGTACTTCAGGTTATTATTTTTTAAAATGATTACAGTAGAAGAAACCTCCTTGTATCGAAATCTGCTTTCTACCAAAGAAAAACAAGACGTGGCCAGTTTTAGAATCTACCTATTTCTTTAAATTTGCAGTTTGACTATGTCACATTTAGCATGAATGACTCCATTTTGGTTTGGTTTGGTCTGTTTGGGCCTAGTGAACAAGCTCAGTCCAGAATGATGGCCTCGAATAATTTTGTTTAAAAAATTTCCCCCTTTTGATTAAGTTTTCACATAGGTCAGAGTGTCACCAAAACTTAGGGTCTTAGTGTCACTCTCAGTTTCCATTATTTTAGGTTTCCATTCTTATCAGGTCATTCATAGGTTATGGTGTTCTTATGGTCACATACATCTTCAAGTTTTCATCATTCCAGTTAAAGACAGACCACTTGAGATGACTGCATGCAAAGATTTATAACTTTTGAGACAAAAGAGTGCACTAGGGAGACTATTATTTTGACTATCAGGAAAATAATGTCAAGAGCTAGAAGTATGCTTTTTTTTTTTTTCTTTTGAGATGAAATCTCACTCTTGTCACCTAGGCTGGAGTGCAATGGCACGATCTCAGCTCACTGCAACCTCTGCCTCCTGGGTTCAAGTGATTCTCCTGCCTCAGCCTCCCAAGTAGCTGGGATTACAGGCATGTGTCACTATACCCGGCTAATTTTTGTATTTTTAGTAGAGACAGGGTTTCACCATTTTGGCCAGGCTGGTCTCGAATTTTGACCGGTGATCCTGCCTCGGCTTCCCAAAGTGCTGGAATTACAGGTGTGAGCCACCGCTGCAGGCCTGAAGTATGCTTTCTAACCAAGGACTTCATGAACCAACCAAGATTAAATAGATCAAATAATTAGCTTGTTAAATGGTCTACTCATTTCAACCAAGCAGTCTGTTCATTAATTTCCTACAATGGAATCTCTGTAATACTCGATGTATTTTTCCATGTGCAACTACAAATACTAGCAACTGCACAGATGCTTCTTTGTTTATCCAGTAAGTAAACTAGATACATTCTTTTATTTAGCACAACTTTAGTTGAAAAGAAAAAAAAAGCCGGGCGCGGTGGTTGAAGTCTGTAATCCCAGCACTTCGGGAGGCTGAGACAGCCAGATCACGAGGTCGGGAGATCGAGACCATCCTGGCTAACACGGTGAAACCCCGTCTCTACTAAAAAATGCAAAAAAACTAGCCGGGCAAGGTAGCAGGCACCTGTGGTCCCAGCTACTCGGGAGGCTGAGGCAGGAGAATGGCGTGGACCCGGGAGGCGGAGCTTGCAGTGATGCAGTGAGCCGAGATCGGCCACTGCACTCCAGCCTGGGCCAGAGTGAGACTCTGTCTCAAAAAAAAAACAAAAAACAAAAGGCTTCCAATGACCTTTTATAAAGGTCAACACATTTTTTCCACTCTAGGTGGATCCGACTGTCATCAATTGCAATTACAAAAGCAATCTAGTGAATTTAGTTAGCTTTGCTCAGTACGATTATATCTGTAATACCTTATTTAACAGTTTTACAACTTTTCTAGTGAAATAAATATCTTTGTAATTGGACACCTTTTCTTTTAGCTACTGTTAAAATATCATCCTTCTTGCATCAGAAAGCTTTTATACTACCAGAAAACATGCATTAAAAATGACAGTTGCCAGGTGTGCAGTTTTCTGTCCATTGCTCATGTCTGTAATCCCAGTATTTTGGGACTGAGGTGTGACAATCCCCAGAGGGCAGGAGTTCCAGACCATACTAACATGATAAAATCCCGTCTCTACTAAAAACACAAAAATCACCTGGGTGTACTAGCGCGCCCTGTAATCCTAGCTACACGGGAGGCTGAGGCAGGAGAACTGCTTGAACCCATGAGGCAGAGGTTGCAGTGAGCCAAGATCGCGCCATTGCACTCCAGCCTGGGCAACATGAGTGAAACTCAGTCTCAAAAAAAAAAAAAAAAAAAAAAAAAAAGCCCGGCGAGGTGTCTCATGCCTGTAATCCCAACACTTTGGGAGGCTGAGGCGGGTGGATCATGAGGTCAGGAGTTCGAGACCAGCCTGGCCAATATGGTGAAACCCCGTTTCTACTAAAAATACAAAAATTAGCTAGGCATGATGGTACGTGCCTGTAGTCCCAGCTACTTGGGAGACTGAGGCAGAAGAATTGCTTGAATCCAAGAGGTCGAGGTTGCAGTAAGCTGCGATCTTGCCACTGCACTCCAGCCTGGGCCACAGAGTGAGACTCTGTCTCAAAAAAAAAAAAAAAAAGACAATTTCTGTATAAATGTTTAAATGGCCCACAAGGTAGCAGAAACATACATAAACTGAATTATCTTCTAAGAATTATAAGTTTGATAAAAAAAATTGGTCTTAACTTAGTGTAGTAATTTAGAATCGTCACCACACACACACACACATACACACAAAATTTATATTTAATGTGAATTACTTTATCTTTTCTGTGATGAGTAGTGAAATGCAGAGTTTTTAATAATGGAAACTTCAAGAACTCAGGAATAGGGGCCGAACACGGAGGCTCACACCTGTAATCCCAGCACTTTGGGAGGCTGAAGAAGGCGGATCATGAGGTCAGGAGTTCGAGATCAGCCTGCCTAACATGGTGAAACCCATTTCTACTAAAATTACAAAAATTATGTATGGTAGTAGCCACCTGTTGTCCCAATTACTTGGGAGACTGAGGCAGGGGAATTGCTTGAACCTGGGAGGTGGAGGTTGCAGTGAGCAGAGATCATGCCATTGCACTCCAGCCTAGGTGACAAGAGTGAAACTCCATCTCAAAAAAAAAAAAAAAAAAAAAATTAATTTAATTTGAAAAAAGAACTCAGGAAAAATCAAGTGGCTGCCTAGGTTCTCCGTGAGTCCACACTTAACATTAAATTTATGTCTCCTTAAACACTTCTTAAACATTTCTTAAACATTGGGTTACTTTCCCCCAATTTAGGTGCACACCACTATTCCTGAGAGGTTATCATAGTTAATTTGACTTGGACCACAGAGTTTATTTAAAAAGCATATCTAAAACATTTCTATACTGGCTGATATAACTTTAAAATGTGGCAGATTACTTTTGTAATGGTCAATTTTTGTCTTGTCTGGGCTCATAGGTTTTTTTGTTTGCTTGTTTTGGTTTTTTGTTTGGTTTGGTTTGGTTTTCGAGATGGAGTTTCTCTCTTGTTGTCCGGGCTGGAAATGGCACGATGTTGGCTCACCGCAACCTCCGCCTCATGGGTTCAAGCGATTCTCCTGCCTCAGTCTCCCAAGTGGCTGGGATTACAGGCATGTGCCACTATGCCCAGCTAATTTTGTATTTTTAGTAGAGATGGGGTTTCTTCATGTTGGCCAGGCTGGTCTCCAACTCCTGACCTCAGGTGATCTGCCCACCTCGGCCTACCAAAGTGCTGGGGTTACAGGCGTGAGTCACCACACCCCGGCCTGGGCTGACAGTTTTTAAGAGTCTCTCTCTTCGTTTGAATTCTCACAATCCCTGGCCAGTCCAAATAATATGATCCTAAAATTATCAGAAGCCTGTACTTAACTTTGTGGACCCTTTTCATCTTTTCATGAACCTCTTTAAAGACACGCTCCTCTAGGATGTTATGTGCTTTTGAAGTTTTTAGAAACTACATCAGAATTAAACCATTAACTATGGAAATGACTTCAAATGATTATGAAGAAACAAATGAAAAAAATGATTATACTTGTGGTCTATAATAATTTATCATAGTAACCATAATTATTACTAATAGCATATACTCAGGTATATTAGATTTTTAGAGATTTCATATAATTTTGAAATGAATAGCATAACATTTATTAAAATATAAGGTGATAAAGGTCATACTTTTAAATTTGACAGTGCTTTCCGTGTAATTTAACACATCAAAGGATTCTGTTTATCACTCTTTTGGATGTTGCATTGGATCGCTGTAGCATTCAAATGTTAGGGGTCAAATACACACAACTTTTAAGCTGAATTTTAATTTTGGGAAGTCTGCCAAATATGTCAAAGAGTTAAAATACTTGAACAAAATGGGATCACAGGCCACTATTGAATAATAATCATTCATTTAGCCAAAGCAAGTAGTAAAAGATTTTATTTATTTATTTATTTATTGAGACAGAGTCTCCCTCTGTCACCTGGGCTGGAGTGCAGTGGCGTGATCTTGGCTCACTGAAACCTCTGCCTCCCAGGTTCAAGCAATTCTCCTGCCTCAGCCTCCAGAGTAGCTGAGACTACAGGCACCCACCATCTTGCCTGGCTAATTTTTGTATTTTAGTAGAGACGGGCTTTTGGCATATTGGCCAGGCTGATCTCGAACTCCTGACTTCAGGTGATCCACCTGCCTCCGCCTCCCAAAGTGCTGAGATTATAGGCGTGAGCCACGGTGCCTGGCCTATTAGAAGATTTATAAAAACAAAACCGTTTACTGTTTGATGCAGGAAATTTAGTTTTACAATCAAATGACCCAAGAAAGACAGCACGAGAAAAACCCTACCTCTACTCTGTCTCTTTTTAAATTAATTCAAAAAGTGAATAAAAATATGTTATTGTGTTATAGTAATAATACATAAAATTTTTGTTCCAAGAAAAAATCAACTTTTACTTTTCGATTAGTGTGTTATCAATACTAAAGCTAATTTTGGCCAGGCACAGTGGCTCCCACCTGTAATCCCAATACTTTGGAAGGTCGAGGCAGGCAGATCACCTGAGGTTAGGAGTTCGAGACAGCCTGGCCATTGTGCAAAATCATGTCCCTACTAAATTACAAAAATTAGCCGGGTGTGATATAGTCCCAGCTACCAGAGAGGCTAAGCAGGAGAATCACTTGAACCCAGGAAGTGGAGGTTGCAGTGTGCCGAGATTACGCCACTGCACTCCAGCCTGGGTGACACAGCAAGACTCTGTCTCAAAAAATTAAAATTAAAATTAAAAAAATTAAAAGCTAATTTTCACAAAACTTTATAAATAAATCCACCAAATCTATCATTTTGACCTCTCTAGATTTCCATACATAGTTTATAATCTCTTTTAATTACCTTTTTTTTTTTCTTTTTTGATAGGGAGTTTCGCTTTTGTTGCCCAGACTGGAGAGCAATGGCATAGTCTCTCCTCACTGCAACCTCTGCCTCCCGGGTTCAAGTGATTCTCCTGCCTCAGTCTCCCGAGTAGCTGGGATTACAGGCGTGCGCCACCATGTCGGGCTAATTTTGTATTTTTAGTAGAGACGGAGTTTCTCCATGTTGGTCAAGCTGGTCTCCAACTCCTGACCTCAGGTGATCCGCCCGCCTCGACCTCCCAAAATGCTGGGATTATAGGGATGAGCCACCGCGCCCAGGCTTCTTTTAATTACTTTTTAAACTTTCTGTATTTTATTTTTATCTACGTTCTTTTTATTTTCTCAATTTGAGACAATCTTTAAGTAATTTCAAACAAGACAAAATATTTTTAACTTTCTTCATTGAAAACATATTTTTGCTTTTGTTTGCACACTATGCAAAATTGTTTTTCTTAGATCCAGTAGTTTTAATTATGTATATTAATTACATTAACTCTTAAAAACCTAATTTTTAGTGAAATCTCTAGTAAATAATTTTGAACTGTTTGGTATCAGTATTTGTAGACAAAAAACATTTTATATTTTTAATAGATTTTTTTCAAATTCTCTGTTAACTAGCAGATCTAAATATGTTTAGCTTTTCTATATCACATAAAAATAAGAGTCTAGTTGGATATGGTGGCTCACGCTTATAATTCCAGAATTGTGAAAGGCCAAGGCACAAAGACTGCTTAGGCCCAGGGATTGGAGGCAAGCCTGGGCAACATGGCAAAACCCCATGTCTACAAAAAATACAAAAATTAGCTCGGCATGGTTACCTGCATCTGTAGTACCAGCTACCCAGGAAGCTGAGGTAGGAGAATTGCCTGAGCCCAGGAGATCGAGAGTGCAATGAACTGTGATCAAGCCACTTCACTCCATCCTGGATGACAGAGACCCTTTTTAAAAAAATTAAATGCCAAAGATATAAACTTAATCTTATGGGACTTTGGGGGCGGAGATTTGTTTTTATTATTATATCAACGGCTTTGCGGCTACAGGTGATGTCTGATTACATGAAAAACTTTTTAGTGGTGATTTCTGAGATTTTAGTGCACCTATATCCCAAGCAGTGTACACAGTACCCAATGTGTAGTCTTTTTTTTTTTTTTTTTTTTCCTTTTTTTGAGACAGAGTCTTGCTCTGTCGCCCTAGCTGGTGTGCAGTGGTGCCATCTCGGCTCATTGCAAGCTCCACCTCCCAGGTTCACACCATTCTCTTGCCTCAGCCCCCCGAGTAGTTGGGACTACAGGTGCCCTTCACCATGCCCGACTAATTTTTTTTTGTATTTTTAGTAGAGACGGGGTTTCACGGTGTTAGCCAGGATGGTCTCAATCTCCTGACCTCGTGATCCGCCCGCCTTGGCCTCCCAAATTGCAGAAGCTTTTTAGTTTAATTAGGTCACATTTATTGATCTTTGTTTTTGTTGTATTTGGTTTTGGGTTATTGGTCATGAAATCTCTGCGTAAGCCAATGCCTCGAAGAATGTTTCCGATGTTATCTTTTTTTTTTTTTTTCAAGTTCAGCTTTTTATTGAACACGTTATAAAAGAGATTTAGTCAAAAAGACCAAAGCCCATGTCATCATCAAATTCCTCGGATTCTTCTTTCTTTGCTTCCACTTTCTTCTCCTCAGCTGGCGCAGCAGCAGTGGAGGGGGCAGGACCTCCTGCTGGTGCAGCACCAGCTGCTGGAGCAGGTCCACCAGCCCCTACATTGCAGATGAGGCTCCCAATGTTGACATTGGCCAGGGCCTTTGCAAACAAGCCAGGCCAAAAAGGTTCAACATTCACACCGGCTGCTTTAATGAGGGCATTGATCTTATCCTCCGTGACAGTCACCTCATCGTCGTGCAGAATGAGGGCCGAGTAGATGCAGGCGAGCTCGGAGACGGAGGCCATAGCGCTGGCAAGTGTGGGGCTGGCGCTGCCGGACGCGGTGCTAGTCGCCGGAAGAAGTGAGGGCCTCACCCCAACGCGGCCTTAGCTTCCTCGGAAGAACCGAGCACCTTCGCGGCAGCTGAGGAAAGGGCCCGATGTTATCTTGTAGAATTTTTATAGTTTCAAGTTTTACATTTAAGTCTTTGATCCACCTTGGGTTGATTTTTGTATAAAGTGAGCAATGAAGATACAGTTTTATTCTTCTACATGTGGTTTGCCAATTATCTCAGCAGTATTTGTTGAATAGGATGTCTTTTCCCTACTTCATGTTTTTGTTTAGTTTGTTGAAGATCAGTTGGCTGAAAGTATTTGGCTTTATTTCTTTATTCACTATTCTGTTCCATTTGTCTATTTGCCTATTTTTATACCAGTACCATGCTGCTTTGGTAACTATAGTCTTGTAGTATAGTTTGAAGTCAGATAATATGATATCTCTAGATTTGTTCTTTTTGCTTAGTTTTGTTTTGGCTATGCGGGCTCTTTTATTTTAGGATGTTTTTCTAGTTTTGTGAGGAATGATTGTGGTATTTTGACAAGAATGGCATAAATTTGTAGATTGCTTCCAGCATTATGATGATTTTCGCAATATTGACTCTACACATCCATGAGCATGGGATGTGTTTCCATTTGTTTGTGTCATCTTTGATTTCTTTCAGCAGTGTTTTCCTTTTTTTTTCTTTTTGAGACAGAGTCTTGCTCTGTTGCCCAGGTTGGAGTGCAGTGGCTGGATTTCAGCTCACTGCAAACTCTGCCTCCCAGGTTTATGCCATTCTCCTGCCTCAGCCTCCCAAGTAGCTGGGACTATAGGCGCCCGCCACCTCGCCCGGCTAGTTTGTATTTTTCAGTAGAGATGAGGTTTCACCGTGTTAGCCAGGATGGTCTCGATCTCCTAACCTCGTGATCCGCCCTTGTTGTCCTCCCAAAGTGCTGGGATTACAGGCATGAGCCACCGCGCCCAGCCTTTCAGCAGTGTTTTCTAATACTCTTTGTAGAGGTCTTTCACCTCTTTGGTTAGGTATATTCCTAAGTATATTTTTTCTGCAGCTGGTGTAAAGGGGTTGAGTTCTTGACTTGATTCTCAGCTCAGTCACTTGGTGTATACAGTGATATTGATTTGTGTACATTGATTTCATATCCTGAAACTTTACTAAATTTATTTATCAAATCTAGGAGCTGTTTGAATAAGTCTTTAGAGTTTTCTAGGTATACAATCATATCATCAACAAGCAGTGACAGTTTGACTTTCTCTTTACCAATTTGGATGCCCTTTATTCCATTTCTTCTTTTTGATGGAGTCTCACTCTGTCACCAGTCTGGAGTGTAGTGGCCCAGTCTGGGCTCACTGCAACCTCCACCTTCTGGGTTCAAGCGATTCTCCTGTCTCAGCCTCCCAAGTAGCTAAGACAACAGGTACATGCCACCACACCCAACTGATTTTTGTGTTTTTAGTAGAGATGGAATTTCATCATGTTGGCCACAATGGTCTCGATCTTTTGACCTCAGGATCTGCCCGCCTCAGCCTCCCAAAGTACTGGGATTACAGGTATGAGCCACCGCTCACTTATACTTTGATTTGCTACGTCTTTTTTCTGCATGAATGTTAACAGAATTATAGATAGATGTAGATATAGATATACGTAAGTACATAAACACACAGGATTATATTAGTTTGTATATGTAAATATTTATGCATACAAAAGATATTCATCAATAGACATTTCTAATTTTCCAGCCTAACCTGAAGACACAGATGAAGACTTACTTTTCACCTATATTGCTTTATACCATCTCAGATTGGAACACAGCCATAAAGCATTATGTATAAACATGAACAAACTTCATGTTCATGAGCATGGCCTGTGAAGTAATATTTTGGTAGTGTGATGTAAGGCTTTATGTCCAGCTTAGCATTTTAGGTCCTTACTTTTCTTCTCAGAGTATGCCTGTATTATTCATATCCATCATTTTGAGCCTAGCTTGATGTCTACACTTTCCAAGTTTAGCTAATCAGTTGGTTATATTTACCTGAGCTGACCTAATTGGCTTTTTGCAATCATGCATGCTGAGCTAAGTTGCTTATTTAACTTATCTGTGATGCAGGGGTAGAGATGAAGATGATCTCTGTCCTACATGGGACATATGCACGAATAAACTTGACCTATACATACATATGTGACTCATTCTTTGTGTATATGTTTATCCATCAACCTATCTTATATCCATATTTATATTTACAGAAAAAAGGCACTGAAGTAATGTTGGTTAAAAGGTCATTTCTATTTTCTTTACTTCCAGACTATGTAAATCCAATCAGCCAGTTATCTCAGTGAAGATTTATAAAATCCAAGTCAAAACTTTGCCACACTTTTGTTTTTTTCATAAATTTGAAAATGTCCTTCTTACCTGGCACCCAGGTCTTTTCATTTCTGAATCTCAATATATCAGCCTAGTGGGCTTCTGTCCATCCAGTTGAAAAAAGCAGGAATGTCTGACATCAATAAGACTATCCTTACTCAGAAAGAAGAAAGAAGTTTTGAGCTAGCTAATAAGAGCCACCATTGGCACTTCTGTACATGATCACTATGGTCTGGTTGAAATGCGGGCTGGTACCATGTACAGTCATATTTGCTTTCACTATGACGGCCTATCTTCCAGAAAGAGTGCTAGACTTTTGTCCCATTACCATAAAGATACTACTTCAGTCACAAAGATGAAAAGACAAAATTGTACTTTTACATCACATACTCATAAAAATGAAGTTGATCCCATGTCTTAAAGAAAGCCCTGATGAGAAAAAAAAAATAAACATTTTACAATTTAGGTGAGAATCTTAGGACTGGGACTGGTTTACCTCTGGCCATATGTTCAACATGAAGGGATGGATCAACCTTGACATGGCAGTGAATGACTTCCGTTGGTTAGTGCATGCTCATTTTCCAGAAGTGAGCAACAAAGACCAATGCTTCCTTTATATATGTTAAATGCAGCAGGATGTATGTCAGAGCATACCTTTATTAGTGTACTCTTCTAGATCTAGTTTACAGGGCAAATATATTTATACATGTATAGAAGTTACTTTTCTTGGGGGGAGGGGGATGGAGTCTCACTCTCTTGCCCAAACTGGAGTGCAGTGGTGCAATCTCAGTTCACTGCAACCTCTGCCTCCTGGGTTCAAGTGATTCTCCTGCCTCACCCTCCCAAGTAGCTGGGACTACAGGGATGCACCACTACACCCAGCAAATTTTTGTATTTTTAGTAGAGACGGGGTTTCACCATATTGGCGAGTCTGATCTCGAACTCCTGACTTCATGATCTGTCTACCTCAACCTCCCAAAGTGCTGAGATTACAGGCCTGAGCCACTGCAGCTGACCAGGTAAATAGATTTTTAAAACTTACATACAGGATTATAGGAGTATATCTAGGTAAATATTTATATATACAAGAAATGTTCCCCAATAGACCATTTTTAATCACTTGGCATATACAAATTATACAAATATATAATTACTTTCAATCTCTTTTGCTCAGTAGCATTTCAGAATGGAACATAGCCATACAATATTGTTTATATAAACATTAAAAAAACCCTTCACCTTCAGTAGCATAGGCTTCAGAAATAAGCTGACAGCAAAGCCATGTTATTCATGCTGTTCAGGTTTGCATTTCAGGGCCCTGCATTCCTTCTCAGTGTATGTATGTGCTCTTCACACCCACTAGTTTGGGCCTGCTTTGATAAACCTGTAGTCACTATTTAGATAATTGTTTGATTGGATCTACCTAGGCTAAGAAAATTGGCTGATTGGAATCACCTTGGGTTAATCTAATTGGCTAGATTCACCTATACTGATATAATTGGCTAATTGGTATTACTTGGGCTCATTTAATTGGCAAATTGGAATCACCTTGGGCTAATCTAATTGACTAATTGGATTCACCTTTACTGATACAATTGACTAATTGGTATCACTTGGGCTCATTTAATTGGCTGATTGGAATCACCTGGGCTGAGCTAACTAGCCGACTAGAATCACATGAGCTGAGTTCATTGACCCTGTCTTGAGGAGAATGAGTAAGGTAATGACCTCTTACATACTTTTCTTTGGGGGCTTTTATTTTTCAAGACATACTCATAAATAGACATTAATTAGACATATGTATATAAGCCTTAGTTTTTATATGTGTTTTTTCCTACATACCATACATGTCTTATATCTGTTTCTAAATCTACAGAAGAAAGTTTTCTGCTGGGCATGGTGGCTCACGCTTGTAATCCCAGCACTTTGGAAGGCTGAGGTGGGCTGATCACCCAAGATCAGGGATTCCAGACCAGCGTGGCCAACATGGTAATACCCCGTCTCTACTAAAAGTATAAAAATTAGCCGGGCATAGTGGCAGGCGCCTGTAGTCCCAGTTACTCGGGAGACTGAGGGAGGAGAATCGCTTGAACCTGGGAGGTGGAGGTTGCAATGAGCTGAGATCATTGTGCCACTGCACTCCAGATATTAGTATATCTGGGCCCTGCTTTTCTTCTCAGTGTAGATAAGTGCTTTTTACATCCACCATTCTGACTTAATGAATCTACAGTCACTCTTCAGATTATTGGCTGATTCGATCCACCTGGGCAGAACTAATTGCCTTATTGGAATCAGCTAACTTTAGCTAATTGGTTAATTAGATACTGCTAAACTGAGCTAATTGACTGATTGGAAACACAGGGTTTCAACTAACTGGCTAACTGGACTCGCTAGAACCTAGCTGATTTCCTGACTAAAATCACATGAGCTGAGCTTTTTGTTTAGAATCATCATCGGCCGGGCGCGGTGGCTCAAGCCTGTAATCCCAGCACTTTGGGAGGGCGAGACGGGCGGATCACGAGGTCAGGAGATCGAGACCATCCTGACTATCACGGTGAAACCCCGTCTCTACTAAAAATACAAAAACTAGCCGGGTGAGGTGGCGGGCGCCTGTAGTCCCAGCTACTCGGGAGGCTGAGGCAGGAGAATGGCGTAAACCCAGGAGGCGGAGCTTGCAGTGAGTTGAGATCCGGCCACTGCACTCCAGTCCCGGCGACAGAGCGAGACTCCGCCTCAAAAAAAAAAAAAAAAAAAAAAAAAAATAGAATCATCGAGGCTGAGTTAATTGGCAAATTAGATTCACCAGGGCTAATCTCAGTGCCTGATTGAAATTGTTAAGGCTGAACTAATTGGCTGTTTGAAATCACCTGGCCTGAGCTAAGTTACTGATTGGAATCACGTGGGTTGAGTCAATTGGCAAAATGTAATCACCTGGGCTGAGGAAATTTACTGATTGGAATTGCCTAGATTGAGCTGATTGGGTAAATGGAATCACTTGGGCTGAGCTATTTGGCTAATGCGATTCTCCTGGGCTCAGCTAATTTGCTATTTGAAAACACCTAACTTGAGCTTATTGGCTTATTAAATTTGCCTGATGAAATTGTATTCATATATCTTGAGGAGCATGAGTGGGACATAACCTCTGATTTACTTTTCATTTGTGAGTTTTTTGTTTTGTTTTGTTTTGTTTTGTTGATGGAGTCTCACTCTGTCACCGAGGTTGGAGTGCAATGGCTCCATCGCTACTCACCGCAACCTCCACCTCCCAGGTTCAAGTCATTCTCCTGCCTCAGCCTCCCAAGTATCTGGGATTACAGGAACCCGCCACCACACCCAGCTCCATCTGAAAAAAAAAAAAAAAAAAAAAAGATTCTATTTCTATGTCACATATTTGAAAATAAAAGCCCTAAATTTGAGGGAAGCTTTAAAAAGAATTATTTCTCATTTGCAAATTTGTGTTAAGGCCTTCAAGCTGAGGCTAGTTTATCCATGTTTTCATGTTCACCAGAATTAAAAAGGACATTTTTGACTTGGCAATAAATGATTCTCATGGCCTTAGTACATTTTTGCTAACAGATGTGAGCAACAAAAACCAATTCTTTCTTTGAAAACATTAAATGCAGCAAGATGCAGGTCAGAGCATACCTCCATTTGTGTGCTTTAATCGATGGAATTTAAAGGGCAAATAAGATTTTGCATTTATTGAAGTTTTTCTTTAACTTGCTGTAAGTACCAACACCCATTTATCGTTTGACCTCTTATATCTTTATTCTGTCTGCATATGGAAAAAATGATAGTTAGATCTGTATATAGATAGTCATGGGTAGACAGATAAACACACACATACAGAATTATATGACTTCGCCTATGGAGATATTTATGTATACAAAACATATTAATCAACAAACATTTTAAATTCCCCAGCCTACACTGAGGATGCAGATATAAACTTACTCTCACCTATATGGATCCATACCATCTCAGAACGGAACACAGCCATACAATGTTATGTTTAAACATCAACAAAGCTTCACATATGGGTGCATGGCCTGGGAAGTATGTTTTTGGTAAAGCCATTTAAGACTAGTTCCAGCTTAGCATTTCAGGGCCCTGCATCTTTTCTCACTGTATGCCTATGTGATTCACATTTGCCATTTGGGTCCTGCCTGGATGTCTTCCAGTTTAGCTAATTGACTTATATCCATCTAACATGGTCTAAGTGGCTCATTAAACTCAGCTGGGCTATAGAAGTTGGGAAGGAAAACGACCTCTGACCTACTTATTCTGAGGCTTCTCTACAGGACATATGCAATAATGGAAATTATATTGGCATACCTATGTTACCCATTTTCCGTGCATATGTTTCTCTAGCCACCTATCTTATATCTGTATCTATATGTATAAAAAAGACTGCCAAAGAAGAGTAGGTTAAAGGTGATTTTTACTTCATTTTGCATTCAGGCCAGGTAAATCCAATCAGCCATTAGCTCAGTGAAGTTTTATCAAATCCAATCCACCACCAAATCATGTTGTGCTAAATGTGAAAAATCCTCATTACTGGGCACCAAGGTGTTTTAAATGCAGAGTCTAAACAAAATAGCCCACGGGGTTCTGTCCATCCAGCTAGGAATCTTCAGACATGCCAGTGAGCCTAATTTTTTTCACAAGGAGCTCTGGCCTGATCAATAAGAACCACCTTTGGTGCTTCAGTGCAGTGTCATTATCGAAGGCAGCCAGGTAACACGTACCATTATATTTGCTTTCAGTATCATAATCTATCTTCTAATAAGAAACTTAGGCTTTCTTTCCATTATCATAAAGACCCTAATTTAGCTATAAAGGCAAAAGGGCAAGAGTGTACTTTCACATTGCACACACGTGGAAATATACAAGAGCCCCTGTCTTGATGAAAGTCTCTTAATAAGAAAAAATAAACATTCTCAAATTTTGGTGAGAAACTTCTGACTGAGGCTAGTTCAACTTTGGCCCCATATGTAACAGAAACAGAAGGATCAACATTGACATGGCAATGAACAACTTCCATTGCCTTAGTGCAATTTTTTGTTTTGTTGTTTTTGAGATGGAGTTTCGCTCATTTGGCCCAGGCTGGAGTGTAATGGCACGATCTCGGCTCACCACAACCTCCGCCTCCTGGGTTCAAGCAATTCTCCTGTCTCAGCCTCCTGAGTAGCTGGGATTACAGGCATGCATCATCACGCCTGGCTAATTTTGTATTTTTAATAGAGATGGGGTTTTGCTATGGTGGTCAGGCTGGTCTCTAACCCTTGATTTCAGGTGATGTGCCCGCCTCCGCCTCCCAAAGTGCTGGGATTACATAAGTAAGCCATCACACTTCGCCCCTTAGTGCATTTTTATCTCTCAGAAGCAAGAAACAACAAAAAATGCTTTTTCATATATATTAAATGCAGCAGAATGTATATTAGAGTATATTTTTATTTGTGTAGTATTTGTGATATTGTTTATAGGATTTATATATAACTTATACATGTATAGACGTTACTTTTTTTGTTTCGTTTTTGTTTTTGTTTTGGTTTCTTGAGATGGAGTTATTGGGGGCAACGCTGAGGACAGCGGAGAATGAACAGACACAAGAGACAAAGACAAACAGAGAACATGGCGGCCGCGCCTAGAGCCTCCGCCTCACTTTATTTATACTTCATAAATCCCACGTCAGCAAAAATAGCACAATGCAAAACAAACTTTCTGCACCCAGATGTAACCTTCTGCTTAGTTCCTTGTCTCTAAGCTTTTTCTTATTTGTCCGCCTTCTTGGCGCCTACTAGAGTTCATTAAAAGTTCAACTCGAGATACTGTCCTTGACTACTGGAGTTCATTAAAAGTGCAACTAGCTAGAGATACTGTCCTTGAGCCTTATCTATTCTTAGCATATTGTTTTCAATGGCCCCTGCAGGAGTCTCGCTGGGATGCCCAGGCTGGAATGCAGTGGTGCAATCTCAGCTCACTACGACCTCAGCTTCCCAGGTACAAGCGATTCTCTCGCCTCAGCCCCCCAAGTAACTGGGGTTCCTTTGCCCACCACCCGGTCTGGCTAATTTTTGTATTTTTAGTAGAGACGAGGTTTCACCATGTTGGCCAGGCTGTTCTCGAACTCCTGACCTCAGGTGATCTGCCCACTTCTGCCTCCCAAAGTGCTGGGATTACAGGCATGAGCCACTGCGCCTGGGGGGGGAAGTTACTTTTATCTTACTATTCATAGCAATGCATATCAATACAAAGATTGATACATCTAGATATAAATATACATAAGAAGACAAATACATAATTATATAAATATTCCATCTAAATATTTATGTATACAAAACACGTTCCCCAAAAGACATTTTTAATCTTCTAGCATGCACTAAAGATGCTGATGTAGAATTACCTTTTTTCTTTTGCTAAATAACATGTCAGAATGGAACACAGCCATACAATGTTGTTTATGTAAATATCAACAAAGCTTTATCTTCAAGGGCAAAGCCGTAGAAATAAGCTGAAAACAAACCCATGTAACACATCTGTCCAGGTTAGTATTTCAGCGCCCTGCATGTCTCCTCAGTGTGTGCATGTCCTGTTCACATCACCATTTGGGGCCTGCCTTAATGAAGCCACAGTCTCTATTCAAATAATTGTATGATTGGATTGCCCTGGGCTGATCTACTTCGCTGGTTGGAATCACCTGGGCTATGCAAACTGGCTGATTGGAATCATCTGGGTTCTGCTAATTTGCTTATTTAATTTACCTCAGCTTCAGGGGTAGAATACGGAGATGTCATCTGACCTACTTTATTTCTGAGGCTTTTTTTTTGTGTCGTGTTTATGCACAAATAAACATTACGTAGACATACCCATGTGACTCAATTTTTGTGTATATGTTTATCTAGCCACCTATTTTATATTTATATCTATGTGTACAGAAAGAAGCCTATAAAATAAACTTGTTCAGAGGTGATTTCCATTTTCTTTTCCTACAGGTTAGGTAAATCCAATCAGTTACTTAGCTCAGTGAAGATTTACTCAAACCAAGCCACACGCCACGTCACATTTTTTTCCATAAGTGTAAAAATGTTTTTAATAACCTGGCACCTGGGTGTTTTTAATTCTGGTCTCATAAAACAAGCGCAGTGAGGTTTTTTTCATGTATCTAGGAACTGCCAAAAATGTTTGACACAAGTGGACTGAGCCTTCCTCATAAAGAAGATTTGACCTGGCAAATAAGAGCCACCTGTGGCACTTCAGTGACTGTTCTATCCCATTTGAAATGTGGCCAAGTACCATATACCATTGTATTTGCTTCATCGTCACCATTTGTCTTCTAAAAAGAGACCTAGACTTGTTTTTTATTACCATTAATACCCGACTTCTGCCACAAAGACAAAAAGACTGTGATTTTACATCACACACTTTTGAAAAAAAAAAATAGAGTTCTTGTCTTGATAGAAGTTCTATCTAGACTAGGTGAGAGATTAAATGACTACCAGGAGCTAGATAATTGCTGTTTTACTAACAAATACTCATTTTCATTTCTATATTATCTCGTTATATTAATTATGAAGTAATAACTGATTTGCTTTCTAGGAAACTGATTTACTTTCTAGGAAACTGATTTGCTTTCTAGGAAACCAATTTGCTTTCTAGGCTCACCAGGGCGAGTATTAAAGGACCAGCCAGTAGGCAAGGCTAGGAGCAAAACTGCAAATTTATTTTTTTTTTTGGTCAGCCAGCTTTGTTGGGGAGGGGTGAGGTCCGTCGGTCTCCGGCAGGGGAGGCCGGGGGAGTCACCCGGTGGAGCTCTCGGGCGAGGTTCCTAATGCAGTCCTGACAGGAGTGGGGGCTGAGGAAGTTGGCACAGCATGCTCGCCTGGAGCGGCTTTTATGTCCTGGGCCTGGGAGTGGGCGGGCAGTGGGCGGGACATAGGCGGGTAGGGGCCCGGCGATAGGCGTGGCTAGGCGGTTCCGGTTTTTCTCCGTGGGAGGTCGGGTTGCGCCTGTGCAGTCACCCGTGTCTTTCCTGGGCAGGGAAAGTTGACAGTGAAGAACCCGGAACTGCGCCATCTTGCCTCCGTTCGTCCAAACAATAACGTTTATCTGGGAAATTTCAAAAAAACTTATTTTTCATCAACCATAATAGTAATCAAAGACAGAGAAATGGAGGTTTTTAACATTCATAATTTATATTTTGAAATTAAAATGCTTCTAGAATAAAAAAGGAAAGGAAGAAAGAAATACACAAACAAATGAAAGGCAGCCTGGTCAACATGGTGAAAGCCTGCCTCTACTAAAAATACAAAAATTAGTCAATTGTGGTGGTGCACACCTGTAATCTCAGCTACTTGGGAGGCTGAGGCACTATAATCACTTGAATCCGGGAGGTGGATGCTGCAGTGAGTGGAGATTGTGCCACTGCACTCCAGCTTGAGTGACAGAATGAGACTCCTTCTCAAACAAAACAAAATAAAAAAATAAAAGAGAAGGAAGGAAGTGGGTTACTCACAATAGCTAAGGTATGGAATCAACCTAAATGTGCATCAATAGGTAAATGAAGAAAGAAAATGTGGTATATGTACACAATGCAATTCTATTCAGCCCTTAAAAATAAAGTCTTATTTTCAACAACATTCATGAACCTGAATGATGTGCTGAGTCAAATAAGAATAAAACTGGATCTTCATTGCTCACTGCAACCTTCATCTCCTGGGATCAAGCGATTTTCCTGCCTCAGCCTCTCCAGTACCTGCAATTACAGGTGTCTGCCACCATGCCTGACTAATTTTTATATTTTTAGTAGAGACAGGTCTCAAGCTCCTGACCTCAAGTGGTCCACCCACCTTGGCCCCTCAAAGTGGTGGGATTACAGGCATGAGCCACCGTGCCTGGCCCACATAATCCAGTGTCTAAAGTGTGAAAAAAAATTAAACTCGCCAGGCACAGTGGCTCATGCATGTAATCTCAGCACTTTGGGAGGCCAAAGTGGGCAAATCATGAGGTCAGGTGTTCGAGACCAGCCTGACCAACATGGTGAAACCCCGTCTCTACTAAAAATACAAAAATTGGCTGGGCACGTTGGCTCACGCCTCTAATCCCAGCACTTTGGGAGGCCGAGATGGGTGGATCACGAGGTCAGGAGATTGAGACCATCCTGGCTAACACGGTGAAACCCCGTCTCTACTAAAAAATACAAAAAACTAGCCGGGCGAGGTGGCGGGCGCCTGTAGTCCCAGCTATTCAGGAGGCTGAGGCAGGAGAATGGCGTGAACTCAGGGGGTGGAGCTTGCAGTGAGCCGAGATCACGCCACTGCACTGTAGGCTGGGTGACAGAGCGAGACTCCATCTCAAAAAAGAAAAACAAAAAAAAAAAACCCAAAAATTAGCCAGGTGTGTGGTACGCACCTGTAATCCCAGTTACTCAGGAGGCTGAGGAAAAATGATTGCTTGAACCCAGGAGGTGGAGGTAGCAGTGAGCTGAGATCAGGCCACTGTACTCCAGCCTGGTCAACAGAGCGAGAATCCGTCTAAAAAAAAAAAAAAAAAAAAAAAAAAAATTAAACTCATAGAAGCAGACAATAAAATAATGAGGAAAAAATAAAAAATCCCCTATTGGGTTTTTGGTCTGGCTAAGAGAGCTTCTTCATGATCTTTCAGGGATTATATATTCTTTTATCTTCTGCATCCCTCTGCTTTCCAGCCAATAAGTGAAAAAAGATACAGAGAAGACACATTTGCTTTTTACCCACTTCACTTCCATTCACTATTAGTCAATGTGGGTATAGCTGAGAATAGCAGTTTTCTGGCAGGACAGCCACTTCTAAGCAATAAACAACACACTGAAAAAAAAAGTCTAAATCTTTCATGAAAAGCTAATGAATTTTAAGAAAAACAAACATATGCATCAATAATGCTTGTGGTAAAATAAAGATTATGTTAATTTCTATTCAGCTCCCAAAATATTTGATCAAAAGCTAACAAATATACAGGAGAAAGGGAATATTATTCTAAATAAGAATATTGAGAATGGTTATTTTGTCAATACAAGTAAAAATATGACCTCACACTAATAGTCTCACCTATAGTTGTACAACATCAAATGCTATTTTTTATTTAAAATTGTATTTCATATAGGTATTCAATTTATATCACCTTCCTTTGCTATTTCAATCCCTTCTCCACTTTATATCAGTGGAAAACAGGCCAGTAGGTACCAGGAAAGCACGTGGTGCTATTGCTGCTTTAACAGTGATCGTGAAGAGCACTTGTTTGGCTGCAACTCACATGTCAAACACTGTTATTTGGCTTAAAGTGAGGCAGAAGTTTAAAAATAATAAGTACTGCATTTATTCACCCCAAGAAAAGTAAAAGCTAAGGCCCAGAATGTGGCAAAGCAAAGGTTAAAAAGAAAAGAACAAGTTTGCCTCTACCTAGCAGCTCACTTCAAATAGTTAGAAGATAACACTGTCTGAACAGCCAAGTCCACTGTCTGATCTGCCCGGCTTAGCCTACCAATGTGCTGGGATTACAGGCATGAGCCACTGCGCCCAGCCCATATTCTATTTATATATCTGTATAATTTTTATTATGACCATAAAAATAACCCTGTCATCAATTACAATTTAATTGGATATTTTAAAATAACTAAAAGTGTATAATTACACTGTTTGGAATAGAAAGGATAAATACTAGAGGTGATGGATACCTTATTTACCCTAATTACTACATATTGTATACCTGAATCAAAATATGCTCTGTAAGACATATGTACACATACTATATACTCAGAAATAGTAATAATAAATTACGAAAAAAGATTAAAAATTTAACTAATGGGAACAATATTCTTCAATTCATTTGCAGTTTAAAGCTACTGGCAAAGTGATTACTAGTGATGGTAGTCCACAATATGCCAAATAGTATACTTCTTCCATCTTTTACTTACACCATTGAGTATGGTGGGATAGGTTAAAGTTAGTGGCATAATAATGCTTCATTAAATGCACAATAGTTTTAAGATGGTAAAAAATAAAATTAGGCCGGGCATATTGGCTCACACCTGTAATCCCAACACTTTGGGAGGCCGAGGTGGGCGGATCGCTTGAGCTTAGGAGTTCGAGACTAGCCTGACCAGTATGGGGAAACCCTGTGACTACTAAAAATACAAAAATTAGCCAGGAGTGGTGTCGCGCACCTGTAGTCCCCACTACTCGAGAGGCTAAGGCAGGAGGATTTCTTGAACTTGGGAGGCGGAGGTTGCAGTCATTGCGCTGAGATCATGCTGCTGCACTCCAGCCTGGGTGACAGAGCAAGACTCCATCTCAAAAGAAAAGTTAAATAAATAAATAAATAAAATATAAATTAAGTTCACACATAATCTAACAATTTTTAAATATACTGCATTTTATTACATAACAGTAAAATTAGTAAAATAATACAATAATTGATATACTTTAACTATAATTTATAATTTCTTTCTCTCAGTATAATGTAGAAAAGTATTACTCTGAACACCTACCTTAAACATTACTTAATTCAGGTTAACTACAATGAGCCTCTCCACTTATATTTTCATCATGCATCTTACATTTTAATGTCCTTACTCTTTTATAGAAAAGGTCATAAAGAATGCTCAATAAAGAATCTCTAATATCTCTGATGCAGTGACAATTGATCACATACGTTCACATGTGAATACAATAGAAATAAAGTAACAGCATAAAGTAATTTGAAAACTGTATTACATCATTATTCACTTTTCAAAAAATTGTTTTCAAGGAAACCAGTATAGTTTCAATGTAATTACAAAGCTTCAAAAAAATCTTTTAAAGTTATATACGAATAATTTAACAACTTTAGCTGTGAATTCATTTTTATACTCAACACTCTTATTTAGTGTAATGTCGGAAGTGTCAGTGCCTTATTCTTTAATTCTCTGATATGTACATACAATTAATTTTGAATTACATATTTTTTCATGTTGACTGCATCTGCAAAAATATATTTTAGTATAAACTCTGGTGTTTTCTGAGCTGTACTTTTTTTTTTTTTTTAAGTGTTTCCAAATTCATTACATTTGCAAGACTCTTCTCCCATATAAGTTCCCTAATGTTGAGCAAAGCTGGAGCAACTGCTTCAGGGTTTTCCTCTAGTACAAAATGTGTGCAATAAACCCCCTCTAAATTTGTAATGGTTGTCTTCAGAATAAACATTCTTCTTCGCTTTAAAGGCTTATATTTTCTGAAAGACTTTTTGACAGTAATTGCACTTTTAATGCTTTTATTAACTATGAACTTTCTTATGTTGAGTAAGATGTGAGTAGGCATTCATGGGTTTTCCATATTCTTTATATTTGTACAATTTTTCTCAAGGATACTAGCTTTCCTGCGAAATAACGTGTACACACTGACTAAAAGTTTTGCCACATTCTTCATGCTTGTAGGAATTTTGCCAGTATGAATTATCTTACTTACTATCAAAAATGGCAACCATATAAAGGCTGTTTCACATTTTATATATTTCTAGGGTTTCACACTAGTATAAATTTTTTATATATAGAAAGGATGGAGGTGTTGATAAAAGCTCTGTCACATCTTTCATGCTTGTAGAGTTCCTCTTCAGCATGAATTATCACCATGTCCCTTAAGAATTAAGAACTTGTGGCCAGGCATGGTGGCTCATGCCCATAATTCCAGCACTTTAGGAGGCCGAGGTGGGTGGATCATGTGAGGTCAGGAGTTGGATACCAGCCTCACAAACATGGCGTAACCCTGTCTCTACTAAAAATACAAAAGTTAGCTGGGCATGGGGGTGGGCACTGGTAATCCCCTCTACTTGGGAGGCTGAGGCAGCAGAATGGATTGAACCCAGGAGGTGGAGGTTGCAGTGAGTAGAGATTGTGCTGTTGCACACCAGCCTGGGTGATAAGAGTTGAAACTCCATCTCAAAAAAAAAAAAAAAAAAAAAAAAGAACTTGTTATATGCCTTGCCACATTCTTCACACTTGTAGGGTTTCTTTCTAGTATGAATTATGTGTAATAAAAGTTGAGAAGTTCCTTAAAAAATTTGTCACATTCTTTATATTTGTAGGGTTTATATTCCATATCAATTCTCATAGTTAGAATTGAGGGTTGGTTAAAAGCTTTTCCACATTCATCACATTCATATGGTTTCTCTCCAGTATGAATTATCTTATGTGTAGTAAGGTGTGAGGATAGGTGAAAAGCTCTGCCACATTACTCACATCTGTAGGGTTTCTCTCCAGTATGAAATCTCTTATGTGTAGTAAGTTTAGAGGAGCGCTCAAAGGCTTTGCCACATTCTTCACACCTGTAGGGTTTTCCAGTATGAATTTTCTTATGTGTAGTAAGGTTAGAGAACTGCTTAAAAGCTTTGCTGCATTCTTCACATTTGTAGAATTTCTCTCGAGTATGAATTATCTTGTGTGTAGTAAGGACTGAGGACTGGTTGAAGGCTTTGCCACATTCTTCACAATGGTAGGGTCTCTCTCCAGTATGAATTCTCTTATGTGTAGTAAGGATTGAGAACTGGTTGAAGGCTTTGCCACATTCTTCACATTTGTAGGGTCTCTCTCCAGTATGAATTTTCTTATGTGTAGTAAGGTTGGAGGAGTAGTTAAAAGCTTTGCCACATACTTCACAGTTGTAGGGTTTCTCTCCAGTATGAATTATCTTATGTGTAGTAACGTCTGAGGACCGCTTGAAGGCTTTGCCACATTCTTCACATTTGTAGGGTCTCTCTCCAATATGAATTTTCTTATGTCTAGTAAGGTTAGAGGAGTACTTAAAAGCTTTGCCACATACTTCACAGTTGTAGGGTTTCTCTCCAGTATGAATTATCTTATGTGTAGTAAGGTCTGAGGACCGCTTGAAGGCTTTGCCACATTCTTCACATTTGTAGGGTTTCTCTCCAGTATGAATTCTTTTATGTGTAGTAAGGGTAGAGGAGTATTTAAAGGCTTTGCCACATTCTTCACATTTGTATGGTTTCTCTTCAGTGTGAATTCTCTTGTGTGCAGTAAGGCTATAGGAGTACTTAAAGGCTTTGCCACATTCTTCACATTTGTAGGGTCTCTCTCCAGTATGAATTATCTTATGTGTCGTAAGGGTTGAGGACTTGTTGAAGGCTTTGCCACATTCTTCACATTTGTAGGGTTTCTTTTCCGTATGAATTATCTCATGTTTACTAAGGGCTGAGGATGACATAAAGGCTTTGCCACATTTATCACACTTGTACGGTTTCTCTCCAGTATGATTTCTTTTATGTGTAGTAAGAGTGGAGGAGTGCTTAAAGGCTTTGCCACATTCTTCACATTTGTAGGGTTTCTCTCCAGTATGTGTTTTCTTATGTCTAGTAAGGCTGCAAGAGTGGTTAAAGGCTTTGTCACATTCTTCACATTTGTAGGATTTCCCTCCAGTATGAATTTTCTTATGTGTAGTAAGAGTTGAGAACTGCTTACAAGCTTTGCCACATTCTATATATTTGAAAGGTTTTTTCCTAGCATGTCCTCTCTTTTGTCTGTTTGAATTTGAAAATTGATGAAACAGTTTCACATATTTATCACATTGAAATATTTTTCTTGGGGTAGTTGTCAAACATTGGTTAAGTTCATTATAACCTTCCTTGTGCACCTTACACACATCCATACTTTCACGTCCTTTTTTTAACTGTAAATCGCCATGTCCACATTTTTCGTACCTTCTCAGTATCACTTTTTGGAAAGAATCTTTTATGCTCTGCTCTGGCCAAAGGTCTTGGGCAAAATGAGAACATACAACTGAAAGAAACAACAAAAACACATTACTTCAATTGGTGGACTCAGATAAATATGAATATGTCATCTTGCTTATGTAGTTTGTATAAAACTATAAAAACTACATAAGCAAGATGACACAGCAAAATACCACAGCTGTAATTTCTTCCTGGACATATAAATTTAACAAAAACATACTGACCAAAATACATTTATAAAAAACTTATAAATAAGTTGTGAGGGGCCCCAGGTGAGCACAATGCAAAGGGCCAAATAGAAGAAATAGAAAAGTCTGTTACTTATACTCAACACAGCTGTTTTTGCTCTCCAGTATAACATTGTGCCTTCAAAAGCAAATTGTCGACTGGCCAGGGTGATTCATGCCTGTAATCCCAGCATGTTGGGAGGCTGACGTGGGTGGATCAGAAGGTCAGGAGTTCAAGACCAGCTTGACAAAGATGGTGAAATTCAATCTGTACTAAAATTCAAAAAATTAGCTTGGTGTGGTGCTGGACACCTGTAATCCCAGCTACTCAGGAGGCTGAGGCAGAGAATTGCTTGAACCTGGGAGGTGGAGGCTGCAGTGAGCTGAGATTCCCAGAATCTCTAGTTAAGACAATTGATTTCAGACTATGCCAGGACAAAGCTATATTACAAAGATTGTAACAGGTAGCATTTTGTTCATGTCAAAATCTCAAAGATTACAATAAATACAAAATATTAGAGCAATATGACCCCATCAAAGTTATAAAATTTTCAAAAGCAACCATAAAATGTATATAAAGTAATTTTAAAAATTCCCAGTAAACTGTACAGGTCAAGCTTGGTGGCTCATTCCTGGAATCCCAACACACTAGGAGGCCAAGGTGGGTAAACCACATTAGATCAGAGTTTGAGACCAGCCTCGCCAACATGGTGAAACCCTGTATCTACTAAAAATACAAAAACTAGCTGGGCGTGGTAGCATGTGCCTGTAATCCCAGCTACTTGGGAGGCTGACACACAAGAATTGCTTGAACTTGGGAGGGGACGATTGCAGTGAGTGGATATTGTACCACTGCACTCCAGACTGGGTGCCAGAGCAAGACTGTCTCAAAACTAAAATAAAATAGGCTGGGCACAATGGCTCACGCCTATAATCCCAGCAACTTACAAGGCCGAGGTGGGTGGATCATTTGAAGTCAGGAGTCCAAAATTAGCCTGGCCAACATGGTGAAAACCCGTCTCTGCTTAAAAATACAAAAAATTAGCCGGGCATGCCAGCAGCCACCTATAACTCCAGCTACTTGGGAGACGGAGGCAGGAGAATCGCTGGAACTCAGGAGGCAGAGGTTGCCATGAGCCGAGATCGCGCCACTGCACTCCAGAGACTGGGCAACAGAAAAAGACTCCATCTCAGAATGCATAAATAAATAAATAAATAAATTTGAAAAATATTAGGTCAGTGAAACAGATAAGTACTGAAGATAAAAATGAGGATAATAATAAGAAATATTAAAACAGCAAAAAACAAAAATTGTGGATATAAAAAATTCAAAAAATAACTGAAAAATTTCTTAAAACTAATGCAAACATGAAAAAGCTAAACAAACTAGGATACACACAAAGATATTTATAACAAACACATACAAGCAAAACTTCAAAACTCACAGATAACAGAATTTTAGGAGCTGCAATGAAGGCAGATGTAATGATGAAGAAGTTTTGTATTTAACTGAAGTTTATTTTTTACCACATTCAAATATATTGTCGGATCTTTTAGAGGTTTCATGTAATCCCCAAGGTACTGCTAAGAAAATATTTGTATGGATACACAAAAGAAAATTTAAAAAATCCTGAATGCATACCAATACAAAAATCAAAAAAACACAAAAACCACAGAAAGAGAAAAGGGGAGACAAAGATACAAGAAACAAATATAACAATTAATAAAATAACATTAGTAAGTTTTTCTCTTTCAGAAAACCATTAAATATATACATAATTATCTTTCCAATCAAGAGATATATTTTTTTTTTTTTTTTTTTTTACAAAAGTTTTTTCTTAAATGCACAACAGCTCCAAGACAACACTTAATTCCAGCTTTAGATGGCAAAAGATGTTACGGCAGGGAATATAGACGTTTAAATAAGGATGAAATAAAGGGTCACCATCTCCTCAGGTACAAGGAACAGCTTACTTTTTGCCAGATTTCTTAATTCCACCTGTGGCCAAGGGCCCCTTTCCTGCGGCCTTCGCTTTTAGCTCCTCGAGTTTCTTCTGCTCCTCTTTTTGTTTCTGCTTGAAAGCCTTATCTTCCTCGTCCATCTCCTTGGCCTGCTTCTTAGGCTGTTTCAGTGGCTTCTTCTTGCCACCTTCGCGGCCGGACATGGCGCCTGCCGCCCCTTCCCCGAGATATACTTTCAATAAACAGGTTTATTAAAAAATTATAAAAATCAAGATTCAACTTGCCTTTCTACAAGAGTCAGTTGAGATCTAATGAAAAAAAAAGACTGAAAGTGGCAAGATGGAAGTAGAAATTTCATGTAAATATTAACAAAATGAGAGAAGGGGTCAAAATAATATTACATAAGCTACATGTTAAGTTAAAAACTGTCATACTTTATAAAATGTACTTTAAGTCAAAACTTCAAAAAGACAAAGAAGGACATTAAAAAAATATACAGATTCATTCACTGGGAACCTATTACAAATTTGTATATACATGTGTATATTTATGTGTATGTGTCTCATATTGGGGTTTCAAAGATATAAAGCAAATACTAACAAAACTGAATAAACACAGAGAGAGCAATATAATTATAATATGACATTTCAATACTCCACTTTGTAATAAAACAAGAGAGAATATTAGTAAGGAAACAGAAGGCTATAAGGCAGTAAAAAACAATGATTTCTTTTTTTTACTATTATTATACTTTAAGTTCTAGGGTACAAAAAACAATGATTTCTAATGAAAGTATAGAGAACACTCCTCAACAACAACAGAATACACAGCCTTCTCAATAGCTCATACAACTTTCTTCTTTATAGACCACCTGTTAGGCCAAAAACAAAGCCTTAACACATTTTTTAAAACTGAAATTTTATAGATCACTTTCTATGACAAAAATGGAATTAGAGTATAAAACAATAATATAAATAATTGATAAATTTAAAAATATATAGAAATGATACAACACACTATTAAGCATGCACTTGTTGAAATTACTGGGCTGGGTGCAGTGGCTAACGCCTGTAATCCCAGCACTTTGGGAGGCTGAAGTGGGTGAATTTAACTCCATCTCAAAAACAAACAATCAAAAAAGGAATAATATTGTGAAGATGTCTATACTATTCAATTTAATCTACAGAATTAATGCAATATTTTTCAAATTTCTCATTGCATTTTTGAATAAAAACAGCAAATCCAAAAGTATATGGAATCTAAAGAGATAATAAAGTACCCAGTAATCTTCAAGGAATAATGTTGGAGGCATTATAATTTCTGATTTCTAAACACATCAAAAAGCTACAGAATTAAAACAATTTGGTATGAGTACAAAAGTGAAAAAGTAGACCAATAAAACAGAATGCAGGCCGGGCACGGTGGCTCACGCACGTAATCCCAGCACATTGGGAGGCCCAGGCGGGCAGATCACGAGGTCAGGAGATTGAGACCATCCTGGCGAACACGGTGAAACCCTGTCTCTACTAAAAATACAAAAAAAAAAAAAAAAAAAACTTAGCTGGGCGTGGTGGCAGGTGCCTGTAGTCCCAGCTTCTCGGGAGGCTGAGGCAGGAGAATGGTGTAAACCCAGGAGGCAGCGGAGCTTGAGCTTGCAGTGAGCAGAGATCGCGCCACTGCACTCCAGCCTGGGCGACAGAGCGAGACTCCGTCTCAAAAAAAAAAAAGAAAAAAAAAGAATGCAGCACGCATGTTAGCTTTCACATAATTATTGCAGCATTGTTACTGAAAGCCAATAGGTTAAAGCAATGCAAATTTCTGTCACCAAATCATTCAGTAGATAGAAAAATACTGGAATCTCATTCAGTTTTCAAATAGCAGAAAATAGTCTAACTATTAAGATAAATATTGATGACATTATGCAAAATAAAATGAGCCAGCCAGAAAAAGACAGAGATTGTATGAGATATATAAAGCAGTTATACTCTTAAAAACAGAAAACAGAGTGGTGTTTGAAAAGTGCCATGAAATGGGAAGAATTGGTAGTTGTTTAATGTGTAGTGAGATTTAGCTTTCCCAGATAAAAACATGCTAGTGATATGTTGCATAACAATGTCAATATAATTAATATGACCAAACTGAATATTTAGAAATACGTACTTATCACTCTAACTCTCAGTCAAAATTGCAGTGGCATTATCTCAGCCCACTGCCACCTCCACCTCCTGGGTTTAAGCGATTCCTCTGCCTCAGGCTTCTCAGTAGCTGGAATTACAGGTGCATGGTACCACACCTGGCTAATTTTTTGTATTTTAGTAGAGACGGGGTTTCACCATGTTGGTCAGGATGGTCTCGATCTTCTGACACAATGATCCACCCGCCTTGGCCTTTGAAAGTGATGGGATTACAGGCATAAGCCACTGTGCCCGGCCTAGAAAATTTTATTGTTAATTTTGTTATGTGTTTTTGACACATAACACATAAGTAAAAATAAACAATAATACCTAAAATAGATGCAGAGTAATTATTGTTTTTAAATTATCTTCAAATCCAAAAGTGTTTCTCTGACACAAAATTAATATAGATTCACAAATAAATAGACGTTGAAATTGGGAGAGATTTTATGACTACTCACCTAGACAGGATTAAAAAACTGTTACAGGCCAGGTGAAGTGGCTCACGCCTGTAATCCCAGCACTGTGGGAGGCCGAGGCAGGCAGACCACCTGAGGTCAGGAGTTCGAGACCAACCTGACCAAAATGGTGAAACCCTGTCTCTACTAAAAATACAAAATTGGCCAGGTGTGGTGGCACATGCCTGTAATCCCAGCTACTCAGGAGGCTGAGGTAGGAGAATAGCATGAACCCAGAAGTTGGAGGTTTCAGTGAGCTGAGATCCCACCATTGTACTGCAGCCTGCATAACAAGAGCAAAATTCCCTCTCAAAAAAACCAAAACCAAAACCAAAAACAAAACCCTGTTACACCAAACCTACACAACAAATATACAAGTGACACAAAACTACAGGGATAATATTTATACAGGCAAAGATACATAGAAATAATTATATTGGCAATAGTTAGATGGCTTTTTCATATTTAATTTTGCTCTACACTGTCTTAAATTGTACAGAGTTAAATATTCTTATATACAATTATAATATAAACTAAAAAATATATTGTTACATACAATTATAATATAAACTAAAAAATCAACACATAATTAACTGGTGTGATGTGACATACCCAAAAATATATAACACAAAATATTAAATTACAAAAAAAATTAAAACATGGGATGTAAAACAAGTAGATCCATGTATTCATGAAAGGAATCTTAGAATATAAGGTAAAGTAATACAAAGGTTACTTGAAGATTAAAAAAAAAAGCTGAGAACTTCCCAAATTTTAATGTAATAACAACAAAAACTTCTAACCAGTAATACTTGATTCAAAATTATTTTACTTCAAAAAGAGTATAAAGATTTTCCAAAATAAAAGTTGAGTGTTCATCACCATTAGCACAATCCTACAAGATATACCATACTGGGTTGTGCACCCTGGCTCACGCCTGTAATCCCAACACTTTGGGAGGATGAGGTGGGCGAACTGCCTGAGGTCAGGAGTTCAAGACCAGCCTGAATAACATGGTGAAACACCGTCTGTACTAAAAGTGCAAAAATTATTCGGACATGGTGGTGCATTCCTGTTGTCCCAGCTACTGAGGCGGACAAGGCAGGAGAATTTCTTGAATCAAGGAGATGGAGGTTGCAGTGAGCCAAAATCATGCCATGGTACTCCAGCCTGTGTGACAGAGAAAGGCTCCATCTTACAAAAAAAAAAAAATAGGCCAGGTGCAATGGTGCCCACTGCACTCCACTACTGCACTCCATCCTGAGCAACAGAGTGACACTCAGTCTCAAAAAACAAAACAAAAACAAAAACAAAACAAAACAAAAGCAAAATGTTCATAAAACCTTTAAAGTTCTTTTATAGAATATAAAAAACATAAGCAAATATGCATAAATCAGCCGGGCACAGTGGCTCATGCCTGTAATTCCAGTGCTTTGGAAGGCCAAGGAGGGCGAATCATAAGGCCAGGACTTTGAGACCAGCCTGGCCAACACGGTGAAACCCTGTCTGTACTAAAAATACAAAAATTAGCCGGGCATGGTGGTGCACACCTGTAATCCCAGCTACATGGGAGGCTGAGGCAGGACAATCACTTGTACCTGGGAGGTGGAGCCTGCAGTGAGCTGAGACTGTGTCATTGCATTCCAGCCTGGACAATAGAGTGAGACTCTGTCTCAAAAAAAAAAAAAAAAAAAAAAAAAAATTCTGCCTAAATTTGTTAATAAATATACCATATAAAATAATTTTAATATCAATAACTGGAAAATATAGAGACATAGCTTTTGTATTAAATTGAAGTTGTTATAAAATTAAAACATATTGTTTTAACTTTAAGATATATGTAATCTCCAGTTTTCAAGATGATTACAAAGATAATATTATAGAATGTATGCAAAAGAAAGTAAAAAATAATGCATGCCAGTACAAAATTAAATAAAAATTAAGAAAGTAAAACAGGAAATGAGAAAAATAAAACTACTAGAAACACATAAAACAATAACAATATAATGGGAAATAACAACTTCATTTCTTTAAGCAATCATTTTAAATATAAATTAATTAACTACTTAATAAAATAAAATGTAATCTTAGGACTTTGGAAGGCCAGCGTAGGCTGATCACTTGATCCCAGGAGTTCAAGACCAGCCTGGGCAACATGGGAAAACTCTGTCTCTACAAAAAATACAAAAAAGCTAGTTGGGTGTGATGACACATACTAGTAACCTAGCTACTTGGGAGGCTAAAATGAGAGGACAATCTGAGTTTGGGAGGTTTGGATAGCAGTGAGACATGCAAATCAGCCTGGTTGACAGAGTGAGGCCCTATTTCAAAAATAAATGAGGTCAGGCGTGGTGGCTCACGCCTGTAATCCCAGCAGTTTGAGAGGCCGAAATGGGCAGCTCATCTGAAGTCAGGAGTTCAAGACCAGCCTGGCCATCATGGTGAAACCCTGTCTCTACTAAAAATACAAAAGATTAGCCGGGCATGGTGGCGGGCACCTGTAATCCCAGCTACTCTGGAAGCTGAGGCAGGAGAATCGCTTAAACCCAGGAGGCGGAGGTTGAAGTGAACTGAGATCGTACCATTGCACTCTAGCCTGAGCAACAAGAGCAAAACTGCATGTCTAAATAAATAAATATATAAATAAATAAAATTATACAAAGAAAAAGAAATATGGTGAAACACTGTCTCGAATAATAATGCAAGAATTTGCCGGGAATGGTGGCGCACCTATAGTGCCAGCTACTCGGGAGGCTGAGGCAGAAGAATGGCTTGAACGCGGAAGGCGGAGGTTGCAATGTGCTGAGATTGTGCCAGTGCACTTTAGCCTGGGCAAGAGAGTGAGACTTCCTCTCAAAACAAAAACAACAAACAAAAAAACTACACTGAAAAAACATGCTAATACAGAACTTCAAACGGTAAGATAAATGTTTACTCATAAAATCTGGTAAAACACATGGAAGTATCATTACAAAAATTTGTCAGGCCAGGCGCTGTGGCTCACGCCTGTAATCTCAGCACTTTGGGAGGCTGAGGCAGGCGGATGACCTGAGGTTAGGAGTTTAAGACTAGTCTGGTCAATGTGATGAAACCCCATCTCTACTAAAAATACAAACATTAGCCAGGCATGGTGGTACATCCCTGTAATCCCCACTACTTGGGAGGCTGAGGCATGAGAATTGCTTGAACCCGGAAGGTGAAGGTTGCAGTGAGCCAAGATCGCACTACCGCACTCCAGCCTAGATGAGAGAGGGTAACTCCTCAAAAAAACAAAACAACAACAACAATTGTTGAGATAACTGCAATCTTTAACTGCTATTATGTACTCATCATATACAGGTATTTTGAATCATTAGCATGCACTGTGTGGCAGTAAAATTTCAGAGAATATGCAGTATAATTATAAAAAGATTCTAATGAGAAACTTTTAATAAATTAGCATTTAAAAGAAACTAGAGTTGATTTTTATGTTTTAAATATATGTTATTCTTACACAAAACTGCTGTATTCCAACTTTAGAAGCAAAGAATAGCCTTACATTGTTAAATATAGAAAAAATATATATATGTTTTGCAGAATAGGGTTAGACCCCCTGATATGTAAAACAAATATTAGGAAATAAATTCTGTTATTATTTATATACAGGGTGAAGAAAGTAGATGAAAATTCCATAATTTTATAACTACTTATAACTAGTAACTATTTATATTTATATTTAGTAACTATAACTATTTAGTAACTATTTGCATAAATATGGAGTGCTTACTAATTATCTAATTTACTTTCGGCATACCATGCAAATTCTAGCATATTGTCCTAAATATCTGAATCTAAAATTACAAATTTGAAATAGAATATAGAAAGAAATGTATAAGGAGAGTGACATCAGTAAGATGAAAAGAATAAAAGTGCTCTATTTTCATATCCCCTTACAGCAAAAAAAGTCAGCCATCCCTGACCAAAAATGACTTTATGAGAGAACCAGGCATTCACACCTGTAATGACAGCTACATGGTACATTACTGTTGGAGAAATGCTTCAGGCCAGGATTTTGAGACCAGCCTTGGTTATGTAGCAAGACGCCATCTCTAAAATAAGTGCCTCTAAGAGAAATTTGAGATCCAGGGATGGAGTTGTGAAATGCTGTTAAAGCTTCAGTTCGAGACATATTCTATTCAGAAGGCAGGCCCTCATTCAGGTGGGAAATTACAGGACCCCTGTTCTTGGCTACAAACCAGGATAGGGTTCACCCAACTTGGTCCCACGCAGAATTCTGAACTTACTCTGTAACCACCACAGACTCCTCCCAGCCCGGGTCTGGTAAAGGTCCTGCTATGCCAGAGACCTGGAGGAAGGCACCCATTTACAGCCATGTAGGCAGGTCTGCAGACTTTGGCCTTTACCGTGGTCCCTGAAACAGTTCAGTGACTCAGTTTCAGTTATGTGAGCCACAGTTTATAGGCAGTTCTGCCTATATAGAAACCCACACAGTTACCTGAGGAAATGCTCTCTGGTACTCACTGAAAGCCATACTCATCCACATCCTGATTTAAGGCCCAGCATATGCAGACCTGACTGCAAAAGCATGCCCTAGTGTCTGCCCTACAGAGCAAAGTCCTGAAAGATATGCAGTCTGTCCAAAAATAAAACGGCAATTACAACTACCCAAGCCCCCGTAACAGGCCAACTGAAGGTGAACCCTAGTGCAGACCCAGCATCCTTGTGACCAAGCTACAACCCCTCTTCACTACAAATTCAGAGGGCATCTCATCACCCTAAGGGCCCAAAAAAAGAAAATCTTTACCTTCTAAAATCAGTTTATGAAAATTTGAAGAGATGTTTGTTCCGTCAAATTCAGATACCAATACAAAACTATATTGTGCCCATTGTCAATGCTTCTATTTTAAATGTGTGGCAGAAGAATTAGTCAAAGAAATAAAAAAATCCACTGAAATTAAAAAATAAGTAAAATGCTGCTATTTGTAGATCATACAATCTTATATTTAAAAAACCATAAACAGTATATTAAAATCTGTCTAAACTAATACATATACTCAGTAAATTAGCAAAATATAAAATTAACATACATCTATGGTTTCATACACATCTGATAAAATATGGGAAGAAAAAAATTTTATTGACTATACCATTAAATAATAAATTTCTGAGGAAAATATTAACCAAGGAGGTAAAAAAATCTTTACAATAAAAAAGGAAAAATTAGAAAAGATACAAATAAATATTTTATCTATGAATTGAAAAAATAAATATTATTGAAGTGCCATATTATCCAATCTATAGATTCAATAAACCTCCTATTAATTAAAATTGCAGTGGTACTATTTTCACAGTAATGGAAAATACAATTCAAAAATTTACATGAAACTAAAATGAACTTTGAATAGCCAAAGCAACCATGAGGAAAAATAACAAAGCAGAGGGATGTCATACTTATAATTTCAAACTATATATTTCAAGACTAGATAGTAATAAAAACGGAATAGACTGTGCAGAAAAATGAACAAAAAAAATTCAACAGAAACTATTACTCTCAGACATTTCAGACCTGATGCAAAAAGAGAACTCTGAGAGTAATTTTAGTTTCTCAAAATCATGCAGATATTTGTGTGTCCCAAAAAGTAAGGAAAAGCAGCCGCATTGTACAGTCTCTTATATGCCATGAAGAGGACTTTGGCTCTCACTGTGAACTTGAAGGAAGCTCACTGAAAGAAAAGGAAAATCCTAGAGAATTTAAAAGCATAAGACAGATGATGCGCCTTTGTAAGAGCAAAATTAAAAAAGAAAAAACAAACAAACAAAAAACAGCTGCCCGGAACTATTTCCTTTGGAACATAGCTTCCCAAATCACACTTTAAGGACAGGCTTTCTCTTTGACCTTGGGACCCCTTATCTGTGTTGTCTGTTGTATTCATTTCCACTCGCACCTACCTGTGGATTTGGCAACCATCTCATGTCTCTTCATAGTCAAAGGTTTTTTTCCTTGCTCCAGACAGGTGATCAGGTCTTGCTTAGAAACAGTAATACCTGTTTTATTAAAAATAAAGAACATAAATCTTGCTTATATTCTCCAATTACAAGCTAGTAATGTGCTCAGCAGAATGTGATAAAATATTCTAGTAAATTAATGCCAGAATACTAAGTTATAACAGAAATTTCTAAATAATTAGAAAATACTTTCAACTTGTAGGTTTCTTAATTTTACTATCTGGTACTACTGAATCAAAAATTGGTGGTGGCAATTAGATTTTCAGGTGGGGGCAACAACATTTTATGCCACTAAATTTCTGGAATTACCACTAATTTAGAGTGAAGAATACAGTTCAACTCAGGAATGTGGAAAGTTTGGATTAAGATGGAACACGTTGAAGAAATTCTTTTCTAAATGAACAAATTCTGAAGATTTTTTGGAAAATGGGGATCTGAAACTCTTTTATGCAAAGAATAAATTAATAAAAAATTATACAAAAAATAAATAAATAAATAAAACCTTTAGGGTATATTATTATGTACTCAAGTTATCCTCACCAAGGAAGACCAGGTTTCTGTAGTTCTCTAACATCACATCCCTATATAAATTCCGTTGTGCAGTGTCCAGGCAATGCCACTCCTCCAGAGAGAATTCTATGGCCACATCTCTAAATTGCAATGGCCCCTGAAAAACATACACACACACACACACACACACACATTTTTACCAAGTGGCCATGGGCAGAATTTTTAATTAGACTTAAGGTGAAATGAGAGAGTAAAGAGAACTGGTTCTGACTTATAGAACTGACTAAAATTATCCAATAAAATGATTTCAAAACAGAAATATTATCTAATGTATTTTCTAACTCGGAGAAGAAAGAGCAGCATAAGATCCACATCAATTCATGTATTTTTCTAGATAATAAAGTATAAAATTAAGGGCAAGAGCATGAACATGCACATTTTTGAGTGCTATATTTACACGATACAGAATGAGTTGTGAATATTTTTCAGATGGAAAAGACAAGTTGAGTTAGAAAGGCATCTCTAAAGTTTTAATATGTACAATAAGCTGAAGACCTCGTTATGCAGGTCCCTCCCCTCCCTGCCAGAAGATCTGGAATAAAGTCTGATTTATTTATTTATTTAGAAATGGAGTTTCGCTCTTGTTGCCCAAGCTGGAGTGAAATGGTGCCATCTCGGCTCACCGCCACCTTTGCCTCCCAGGTTCAAGCAATTCTTCTGCCTCAGCCTCCCAGGTATCTCGGATTGCAGGCATGCCCCACCACACCCAGTAATTTTTTTTTTTTTTTGTATTTTAGTAGAGATGGTGTTTCTTTATGTTGGTCAGGCTGGTCTTGAACTCCCTACCTCAGGTGATCTGCCCCCTCTGGCCTCCTAAAGTGTTGGGATTATAGGTGGAGACACTGTGCTCAGCTAATTTTGTGAATTTCTAACAAGCTCACCAGTAATGCCAATGTTTTTGGCCCAAGAAGGATATTTTGACAAACATCTAGTAAGTGGAAGAGCCTGTGTTTTTCCCACTTTTTCTAGCCTGTAAACAAACATAATAGCCTTCATTCAGCAAAGAAATATATGTAGAGAAAAAAAAGGACAGTTGCCAGATTAAATGTGATGGTTTATGCACATCAGCTGCATAAAGATACTTTATAATAAAGAGGAAAAATAATTAACTCTATAGTGAAAAAAATATATCAGAGATATTTAACCAAGCGAATCATTAACCATTAACTTCACTAGGACAATTTTTTTTTTTGAAACGGAGTCTTGCTCTGTCACCCAGGCTGGAGTGCAGTGGCGCAGTCTCGGCTCATTGCAAGCTCTGCCTCCCGAGTTCACACCATTCTCCTGTTGCAGCCTCCCAAGTAGCTGGGATTACAGGCGCCCACCACCATGCCCAGATAATTTTTTTGTATATTTAGTCGAGACGGGGTTTCACCGTATTAGCCAGGATGGTCTCGATCTCCTGACCTCATGATCCACCTGCCTCGGCCTCCCAAAGTGCTGGGAATACAGGTGTGAGCCACCGCGCCCAGCCTAGGACAAATTTTTATGATGTGCTAATGCACACAGAAGAACACAGCATCACTGTTGAAATATTCCTCCCAAAGAAAATAAATTATAGTCTGAATGTAAGCATAAAGAAACATCAGTTTTGGGCCAGGCACGGTGGCTCATGCCTGTGATCCCAGGAATTTGGGAGGCTGCAGGGGAAGGATCACAAGGTCAGGAGTTTGAGACCAGCGTGACTAACATGGTGTAACCCTGTCTCTACTAAAAGTACAAAAATTAGCCAGGTGTTGTGGCAAGCACTTGTAATCTCAGCTACTTAGCATGCTAAGGCAGGAGAATTGCTTGAACCTGGGAGGCGAAGGTTGCAGTGAGCCGAGATCACGCCACTGCACTCCAGCCTTGGTGACAGAGCCAGACTCCATGTCAAAAAAAAAAAAAAACATCAGTTTTATACAAACTTTAAAATACAGACGACTGCTACGTTCTGTAATTTTTAGTAGTAATTTTAAGTAGGCTTCATTTAGCACCCTAAAGAGTAGGTATCTCCTAATAATTTTTTTCAGAACTTTCTGGGTAATAAATGCCATCCCATTTAAATAAGCATTTTCTTTTCTTTTTTTTTGGATGGAGTCTCGCTATGTTGCCCAGGCTGGAGTGCAGTGGAGCCATCTCGGCCTACAGATGCCCACCACCACGCCCGGCTAATTTTTTGTATTTTTAGTAGAGACGGGGTTTCACTGTGTTAGCCAGGATGGTCTCGATCTCCTGACCTTGTGATCTGCCCATCTCAGCCTCCCAAAATGCTGCGATTACAGTTGTGAGCCACCGCACCTAGCCTAAATAAGCATTTTCTTAATCCTGGTCTGCATACAGCTTATGGAACACACAGATGGAGCCTCATCATTACATGTTCTCCATCTTTACTAAGGACCACAGTTTTCCCCAATAGAAATCTTGAGTATCCACATCTTTTCATGTTCAACAGCCACAAAGGGAACATTTTAAAAACTGCAGATCCTAAATTCTTGCTGAGAATTCTACGTGGCAATAAGAAGCTATGATGCGGAGAATAAAGAGAAGGCTCTGGAATATAGGAAAGAAATATTTTTCAAAGACTCTTGACTGTCATAAGAATTTAAAGAAGTAATTAAACCAAACTCATTAGGGAGGAAAAACACAAGTAGAGAAGTAAAGGTTTGTGAGTACTAAACGCATGGCAGTCCAGGAGGCAGAGTCGACACTGCTCTTCATCTGAGACACATTTACGTGAAGAAAAGCCACTTTTTTTCTCTCTCCTCCTTCTCTGAAATTCCTTCTGAGATGAGATTCTCTAGAGAGATTACATCTGAATCTTGAGAATATGTCTTTAAAGGTTTCAGTACCACGTTTACCTGTTAGCATGACATCAATTGGCAGAAAAACAAAGACAGAAAAAGTCCACCTATTTCTGTCCTTTTTTTTTTTTTTTTTTTTTTTGTTGAGACGGAGTCTTGCTCTGTCGCCCAGGCTGGAGTGCAGTGGCCTGATCTCAGCTCACTGCAAGCTCCGCCTCCCGGGTTTACGCCATTCTCCTGCCTCAGCCTCCCAAGTAGCTGGGACTACAGGCGCCCGCCACCTCGCCCGGCTAGTTTTTTGTATTTTTAGTAGAGACGGGGTTTCACCGTGATAGCCAGGATGGTCTTGATCTCCTGACCTCGTGATCCGCCCGTCTCGGCCTCCCAAAGTGCTGGGATTACAGGCTTGAGCCACCGCGCCCGGCCCCTATTTCTGTCCTTTAAAACAGAAGAGATTCAGGAACAATGAGTTGCTCCATGAAGATGAAAATATAAATTTCTCTTTCCTGTCCTCAGATGCCATCCGCTGCCACAGACACCAGCCATTTCTGCTACAGTAATGGAAATAAGCGCCACACTGACCGGTCCCTACCAAACCCAAACAGAACAGGCCCTGTGACCACCCTTTAGTGCAAAGGTGGAACTTAACTTTTATGAATGTATTTTGAAGCCTTCATACTTGATTCTGGTCTTACCTGAGTCACATAAGGGGCTTCATTAAAACAACATGGATGTTTCCACCCAGAACAATAAACAGAAGCTGTGGGGAGGGCACAAGAAATTTCTGCAAATTGGCCATGTGATCCTAATGAGAAATCTGGGTTGATAACCACTGAGCTAAGCATTTTCTCTCAAGCTTTAACAAGCTTATAAATCACTTGGTAATTTTGGCCCCGATTTATGTAATGTGACTCTGGAGGGTCCATGAATGGGTGTTTTAAACAAGTCCCCCGTCAATGCTGATGTTGCTTCCCCTTGGCTCATTATTAGCATTAGTTAGAGAAGCAGGCACAGAACAGGGTCCCTTACACTCAGCACTCTTGTCACAATCAAATACTTCTAGTACAAATAAGGACAACCCATCTCCATCATAAAGTTTTATATCCTTTGCTGGTTCTTTAAAGTTTACAGAAAAAAACAAAAGGCAGCAGTTTCTGAATAAGTCTGGATTTAAAAAGCATGTACACATGTACTAATGCAATGTTTTTCAAACAGGTACTATGTGCTCAAGAGTAGGATACAGAGCAGTGTGCTGGGCATAACACATTATGTGATTTAATTCTCATAACACCCTGGGAGCTGGTACTAAGTGTATAATAATTTTCAGGATTTAGGTAAAGGGCCCAGCATTTTTGTTGCTTCTTCTGTTTCTCTGCCATCAAATTTTTTTAAAAACTGCAGAAAATTAAAGCTAAATATAGACAGATGAAAGAAACATGGAAAGCAAGAGTTTAATGTAGTTTAGAGAAAATTTTATTCTGTTTATATTTACATTTTTGTGACTTGTGGAGCAACTACTGGATATGCAGGAATGGAAAACAAGTTCCTAAATAGAATGTCTCTGCAAATACTGGTTTTATTTTATTTTATTTTTTTTTTGAGGTGGAGTCTCGCTCTGTCACCCGGACTGGAGTGCAGTGGCCGGATCTCAGCTCACTGCAAGCTCTGCCTCCTGGTTTTACACCATTCTCCTGCCTCAGCCTCCCGAGTAGCTGGGACTACAGGCGCCCGCCACCTCGCCCGGCTAGTTTTTTTTGTATTTTTAGTAGAGACGGGGTTTCACCGTGTTAGCCAGGATGATCTCGATCTCCTGACCTCGTGATCCGCCCGTCTCGGCCTCCCAAAGTGCTGGGATTACAGGCTTGAGCCACCGCGCCCGGCCAAATACTGGTTTTAATGTAAAATTTAAAAACCAAGACCCTACAACACATAATTTATTTTCCCATTTATCTGTTTTTGGATTTCAGGAAATTGTAAGCACCAGCTCTAGAAAGACAACAGGATTCACCAGCCAAAACTCTGATCTCTTTTACAAGGTTCTGTGAGGCAAGACTCCAGGGTAGGGTCACACCTAAATAAGGCCTCCAAAAAGGGTGAATCTCAACAGAACTGGGTCAGGAAGTGGACCCTATGTAGAATTCTGTTCTCTATGCCACCGGGGTATTTCCAGTTTTGTTTTTTCTAAGCTTACCTAAAAGAAACTTAAATCCCAGAGTCTGTGTCATTTTAATCTTTTCTAGCCACTGCCCTGTCAACTCTATATTATATGCTAATATGCAATTTAAACAAATCCCTTAAGGTTTTCTAGGGTAAGTTATTAGGAAACAAATGTGTACACTTAACAGGATGAAAGAAATAGAAATACTGCTGGGCCTGTTGGCTCATGCCCATAATCTCAACACTTTGGGAAGCTGAGGTAAGTGGATCATGAGGTCAGGAGTTCAAGACCAGACTGACCAACATTTTGAAACTCCATCTCTATTAAAATTCCAAAAATTAGCTGGGTGTGGTGGCGGGCACCTGTAATCCCAGCTATTCAGGGGGCTGAGGAAGAATCACTTGAACCCAAATGGCAGAGTTTGTGGTGAGTCAAGATTGTGCTTTACCCAGTTGCTAGTCTAGACTAAGTTTCTGGACTGTAGGAACCATGACTGCTTCATGTTTTATTTTAATGGTCATATGAAATGGAATTTACTAGTTTATCTATTTGGGTCTCCAGATGTCCTCCTTGTTTATCATTCAAGTACCACGAAACTGGATAAACTCTCATCTGGGTACCTACCAAAGACACCCCTTGTATGAGGGGATGAACAAACACAGGATGATTCATTTCTCTTACACTGAGAAAGAAGCAGAATTAACTACTCTTGTCAGCCTGACACAATTCTGCTCTGGACATCCTCAAATCCCTCAAAGATACCTGGATGATTGTGAGAGAATTCCCAGTGACCCGGGACTGATGGCCCAACGATAAGCCAGGCTGGAGAGACTCAGGCTGATTCTCAATGAGAAATGGAACTGCCTTGGTGGAGCTCCAGAAGCTGGATCACCTGTCCTGATTTGCTAGCTCTTGGGTAAAAGAAAGAACACAAATACTGTACTCCAGTATCACATTTTACAGGTAAATATAGTTGTGGTCATAGCTCTGGATACTTTGTGGCCTTGTTCTCTCACTTTTAAGATGCTTTTCTATACTTACACATATTCTGTCATCAGATTCTATTTCCTCCTGGAAGCTCTCACACCACTGTAGCAGGTCAATGAACAAGATGTGAAAAATCTCACAGAGCCATACTCCCATAAGGGGGCTGTAAGCTGTCTAGGTTGACATCTCACAATGCAGAAAATGCCTTTTGTTAGTTTTCTGTACATTCTCTATCCAAAGTCCGGCCCTTTTTTGTAAATCCCAGGCAGAGGCCAGATGTTATCTGCAGATTCTAGGTAGGCTACACCTGGCTCTGCATCCTTTGGTGTTACAGCAAGTGGAGTACAAACGAAGGAGAGATCCCCTCATAGAGGCTGCTCTAGCACATTCTAAATGATAAGTCTACATGGAAAAAAAAAAAGCTGACACAACATGAATATTAAGTAGACAGTTTACTTGGGTAAAGTTTACAGATTATAACCTGGGAGCAAAGATTAAAGTTGCCTGGAATCTACACTTCGATTAGCAGCAGTTACAAGAAGATTTGTAAAGAAAAAGAGAAACACAGAGTCGGCTGACACGAAGTTGTTTGTCAGTAATTTCTATTTATTTAAAAAAATAACATTGATTATTAATTAGATATATATCGTTATAGTTTAGGGTATGGGATATAGTGTCCAATGTGGCATTATTAGTTTAATTTATAGCTACATGTGGCAATACTGAACAGTTTCAAAAGATGAATACACAATTCAAAGGGAGGAGAAAGACATAATTGCACTTTTATTTTAACATCTCTGAGTTTGATAACTAAAAGGACTTGCATTTTTCAGATAAAAGTTTTTTAATTCCCAAATCCCAAGACCTGGACTCAAAATATGGAGCTGCAGATTTAGGGCTTGAGTGGCTGGAGCAGCAGCACATGTTACCTGCACATTTGTGAGCTTTTTAGCAAGGGAAGGAAGAAAAAAATGGAGATTTTCTTGTCTACATGTCTACTCAATGCACATATGTTACTCTACTTGGGTTTATGGGCCCCGTGGTCTCTGAATCAGTTTCAGGATTGAAGATAAAACAGTCATTGAAAGAGGTAAAATGATTGATTGCTGCCCTGCGAAACTTATAGTAATCTGATCTAGACTCTCTAGAAGTGACTGTAGAGGACTATAAATAACAAATAGGCAGAAACACAATTCTGCCTGCACATTTAGGGGACAGCATACACTTCTCTGCACAAATGTGAGTTGACTGGAAGCCTGAGACAGGACGTCCCCTCTAGAGTAAATTCTGGTTGGCACCGTATGTGTTTATATCATGTCTGGTAATTCTAGACTGTTTGGAAACAATAATTAAAAGAAAAATTTTCTCCAGCCCCAGAGAAACTCCACAATAATATAACAGAAAGAAAATGGTTTTATTACACAATTAAACTTGAATGTGACATGCATCATAGTCAATCTGCTTCAGAGACTGCAAAAATAGAAAGACAGCCACCATAATTAGTCCACAAGTAGAGGAATTTCCAGCACCATGTCATACATAGTTCATCCTAAATTCACCTGGAGATTGAAGAGGTCATCTGTGTATGCTAATTACTTATATTCAATGACAAATAAACTTTTCACCTCTTCATAACAGGAGGAAGTTTATTTAGCAGCTTGAAGCCAGGTGCCTGCTAAACGTAGGCTCTCACTCTGCTACAAAAATGGTTGAATAGGGTTCTATCTTTTTGGCTATTTACATTTTAGAGCAGTGGCTCTGTACTCCTTGGCATTGGGCTACAGCACTCCTGCTTGCTTTCTCCTGAGTGCTAGTGTCCTCTCTTGACCTCTACCATCTGCCACTGGGGCACAGCTCAGAGCACAGTTTACAGTTTATGTGAACTCCATTTGCCACAGCAGCACTCTAGGGTCACATCAGAAATGGAAGCCTGAGCTGCAGGAGCAGAGCCTGCAGGCCTCCTGGGTAGAATTTCACCTTCACAATAATGGAAATGGGAGCAGTGTTTCAGCCTCAGTTTCTACTTATAATAGTTACAAGGAAAAAATACTGCTAAATTTCCAGCATGAGTCCAGACAGAGATAGCTCCAAAAGTTATCTCTCACTGTGACAGCCCACCTTATTCAGAAACCATGGGATATTAATAGGGCTTCTGAAACAGACACCCAAAGCATTGGAGAAAAAAACAGATCTGCATCTGAGCAAGATTCTTTTGAGAGAAAAAAGTTAGATCTTAAGAAAAAGCTCAGTTTACATATAAGATTGATGATGTCAGCCAGAAAATATTCCCCTAAAAGCAATTTCTCTCTAAACACCCAAAGTGCACAGCTACTCTAAGCATGAGAAACATGTGCATTATGAAGGAAGGGGACGAGGCCAGGTGTGATGGCTCAGGCCTGTAATCCTGGCACTTTGGGAGGCTTAGGCGGGTGGATCACAAGATCAGGAGTTCGAGACTAGCCTGGCCAATATGGTGAAACCCCATCTCTACTAAAAATACAAAAAAATTCACAGGGCATGGTGGTGGGTGCTATAGTCCTAGCTACTCGGGAGGCGGAGGCGGGAGAATAACTTGAACCCGGGAAGCAGAGGTTGCAGTGAGCCCAGATAGCGCCAGTGCACTCCAGCCAGGGGACAGAGTGAGACTCTGTTCCCCTAAAAAAAAAAAAAAAAAAAAAAGAAAGAAAGAAAGGAAAAGAACGGGGGCATATTTTCAGAAGAATTTTATAAAGTTCCATTTCCATTTCTGCTGTGCTCTCCTAGCCACTGAATGGGGGTCTATATTGAAATATATCTTACAACTTCCAATGACACATTTTGATGAAAAAATAGAAACTGACTATGTTCATATGCTGGAATATATTAGATCTTGCAACATAGCTAATTGAAGAACTACTATAGTTTTTGGGTGGCCACATCGCCTGTCTTTATTTGTCCTGTAACAGCCGCATACAAATTTAGTGAAATAAAAGACACTAAAATTGTGCTTAATCATAATTATCCTGATTGAATAAAGTAATAAACATGTCTAATATCTACTAACTCTAACAATTTGGTTGTAAATATTCTTTGGATATTAGATATAAATATCTAAATATGAATAATTTTAATGAACTACTCATAATGTATGTAGCATTTTAAAAAATTAAAATTATACATCAGTTAGGCCGGGCGCGGTGGCTCATGCCTGTAATCCCAGCACTTTGGGAGGCCGAGGATGGTGAATCACGAGGTCAGTTTGAGAACAGCCTGGCCAATATAGTGAAACTCTGTCTCTACTAAAACCATATACAAAAATTAGCCGGATCTGGTGGCTCACAACTGTACTACCAGCTACTTGGGAGGCTGAGGCAGGAGAATTGCTTGAACCTCGGAGGCGGAGTTTGCAGTGAGCCGAGATCGCACCACTGCACTCCAGCCTGGGCAACAGAGGCTGGGTGCTGTGGCTCACGCCTGTAGTCCTAGCACTTTGGGAGTCCGAGGCAGGTGAATCACGAGGTCAGGAGATCGAGACCATCCTGGCTAACACGGTGAAACCCCGTCTCTACTGAAAATACAAAAAAAATTAGCCGGGCATGGTGGCGGGGGCCTGTAGTCCCAGCTACTCAGGAGGCTGAGGCAGGAGAATGGCGTGAACCCGGGAGGCGGAGGTTGCAGTAAGCCGAGATGGCGCCACTACACTCCAGCCCCAGCCACAGAGCGAGACTCCGGTGGGGGGGGGGGGGTGGGGAATCTATACCTCAGTTAAAACATTTTAGCTGGGCGCGGTGGCTCAAGCCTGTAATCCCAGCACTTTGGGAGGCTGAGACGGGCGGATCACGAGGTCAGGAGATCGAGACCATCCTGGCTAACACAGTGAAACCCCGTTTCTACTAAAAATACCAAAAAAACTAGCTGGGCGAGGTGGCGGGCGCCTGTAGTCTCAGCTACTTGGGAAGCTGAGGCAGGAGAATGGCATAAACCCGGGAGGTGGAGCTTGCAGTGAGCTGAGATCCGGCCACTGCACTCCAGTCCCGGCGACAGAGCAAGACTCCGCCTCAAAAAAAAAAAAAAAAAAAGTGGTAAAACATTTTATGTTTCAAAAGCATAAATAACAGTATTAAAATAACCATTTAAGTGATTAATTCAAAGTAAATATTGTGGCTTTGTATTCATACTATTTTAGAAAATACTGTTTAGGGCTCATGCCTGTAATCCCAGCACTCTGGGAGGCTGAGGCGCGTGGATCACCTGAGGTCAGCAGTTCAAGTTCAAGTGGCAAACATGGTAATACCCCATCTCTACTATATAAATACAAAAACTCAGCCAGGCATGGTGATGCATGCCTGTAAACCTAGCTACTCAGGGGACTGAGGCAGGAGAATCACTTCAACCTGGGAGGCAGCAGTTGTAGTGAGCAGAGATCAAACAACTGCACACCAGCCTCAGCAACAGAGTGAGACTCTGTCTCAAAAAAAAAAAAGAAAATATTGTTTAATTTATGTGAATGCAGGTTATCTACAAACATTACACATAACTATGCTAATTGCTCTGAAGTAATAGAAAGCAAGGTACAACTACAGACTCAGCTGTTCAGTTTATACCCTGAACTGTTCTTGCTTTCACAGTGTAAGTACTTCAGCCTGCAAATATTGGATAGTTACCTTGGATTATCAGGTTTCTGTCACAGAAACTGAGTATCATTTAGTCTTTATTATTCTGTATTGCTACCTTTAATATTATCTTTGTGCTAAGCTCTGTGTGCTCTTAGAATGAGCTTGTATCTAAACAAATCTGTGTCTACTTTAAAGGAATAAAAATCAAAAAAACTTTTCAGACCAAAAACAAATCAATAAATCTGAAATACTAGATAATCTGGAGTCATAAAAAATGACAAAAGTTTTATTTAGTTGTTGACATGATTTACGTACATTTCAAACAAGCAGAGAAAAATATCTACATATATTCTAAATTCCTTAAGAAAAGAGGGCATAGCGGCCAGGCGCGGTGGCTCACGCCTGTAATCTCAGCACTTTGGGAGGCTGAGGCAGGCAGATCACGAGGTCAGGAGATCGAGACCATCCTGGTTAACATGGTGAAACCCCATCTCTACTGAAAATACAAAAAAAAAAAAAAATTAGTTGGGCGTGGTGGCGGGCGCCTGTAGTCCCAGCTACTTGGGAGGCTGAGGCAGGAGAATGGCGTGAACCTGGGAGGCAGAGGTTGCAGTGAGCTGAGATCGTGCCACTGCACTCCAGCTTGGGTAGCAGAGCGAGACTCTGTCTCAAAAAAAAAAGAAAAAAAGAAAAAAGAAAAGAGGGCATTGCAAAAATTTTTTTGGAACTTTTGAAAGACTTTTTGAACTCTTGGACATCTGAAATTAGCACACTGTATGCACCTGAAATAATGTTTATGGGGGGAAAACCAGAAGACAGAAAGATATTATATGATATCCATAAGTGCACAAGACCAATGCAAGAGAATAGAGAGTCCAGAAATAATGCCACCCTATCAGAGTTTTGACAAAGCTGACAAGAGGATTGTGGGAAGAATTCTCTCTTTAACAAATGGTACAGGAATAACTACCTAGCACTATGTAGAAGACTGAAACTGGACCCCTTCATTACACCATATACAAAAATCAACTCAAGATAAATCACAGACTTAAATGAAAAACTTAAAATTATAAGAAATTCTGCAAGAAAACATGGGGAATAACATTCTAGACACAGAAACTGGCAAAGACTTCATGATGAAGGTACCAAAAGCAACTGCAACAAAAGCAAAAATTGACAAATGGGACCTATTTAAACTAAAGAGCTTCTTCACAGCAAAGGAAACTATAAACAGAGCAAACAACCTACAGAATAAAATATTTGCAAACATTGCTCTGACAAAGGTCTAACATACAGAATTTATTAAGAACTTAAAGTTTACAAGAAAAAAGCAAACAACTTCATTAAAAAGTGGGCAAAAAACATGAACAAACGCTTTTCAAAAGACATACATGTGGCTAACAAGCATTATATATTAAAAAAAAAAAAAGGTCATCGCTAGTCATTAGATAAAAGAAAAACCACAATGAAATACCACCTCACACCCATCAGAGTGGCTGTTTTTAATAAGTCAAAAAATAACAGATGGGTAAGGTTGCAGAGAAAACGGAATGCTTATACTCTGCTGGTGGGAGTGTAAATTAGTTCAATGACAGTAAAAATCAGTGTGGTGATTCCTCACAGAACTAAAAACAGAATTATCATTTGACCCAGGAACCTCATAATTGGGTATATACCCAAAGAAATATAAATTATTATATTATAAAGACACACCCACATGCATGTTCATTGTAGCACTATTCACAATAGCAAAGACGTGGACAGGCCCTGAATGCCTATCACTGGTAGACAAGATAAAGAAAATATGGTATGGTCAGATGCCGTGCCTCATGTCTGTAATCCCAGCATTTTGGGAGGCCAAGGCAGGTGGATTGCCTGAGCTTAGAAGTTTGAGACCAGCCTGGGCAACATGGCAAAATCCTGTGTCCACAGAAAATACAAAAAGAAAAATTGGCCAGGCATGGTAATGCATATGTGTAGTCTCAGCTACTTGGGAGGATGAAGTAGGAGAGAACTGCTTGAGCCTGAAAGGATGAAGCTAAAGTATGCCAATATCATGCCATGGCACTCTAGCCTGGGCAATAAGCCTGTCTCCCAAAATAAAATAAAATAAAATAAAAGATTTAGTAAAAACAAAACATGGTACATAAACATCATGGAATACTCTGTGGTCATTAAAAAAAAAAAAAAAAAATGACCATGTCCTTTGCAATAACACTGATGAAGCTGGAGACAATTATTCTTAGAAAACTAATGCAGAGGCCAGGCACTGTGGCTCATGCCTGTAATCCCAGCACTTTGGGAGGCCAAGGTGGGATAATCACCTGAGGTCAGGAGTTTAAGACCAGCCTGACCAACATGGAGAAACCCCTCTCTACTAAAAATACAAAATCAGCCAGGTGTGGTGGCATGCACCTGTAATCCCAGCCACATAGGAGGCTGAGGCAGGAGAATCGCTTGAATCCAGGAGGCGAAGACTGTGGTGAGCCGAGGTCACACAATTGCACTCCAGCCTGGGCAACAAGAACAAAAATACGTCTCAAAAAAACAAAACAAAACAAAAAACAAAACAAGAAAACTAATGCAGAAACAGCAAACCAAATGCATGTTATTATTTATAAGTAAGAGCTAAGTAATAAGAACACATAAACACAAAGAGAACAACAGACAGTGAGGCCTAGTTGAGGGGGGAGGGTGGGAGCAGTAAGAGGATCAGAAAACATACCTGTTTGGTACTATGCTTAGTACCTCAGTGACAAAATAATCTGCACTCCAAACTCCCATGGCATAATTTTAGCTGTGTAACAAACCTACATGTGTACACCCCACCAAAAATCAAAGCTTTAAAAAAAAAAAAATCCCTGTGTGGGAGTGGGAGAGAGTGCAATGTAGGTGAAAGGACTGATTTTCATTACAGATAGTGGCCCAGGTGGTGCTGTATTCTGATTTATTTTTGTTTGCATGCAGACAGATGAGATTATAAACAGGAGGTCCAGAACCTTAGGTTGGTGGAGAAAACAGGTTGCTGCTGCAGATTCTGTATCTAGGGGTGGGGATATGCCAGAAGACTTGTAGAGACTTCTGGGTTCTTGGCAAGAAACACTAGGATCAAAAATGCCGTGGTGCAGTTCCTGAGGGTGGTGCTTAGTCCTGGGAAGAGTGTGGACACGTCAATGTCTAGTGTGTGTGTTTGGGAGTGGGTGGGAATCCTGTGATGGCAGCTGCAAGAAAAGGGGGTCTGTCATCAGAGCTCTTTCCTCTAAGTTTTCAGTCTTCTGTCACTCTGAAAGAAGACCTTAAATCACAGGACAACAGGCAGTGTGACAGCCTGTGTACAGGAGAACAGGGCCTCCCATTTTCAAATACTCAGCTTTGTTCCAGGTCAGACCTCTGTGATATCTTTTTTCTGATACCAACTCCGTAGAGTTTGCTGAACATCAAACAATTCTCCAACACCAACTCATTGCCTAAAATTTGAATTCTGACACCACCTAGAGTCAGCACAGACCCTGATCCAGGGCTCATTCTCACAACATTGTCCTCACTGCAAATGCCGATCAAAAACCCCATAGGCCCATCTATACTTCTGAGCTAGTGTTTGAAAACTGAGGACTCCCAAATCTCCCTGAAATTCAGTAATTTGGTACAGCTACTTACACAACTCAGCAAAACACTGTAGTTATGTTTACCGGTTTCATATATAAGATGCAGCCCAGGAAAAGCCAAATGGAAGAAATGCATAGAACAAAGAAAAGAGATGGGGAAAGATGAAATACATAGATAATCCTGGAAAATATTTGTGATTAATAAAATTCTCCATCCTTTGCGTGCTCCAGGAACAGTATATGGAAAGAAACGTCCGTCTCATTATGACTTAGATGGTGCCCTCTTTTCTTACCTGTCACACAGCCGGACACATACTCTGCACATTTTCTCCTTTTTCTCATTAAGAAATTCAGTTGAATTTGTCTTCGGTGGTCAAAATAATTTTTTTTTTTTGTTTGTTTTTGAGATGGAGTCTCAGTCTGCCACCCAGGCTGGAGTTCCTTGGCACCATCTCAGCTCACTGCAACCTCTGCTTCCAGGGTTCAGGCAATTCTCCTGCCTCAGCCTCCCAAGTAGCTGGCATTACAGGTGGCCACCATGACTACTGGCTAATTTTTGTATTTTTAGTAGACACAGGGTATCACCATGTTGACTAGGCTGCTCTGGAACTCCTGACCTCAGGTGATCCGCCTGCCTCGGCCTCCCAAACTGCTGGGATTACATGCCTGAGCCATGGCGCTCAGCCTAAAGTATTTCTCAATCAAACTTAAGTTTATCTCCATCCCTCAGGCTAGTGAACTTTGAGCTGCCCTCAGTCTGAGTCAACATACAACCCCATTTTATGTCCCTCCTAAGAACACGCTGATTTCAGGGTAAGACATTCTCTGATCTAAAATCTGACTTTTTCACCCTCCATTTGCCATTCCCCTCTCACCTTCCTCTGTAATCTTGTTTACTCCTCCCTACAAAAGAAAGCCCTTTTCTGCCTACATTTTTTGCAAGCCATAAAGATCTTTTAGTTAGCTGGTACTTCTTCCTGTTGCAATACTTTTTAGGAACTCATTTTTTTTTTTTTTTTTTACGTAAATCTAACATTTTTATTTCAGAAAGTGTAAAAAGTGCCTCAAAACCATAACAACTAAATTACCAGTAAGACCCTCCCAGTTTTCTTTCATCTTAATCTTAACCACATCTGCCTGTGGGGCCCCAGCTTTCCAGGGCTCTGTAGCTTCTTTCAGAATAAAGGCTCCTTCTATGGCTGGGGTGAGCAGTCTGAGATATCCGCAGGGGAGACTCCCAGAAAAAACTACCAGGGCCTTTAATAACCTCCTATCGGCCGGGTGCGGTGGCTCACACCGATAATGCCAGCACTTTGGGAGGCTGAGGCGGGCCTGATGCAGAGAGTTCAAGACCAGCCTGACAAACACGGAGAAAACCCGTCTCTACTAAACACCAAAATTAGCCGGGCGTGATGGTGCATGCCTGTAATCCCAGTTACTGGAGGGGCTGAGGTAGGAGAATCACTTGAACCCGGTAAGCCAAGATCACGCCATTACATTCCAGCCTGGCCACCAAGAGCGACACTGTGTCCAAAACAAAAAACAAAAAAAAAACACAACAACAAAAACTCTCCTATTGCAGGCTTAATATCAGCCTTAGCTTGGAGACACTAGGTTCAAGCTTTAATTTCCACGTCAGAGTTATTCACTTGGTTTTTGAAACTAAGTGTTAGAAAAACTGTGAAATTACTCACAGTGTTTACATAAAGGAAGTTTTAAGATGCTTACTTTTTTTTTTTTTTTTTTTTTTTTTTTTGAGCCGGAGTCTCGCTTTGTCTAGCAGGCTAAGATGACTGGATCTCAGCTCACTGCAACTTCCGCCTCCTGGGTTCAAGAAATGCTCGTGCCTCAGCCTTCCAAGTAGCTGGTACTACAGGCACATGCCACCACGCGCAGATAGTTTTCGTATTTTTAGTAGAGACGCGTTTCACCACGTTTGCCAGGCTGGTCTACAACTCCTGACCACGTGATCCACCCGCCTCGGCCTCCGAAGTGCTGGGATTGCATGAGCCACCACGCCCAGCCAGGAAGGGGTTTTGAACCCTAATGCAGTTCCTGTTTTTGTTTCCGTTCCCAGTTGTCTGGGATCAGACCGCACAATCTAAACTGATCCCGGTAAGCTTAGACCGAAACTTTTTCCAAATAAGGTAAATACGCGACTTGCGAGAGAAGGAAAAGGGGGAAGAAGAAAGGGTTGATTTACAACTTTTACAACTTATGACCAGAAAGTTAAGTCATTTAAGAGGAACTTTGTTGTCCTAACACCTCTTTACCTCAAGTGATCCGCCCGCCTCGGCTTCCCAAAACGTTGGGATTACAGGCGTGAGCCACCGCGTCCGGGGCCCCATAAATTTTTAATAGGAGAAAAGAGAAACTGTAAACCCAAAGGAACAAAGCTCTTCCCATTCATGAACCCGCACCCCGAGTCGGGATTCTCCCCTGCCCAACCTCCCCTGGTCCCTGCACAATCTGGGAGAGACGCCACGCTGAGGGTGCAGAGCTGCCCAGAGAGGGCTCCAGGCCAGGGCACAGTCACCGCGCAGTGAAGAGACAAAGCGCCCGGGGGCCCGGCTGTCAGCACAGCTGCCATCTTATGGCTGAACGGGACCGAGGCCGAGCTGGGCAAGAACTGGGAGCGCAGATCGTGGAGCTGACTGAGGGGAGGCCTGAGTCCCGCCACAGCCACTTTTCACTGGTTCCAACCAGTCCCTCTCCTCTCTCGGGATGTCGGACCGGCACTCTCACCATTTTTGGCTTCCAGGAGGTGCCGTTGTCTTAGCTGTGGATCTCCCAATACCTGCAGGACACAGGACCACAGAGCCTGAACATCTAGGAGCAGTGAGAACGAGACCTGGAGCTCTGAGTACAGCGAGAGACAAAGGCTGCACCAAAGCCGGAAACCGTCCTCTTCGCTCCAGCTGCCTTTCTGATTGGACGGTTTCCAGCCCGCCGTCCCTGATTGGATAATGCTTAAGGCCCCGCCCTCTCAGGCCCCGAGTGACAGTAGATGTGATCAGACGCTGGGCTGAGTGAAGAAAGAGTGACAGCCTACGCTGCAGCCGTTTCAGGCAAGGCTTCCTCCCTGAGCTGAGCCAAGCCCACCCCAGAGCCTGGGAAAGTTCTCTTTTCTTTACTCTCTCTTGTTGAATGTATTTCAAAAGGTGAACAGAAATATTTTGCTCTCATATTAATAATACATAAAACTTTTTTTCAAGAGAAAATTAACTTTTACTTTGGCAATAATGTATTGTCAATACTAAAGGTAATTTTGATAAAACCTTATAAAAGATCAAATTTGTCATTTTTGACCTCTCGAGATTTACATATATATTTTGTAATCTAATATAATTTTTTAACTGTTTATATTTTATTTTATCTAGATTATTTTTATTTTTTCAATTTGAAACAACCTTTAAGTAATTTCAAACTGTTACAGGAGACAGAAAGAAATCATTTAGGGCCAGTCCGCTGGTGCACGCTTGTAATCCTAGCACTTTGGGAAGCCAAAGTGGGTGGATCTCATGAGGTCAGGAGTTCAAGACCAGCCTGGCCAACGTGGCGAAACCTCATCTCTAATAAAAATACAAAAAATTAGCCACGTGTGGTGGTACATACCTGTAGTCCCAGGTGCTACAGAGGCTGAAGCAGGGGAATTGCTTGAACCCAGGAGGCGGAGGTTGTGTAACGGCCTAAGGGCTTCATCTTGTCTAGAGAGAGGTGATTCATCAAGACAGGGGAATTTGTGGAGAAAAAGTTAAATATTAAATTTGAACTCAATTGAATGTGGACACACACAATGGTCACCAAGTCCTGGAACAGGTTATGTGAGCCCTTGAGGCATTCCTCTGCTGACCCTCCCCTGGTCCCTGCACAATCTGGGAGAGACACTATGCTGCAGGTGCAGAGCTGCCCAGAGACGGCTCCAGGCCAGGGAACAGTCACAGCGCAGTGAAGAGACAGGACGCCTGGGGACCTGGCTGTCAGTGCAGCTGCCATCTTCTGGCTGAATGGGACTGAGGCCAAGCTGGGCAAAGAGAACTTGGGGCGCAGACTGTTTTGGAGAAATCTCTATTTTAGTCTATTCCTATATGTTAGTTATTGAAAAACAATAGCCAATCGCAAAAAAAAACAAGTTGACCTTTTTGTGTTCCTTGAGCCCAGCTGCAAAGAGCCCAGTTGCAACTGGGCCTCATGCCAAACAACTTGTTACAAAAGGAGCTAGGATCCCAAACTGCACCAAAGCTTCAAAGACCTCTCCTTGTCTGTGCAGGGACGGGTGGCTGACTATTGGGCCCAGGCTGTTGTTTCCAGGTGTGGTGGTGAATCCCAGTCTGGTGAGTGGGTGTCTGACTCTGGAGTCCAGACTGTTGCTTCCTGATCTGCTGATAAATCCTCCATAGTCTGGTGAGTGTAGATATATATATATATATATTTTTTTTTTCTCTTCTCCTCTTCCCATTGCAATATTCTTATTATATCAATTTGCTTATTATAGATGCATTGCCATTTACCTGGGATAAAGCTTGTTTACCCTTAAAGGTATTGCAAGTGTGTGTCTTTTCTTCTCCCCTCATGTATTTCCTGCACAGAACATCATATTTTTCAAAGGCTTTGTTTGTTCCTTTTTATTATTTTTTGTTTAATCTTGTCTGCATGCCTTATTTTGGCAAGGTGGTCTTCAAACTCTCATGTCCTTTCTTCTGCTTGGTCAATTCGGCTACAAATACTTTTGTATGCTTCATGAAGTTCTCATGCTGTGTTTTTCACCTCCATCAGATCATTTATGTTCCTCTCTAAACTGGTTATTCTAGTTAGCAGTTCATCTAACCTTTTATCAAGGTTCTTAGCTTCTTTGAATTGGGTTAGAGCATGTTCCTTTAGCTCAGCAGAGTTTATTACCCATCTTCTGAAGCCTACTTTTGTCAATTCATCCATCTCATATTCTGTCCAGTTCTGCGCCCTTGCTGAAGAGACATTTTGATAACTCGGAGGAAAAGCAGCACTCTGGCCTTTCAGCGTTCTTTTGTTGATTCTTTCTCATCTTCATGAACTTGTCTAGTTTTGATCTTTGAGTTTGCTGACAATTGAATTGTTGTTTTTCTTTTTGTTTTGTTTTGTTTTGAGACAGAGTCTCACTCTGTCACCCAGGCTGGAGGGCAGTGGCACAATCTCGGCTCAGTGCAACCTTCACATCCCAGGTTCAAGTGATTCTCGTGTCTCAGACTCCTGAGTAGCTGGGACTACAGGCATGCAACACAATGCCTGGCTAAGTTTTGTATTTTTTAGTAGAGATGGGGTTTTCGCTATGCTGGCCAGGCTGGTTTTGAACTCCTGACCTCAAGTGATCTGCCTGCCTCAGCCTCCCAAAGTATTGAGATTACCGGTGTGAGCCACCATGCCTGGCTTTGGATGGGTTTTTGTTGGTACTTTTTTGTTGTTGATGCTGTTGTTGTTGCTGTTTGTTTGATTTTCTTTCAGTGGTCAGGTCCCTCTTCTGTAGGGCTGCTGCAGTTTGTGGGGGGTCACTTTAGGCCCTATTCAGGACAACAGGTTCACTCCTGTTCCTGGAGATGTCAATCAAGGAGGTTGGAGAATAGCAAAGAAGAGTGTCTGCTCCTTCCTCTGGAATCTCTGACCTCAAGAGGAGCCAACCTGATGCCAGTAGGATTGCTCCTGTATAGGGTGTCTGACAACTCCTGTTGAAGAGTTTCATCCAGTTGGGTGGCATGGGGAGGAGAACCCATTTAATGAAGCACTTTGTTCCTTGGTAGAGGGGGGTGTTTCACTGGGGGGAAACCCACTCATCTGGGCTGCCTGCATTTTTCAGAACTAGCAGGAGGGAAGGCTAAGTCTGCTGGTCTGCAGAGACTGCAGCCACCCCTCCCCTTAGGGGCTCGGGCCCAGGGACATCAGAGTTATGTCCCTGAGCCCCTGGCTGGAGTTCTTGGAGTTCCTGCAGGGAGGCCCTGCCCAGTGAGGAGGAATGAGTCAGGGTCAGGCCTAAAGAGACACTTTGGCCGCAGTCTGCCACAGCCAGTGTGTTGGGCTGTGGGGGACACCTCTTGAGACCAAGTTGTCTAGCCTCCCTGGCTCTAGCAGGGAAAAAAATGCAGCAGGAGCTCTAGAAATTGCTGCTGCCCTTCCCGTGCCCAGGGAGCTTAGCCTTTTAGGCAATTGGGAGTCTCAGTGCTGGCTGCTGTCCCTCCTCCAAGGAGCTCAAAAGGCTTAGACAGCAGGCAGCCACAGCCATGGTGCTGGTCGCCCCTCCCCCGGGAACTCAGCAGGCTGAAGCAGACTCTAGCTGAGAGGATGTTAAGAATCTGTTTAACTCCCGGGTTGGAATCTGAGGCTCCAGTGGCGTGGCTTCACGAGTGGAATCTTCTGATCAGTGGATTGCACAGTTTCCCGGAAAAAGCACAGTTTCCCAGGCTGGGTAGCCTGCTCAGTCACCGCCTCCCTTGGCTGGGAAATGACTGTGGCGGGACTCAGGCCTCCCACAGTCAGCTCCAAAATCTGCTCCCCGAGTTTTTCTTGCCCAGCTCGGCCTCTGTCCGCTTCAGCCATAACATGTTGGCTACGCTGACAGCCGGGCCCCGGCCGTCCTGTCTCTTCCCTGCGCAGTCACTGTGCCCTGGCCTGGAGCCCGCTCTGGGCAACTCTGCACCCGCAGCGCCGCTTCTCTCCCAGATTGTGCAGGGACCAGGGAAGGGTCGACAGGGGAGATTCCTGACTCGGGCGCGGGTTCATGAATGGAAAGAGCTTTGGTCCGTGGGGTTCTCAGTGTTTCTTTTCTCCTATTAAAAATGTATGGGGACGGCCGCGGTCGCTCACGCCTGTAATCCCAGCACTTTGGGAGGCGGAGGTGGGCGAATCACTTGAGGTCAGGAGTTGAAGACCAGCCTGGCCAAAATGGGGAAACCCCATCTCTACTAAAAATACAAAAATTAGCTGGGTGTGATGGCGAATGTCTGTAGTCCCAGCTACTCCGGGGACAGAGGAGAGAGAATCTCTTGAACCTGGGAGGGGGAGGTGGCAGTGAGCCGAGATCGGGCCACTGCACTCCAGCCTGGGCGACAGAGCAAGACTCCATCTCAAAAACAAACAAGAAAAACAAACAAACCATATGGGAGTCACTGCAATAATATCAAGTAATTTAATGAAAGAATTATAGAAGAATTGTAGAGCACCCAGCTATCGTTTGTAGTTTGAGGTCCATGGGAGGGGCTTGAAGAAAACACATTTATAAGATGCATGATGAAGAAAACCATATTCAATAATTAGTCAGATATAGTTAGGTAGTTTCTTAATTTGTACAATCAAGGTGAAAATTTCCTGATTATGTAATCAGAGTTTAATTGGCACTTTATAGTTGTTTAAGCTTGAATTGTGTTTCCCCTAATGTAGTGATTTACCAAAAAATGCACTTGAGTTTAGATTTTCTTCTTAGAAGTAGGAATCTGGGGACTAGAGCCTCTTCAGTCTCTCAAACTCCTAAAGTCTAACTGTCTGCCACTTAATTATTTTCACACCCCACGGGGGACTGATTTTCTCTGGCATTTTTCACATGTGTCCCAAGCAGGGCCTCAAGTGTACCCCATGTTCCTCAATTAATCATTTTTTAAAAAGCCTTACATAACACTATTAAATAAATTTATTTTCTGTTTGTAAATATTTCCCCTGAAAAGAAAGCAAAGAATAATCCCCTGACACTGTATTGTAAAAATATCTGTGCCTCTTTTTCTTCTATTTTTCCAGAGAACTTATCAGAATGTTTTTAGGTTAAGATTACCTCTGGAAATTTTATAGGGTGGTGTGTCCTCAGTTATCCTTCGGTTTTTTTTTTTTTTTTCTTTCTGGGCCTGGGTTTTAGTACTTTCTGGCGATAAACCAAGATACCCACCATGGCTATCTCTGCTAGAGTGTCTAGTGACTATTAGCTCTTTGGTCATTTTCTCCAATAGGACCACTTGAAGTATGGAGTGTAGCCTCTCAAGGGAGCAGGTGGCAGCCTTGGGGCTGAAAGGCATCTCCCTGTGCACTTCCTTTTTTTTTTCTTTTTGAAAAGCTAACCGTTTGAGACATGAAGATTGTCTTCACCCAACCTAGCTTCCATTTGTTGGATACGCATTGCTGAGCAGCCAATCAGATGCTGGTATTGAGGGGAAAACAGATAATTTCTGTCCCTAGATTCTCTTGAGTGGGGCAGAAAAATAGTGAAGAAAAAATAGTGAAAAATTTGAAAAAAACAAAAAACAAAAAACACTCCAACAGACAAAAAAAGTGACCCCAGTGTGATGGCATAAAAACTTACAAAGTAAAATGCACCTGGGGCTCTTACTGGGGCATAGTGCACTATCTCCTGGGAGGGTGGTTACTGAGCATGTAAGTGAACAGGATGGGATAGGTAATCGGGTGTGTACCTTGAAAAGATTTGTTCACTTATTTTGACCTCCGGTATTTATTTATTAGACAGTCTCCCTCTGTTGCACAGGCTGTAATTCAATGGCTCGATCTCAGATCACTGCAACCTCCGCCTCCTGGGTTCAAGTGATTCTCGTGCCTCGGCCTCCCAAGTAGCTAGGTCTATAGGTGAGCACCATTGCGCCTGGCTAGGTTTTGTATTTTTAGTAGAGATGGACCAGGCAGATCCCAAACTTATGGTCTTAAGTGATCCCCCTGACTTGGCCACCCAAAGTGCTGGGATTACAGGCGTGAGCCACTGCACCCAGCTGCATCAATTGTTTTTTTTTTTAACTGTTATTTGCATTTAATTAGTAGGGCTTAAAAGGTAAGAAAATATTTACAAAGGACATAAAAGAGATGAGTTTCAAAAAATTGGTATTTAATAATATATTCCATTTGTTAATAATTCTCATTTACCTTTTTCTTTCCCAGAGTAAGCTTAGGAATTTTTTCAAGTGTGTTTTTTATGGCTGAGTTATTTCAAACAAAATTCCTTAAAGCCTTAGCTTTAAGAATAGCTACCGGCTGAGCGCAGTGTCTCATGCCTGTAATCCCAGCACTTTGGGAGGATGAAGTGAGCAGATCACGAGGTCAGCAGTTCAAGACCAGCCTGTCCGAGATGTGAAACCCTGTCTCTACTAAAAATACAAAAATTAGCCGGGCGTGGTGGCCGGTGCCTGTAATCCCATCTACTCTAGAGCTTGAGGCAGAGAATTGCTTGAACCTGGGAAGCAGAGGTTGCAGTGAGCCGAGATCATGCCACTGCACTCCAGCCTGGGTGACAGAGCAAGACTCCATCCTCCATCTCAAAAAAAAAAAAAGAATGCTAGCTACCAAAAAATTTACAGAAAATCTCTCTTTCATTTTGACTGTGGACAATGAACATATTTCCACAGGCAAATGTGGTAGATAATTTATGGGTTACATAGATTCATCAAAACATCAGTTCCTCTTTTTGCAGGGTAAATTTGTGACAGTGAATATCTTGGTTCTATATCATGTTGTCTTGATTTCTTAGTTTAATGCTAAATTATATGTGATGAAACTTATGTACCTTCTACAAGTGTTCCCATATGACAAATTTTTTACATTATTTTAAATAGAAATAATAAAATAATACATATGTTTTCTGAAAGAAGTAGACATATTTGCTTTTCTTATGGAGATACAAAATGCAAGCACCTTAGCCATTTTCAGTGGTTCATGCCTACAATCCCAGCACTTTGGGAGGCCGAGGCAGGTTGATCACTTGAGGTCAGGAGTTCGAGACCAGGCTGCCCAACATGGCGAAACCCTGTCTCTACTAGAAATACAAAAATTAGCCGGGTGCTGTGTGGCACATGCCTGTAGTCCCAGCTACTTGGGAGGCTGAGGCAGGAGAATGGCTAGAACCTGGGAGGCAGAGGTTGTAGTGAGCTGAGATTGTGCCATTGCACTCCAGCCTAGGTGACAGAGTGAGACTCCATCTCAAAAATAAAACAAAATAAAATAAAATAAAATAAATGTAAGCACCTCAAAATTTCCTTCCCTTATGTAAACACTTTGAGTAATTTCACTGGATTTTTCAAGCAGTTAGTTTCAAAATCAAGTGAATAACTCTGACATGGAAATTAAAGCTTTAACCTAGTGACTTGAACCTAAGGCTAATATTAAGCCTGCAACAGAAGGTTATTAAAGGCAGAGTTAGATTTTTTTTTTTTTTGAGATGGAGTCTCACACAGTCGCCTAGGCTGGAGTGCACTGCCAGGATTTCGGCTCACTGCAACCTCTGCCTCCTGGGTTCAAGAGATTATCCTGCCTCAGCCTTTCGAGTAGCTGGGATTACAGGTCCTGTAATTAACCATACCTGGCTAATTTTTGGTAGAGACAGGGTTTCACTATGTTGGCCAGGCTGGTCTTGAATGCCTGACCATGTGATTCACCCGCCTCGGCCTCCCAAAGTGTTGGGATTACAGGCCACAGCACGCGGCCAAAGGCCCAGTTACTTTTTTCTGGAAAGACTCCCCTGCTCACCCCAGCCACTGAAGGAGCCGTTATTCTGAGAGAAGCTACAGAGCCCTGGAAAGCTGGGGTCCCACAGGCAGATGCGGTTGAGGCTAAGATGAAGGGAAACTGGGAGGGTCTTACTGATCATGAATTTGTTATTGTTTTGAGGCACTTTCTAGATTTTGTAAAATAAAAACATTATATTTATGTAAAAAAATGAATTCCAAAAAATTATTGCAACAGGAGAAAGCAACAACCAACTATAAGATCTTTATGGCTTGCAAAAATGTAGGCATAAAAGGACTTTCTTCCCTATGGAGGAGCAAACAAGATTAGAAAGGAGGTGGGAAGGGAATGGCAAATGGAGGGTGAAAAAGTCAGATTTTAGATCAGAGAATGTATTACCCTGAAATCAGCATGTTCTTAGGAGGGATGTAAAATAAGCTTCTATGTTGACTCAGGCTGAGGGTAGCTCTAAGTTCAGGAGCCTGAGGGAGTGAGATAACACTAAGTAAAGTTTGATTTTAAAATATTTTATTTTAAGCCGGGTGCGGTGGTTCACACCTGTAATCCCAGCACTTTGGCTGGCCAAGGCAGGCGGATCACCTGAGGTCAAGAGTTTGAGACCAGCCTGGCCAACATGGTGAAACCCTGTGTCTACTAAAAATGCAAAAATTAGCCAGGCATCCTTGTGGGCACCAGCTACTTGGGAGGCTAAGGCAGCGAAATTGCTTCAACCTGGGAGAAGGATGTTGCAGTGAGCTGAGACTGTGCCACTGCACTCCAGCCTGGATGACAGAGCGAGACCCCATCTCAAAAAATATATATATTTTGATCAGTGAAGACAAATTCAACTGATTTTTCTTAATGAGAAAATGGAGAAACTGTGCAGACTGTGTGTCTGGCTGTGTGATATGTAAGAAAGAGTCATAACAGGAAGAGTGTTTCTTTCCATAAACTGTTCCTGGAGCACACAAAGGATGGAGAATTTTATTAATCACAAATATTTTCCAGGATTATCTATGTGTTTCATCTTTCCCCATCTCTTTTCTTTGTTCTACACATTTCTTCCATTTGGCTTTTCCTGGGCTGCCTCTTATATATGAAACTGGTAAACATAACTACGGTGTTTTGCTGAGTTCTGTGAGTAGCTCTACCAAATTATTGAACTCCAGGGAGGTTATGAAAGTCCCCAATTTTTAAACAGTAGCTCAGAAGCATAGATGGGCCCATGGGGTTTGTGACTGGCATCTGCAGTGAGAACAATGTTGTGGGACTGAGTCCTGAATCATGGTCTGTGTTGACTTTGGGTGCTGTCAGAATTCAAATGTTTCACACTGAGTTGGTGTTGGAGATTGTTTGATGTTCAGAAAACTCTACAGATTTGGTGCCAGAAAAAAAGATATCATGAAGGCCTGGCATGGAATAAAACTCTGGGTATTTGGGAACAGGAGGCGCTGCTCTCCTGTACACAGGCTGTCACGCTGCCCATTGTCTTGTGATTCCAGGTCTTCTCCCAGAGTGACAGAGGACTGAAAACTTAGAGGAAAGAGCTCTGATGACAGACCCCCTTTTCTTGCAGCTACCACCACAGGATTCCCACCTGCTCCCAAACACACACACTAGACATTGACGTGTCCACACTCCTCCCAGGACTAGGCACCATCCTCAGAAACTTCACCACGGCACTTTTGATCCAAGTGTTTCTTGCCAAAAAGCCACAAGTGTCTACAGGTCTCCTTGCATATCCCCATCCCTGGACACCGAATCTGCAGCAACAGCCTGTTTACTCCACCAGCCTAGGGTTCTGGCCCTCCTGTTCATAATCTCATCTGCCTGAATGCACACAGAAATGAATTAGAGTACAGCCCCACCTGGGCAACTATCTGTAGCAAAAAATTATTCCTTTCACCTACATTGCACTCTCTCCCACCCAGGGATTTTTTTTTTTTCTTTTAGCTTTTATTTTTTGTTCACGGTACACATGTGGGCTTGTTACACAGCTAAAATTATGTCATGGGAGTTTGATGTGCAGATTATTTTGTCACTGAGGTACTAAGCATAGCACCAAACAGGTATATTTTCTGATCCTCTGAGTCCTCCCACCCTATTGCAGGATCTGGCCAGCAGTCCACAATGCAACAGGGCTCTCTGTTTGCTCCCAGGTGGATCTGCAGGTCGAGAAATAATAGACACACACAAGATAGTGAAAACTGCATCCAGGGGGGTCACTGCCTTCTGGTCCCACGGTGCCAACAATGCACTGGATATGCCAGCATTTATTATTAAGTTTAGTGAGGGCGGGGGTAGGTTAGTGAGGGATTTAGGGCCATTTGATTATGAGGTGAGATGGTCACGTGGGAATGAAGTAATTCTTTAACATAACTTCTGTATGCAGAAGTACGGTATATAGAGATAAGAAATGCCAATATAGTGTGTGCATCAGTAATTTCTAACAGAGCCTTAAAACAGGAACACAGTCTTTCCATAACCTATGATTAGCAAGATATTAATCAGCAGTAACAGTTGCAGCAAAAGCTGGTTACAAACAATTCATAGAAACAGGACGTGAAGTTAGACAACTGGTTAGAACAGAAATTCTCAGAAGGGAGTATGCCTCAACCCTAAAGAGGCCTAGAAGAGCTGCGGCAAGATGAGGGTGTTTATAGCCCTATCTTATCCATATGGACAGGCGCCCCCCCATGCATCCGTTTATAGGCTTTCCACGAGGGTCGCGTTCCATTCCCAGAGCTATGAACATCTGCTCTTCTGGGATAGGAATCTTGGTGATGTGAAACCTCCCTGACTGCACGTCCATTCATAGGCTCTCTGCAGGGGGAAGCACATCACACGCTGTCGGCTCATTCTGGCAGTCCAATGTAGCATTGTCTTTACACAGTCCTGCATGCAATTTTGTGTTTACAATAATCAGGAGCATTTCATCTTTTATTCCATAGCAATAGTTTCAGGAGGTCTCCCTACACTACCCTCCACCCTCAACTAGGGCCCTGTCGTTCTCCTCTTTGTGTTCACGTGTTCTTATTACTTAGCTCTTACTTATAAATAATAACATGCATTTGGTTTTGTTTCTGCAGTAGTTTTCTTTTTTTGTTGTTTTTTTGTTTTGCTTTGTTTTGTTTTTGAGTAGGAGTTTTGCTCTTGTTGCCCAGGCTGGAGTGTAATGGTATGATCTCCGTTCAATGCTACCTTAGTTTTCTGGGTTCAGGCTATTCCACTGCCTCAACCTCCCAAGTAGCTGGGATTACAGGTGGGTGACACCGTGTGTGGCTAATTTTGTATCTTTAGTAGAGATGGGGTTTCTCCATGTTGATCAGGCTGGTCTCAAACTCCTGACCTCAGGTGATCCACCAACCTCGGCCTCCCAAATTGCTGGGATTATAGGCATTGAGCCACAGCGCCCAGCCTCTGCATTAGTTTTCTAAGCATAATGGTCTCCAGCTTCATCCATATTATTGCAAAGGACATGATCATTTTTTTTTAATGGCCACAGAGTATTCCATGATGTTTATGTACCATATTTTGTTTTTATTAAATCTTTTATTCTACTTTATTTTTGGAGACAGGCTTATTGCCCAGGCTAGAGTGCTATGGCATGACATTTGCTTACTTTAGTCTCAACCTCCCAGGCTCAAGCAATTCCATCGCCCTCATCCTTCCAAGTAACTGGGACTATACGTGTGCATTACCATGCCTGGCCAATTTTTCTTTATGTATTTTTCATGGAGACAGAATTTACCATGTTGCCCAGGCTGGTATCAAACTTCTAAGCTCAGGTAATCCACCTGCCTCGGCCTCCCAAAGTGCTGAGATTACAAGCATGAGCCACCGCATCTGACCATACCATATTTTCTTTATCCAGTCTACCATTGACAGGCATTTAGGGCCTGTCCATGTCTTTGCTATTGTGAGTAGTTCTACAATGAACATGCATGTAGATGTGTCTCTGTAATATAATAATTTATATTTCTTTGTCTATATACCCAATTATGAGGTTCCTGGGTCAAATGATAATTCTGTTTTTAGTTCTTTGAGGAATCACCACACTGCTTTTTATAGTTGTTGAACTAATTTACACTCCCCAGCAGAGTATAAGCATTCCCTTATCTCTGCAAATTTGCCAGGATCTGTTATTTTTTGACTTTTAAAAAATAGCCATCCTGATGGGTATGTAGTGTTCTCACAAGCGTGGTGTGACATTTCATTGTGGTTTCTCTTTTAATTTCTCTAATGATTATCCATGAGCATTTTTTATATGCTTATTAGGCACATGTATGTCTTCTTTTGAACAGCATCTGTTCATATTTTTTCTCTCTTTTTAATGAGTTTTTTTCTTGTAAACTTGTTTAAGTTCTTAATAAATTTTGATTATTAGACCTTTGTCAGAGCCAAAGTTTGCAAATATTTTCTTTTATTCTGTAGAATGTTTACTCTGTTGATAGTTTCCTTTGCTGTAAAGAAGCCCGTTAGTTTAAATAGGTCCCATTTGTCAATATTTGCTTTTGTGGCAATTGCTTTTGGTAGCTTCATCATGAAGTCTTTACCAGTTTCTATGTTTAGACTGGTATTTCCTAGGTTATCTTGCGGGGTTTCTTATAATTTTAAGTTTTTCATTTAAGTCTTTAATTTATCTTGAGTTGATTTGTGTATATGGTGTAATGAAGGGGTCCAGTTTCTGTCTTCTACATAATGCTAAGTAATTCTTCCAGCCCCACTTATTGAAGAGAGAATTCTTCCCACATTCCTCTTGTCAGCTTTGTCAAAAATCTGATGGATGTAGGAGGGCGGCATTATTTCTGGGCTCTCTATTCTGTTGCATTGGTCTTGGGCACTCATGGATTTTTTTATAACATCTTTGTCTTTTCTGCTTTTTCCCCCATGAACATTCCTTCAAGTGCATATAGTGTGCAAAATTCAGATGTTCAAGAGTTCAAAAACCCTTTAAAAAGTTCCAAACAATTTTTTGCTATTCCCTCTTTTCTTAAGGGAATTAGATTATTTGTAGATGTTTTTCTCTGCTTTTTTGAAATACGTGTAAATCATATTAACAGCTGAATAAGCCTTTTGTCATTTTCTCTGACTCCAGATTATGTTTATCTAGTACTTCAGATTTATTGCTTTGCTTTTGCTTCCCCAAAATTTATTTTTTTCATCTTTAGTCCTTTAAAGTAGACACAGATTTGTTTAGATAAAAGCTAATTTTAAGAGCACGCAGAAGCTTGGCACAAAAATAGGAATAAATTTAGCAATATCGAATGATAAAGACTAAAAGACACTAAGTATCTTTGATGGAAACCTGATGATCCAAAGCAATTATGCAGTATTTGCAGGCTGAAGTACTTATACTGCAAAAGCAACAACAATTCAGTGCATAAACTGAACAGTGGAGTCTGTAGTTACACCTTGCTTTAATGTTTTTTATTAATAAATAAAACAGACTTTATGTGTCTATGCAGAATATTCTCACTCTGAATGAAAATATTAGTAATTGGAAAATAGATTACCCTGTCTCCACCAAAAATACAAAAATTAGCTTGCTACAACCCAAGACCCAGTCTGCATTATTTTCCTTATTAGGGAATAGGTTACTTTCCTAGTTCCCCCATAATGGACCTCTGGTCTCTGTCTCTCTTACATCCCTTACGAGACTCCCTTTTCTAAAAAATTTGAAGTATTTAGCCAATTGGGACTAGTTTAGACTGTGCGGTCCAACCCTAACCAGTAGGGGAAAGACACAGAAGTAGAAGCTGCATCAGAGATAATAAAAATTCCAGCTTCCTTTGTTCCGTGTGCCCTTGCCATTGCTTAATATGCGAGATGCAACCTTTTATAGAAGTAAATTTGCCTTGCTGAGTGCTATTTCTTGTGCAGTACCAAAAATCTGTTTGTAACAAGTGTTTGAGACTCATAGTCTGGACCAGTGGCTCCAAGATTTTTATTCTGTACAAGTGGCCAGTGAGCACATGAAAAGATGCACAACATCTTTATTCATCAGAAAGATGCAAGTCAAAACCACAATGATATATCACTTCATACCTACTGGTACAGGTATATTTCAGAAGACAGATCAGTGTGGGTGAAGATGTGAAAAAATTGAAACCCTCATAGAGTGCTGGTGGAATGGTAAAATTAGGCAGCAGTTATGGAAAACATTTTGGCAGTTCCTCCTGAGGTTAATATAGAGTTACTACATGTCTTAGCAACTCCACTTCTGAGTATATATTCAACTGAAATCAAAATAGGTCCACACAAAAACATGTATATGCATATCCGTAGAAACATTATTCGTTATAGCCAAAAAGTGAAACTAGTGCAAATGCCTATCCATGGAGGACTAGATAGACAAATGGGATATAGTATACAAGGCAATAGTATACTTCAGCCAGAAAAAGGAATGATGTACTAATATGGGACACAACATGGATACGTATTAAAGACATTATGCTTGATGGAAAAAGCTATACAAAAGGGGTCATGTACTTTATGAATCCATTTGTATAAAATTCCCAAAATAGGCAAATCCTTTGAAACAGAAAGTGGATTAATGGTTGCCAGAGGCTGGTGGGGAAAATAGAAAGTGGCCGCTTGATGGGTGTGGAGTTTCTTTTTTGGGTAATGATACTGTTCTAAAATTACCTAGTGGTAATGATTGTAAAGTATTGTGAATACACAAAAAGATACTGAAGTGTAAACCTGAAAATAATTAATACGTTGCATTTGATGTTATGTGAATTTTACCTCAATAAACATAATTTTATAAGCAAACTTCAAGCCACTGTTGCCAATGATAAAGACTAGATAATATGCTATAAATGCAGCAGAAAAACATAGAAACACTAAGTTAGCTGAAAGGAAAATTGAAACTAAAATGAAAACAGAGACAACAAAGTTCTGCTGAAGCTTTAGTCAACTAGATATTAAAAAAAAAAAAAAAAACACCCAGATTCAACTGTGTAATCCTCTGTCATAGAATTTTGGATGCTTTTGAAAGATAAATCCATTGGGCATATCAGTGTGACATAAAAAGTGCTTAAAACATAATTTTTTAAAAAATTATCAATTTGTGACACTCAAAAGACAGGAACACATATTAAAATATGTATTTAACATCTGAGGAATCAGCCGATATGATAACCAGTACAAAAAAGAGTCAAATGGCCAGGCGCGGTGGCTCACGCCTGTAATCCCAAAACTTTGGGAGGCCAAGGTGGGCAGATCACAAGGTCAGGAGTTTGAGACCACCCTGACCAATATGGTGAAATCCGGTCTCTACTAAAAATATAAAAATTAGCTAGCGTGGTGGTACACGCCTGTAATCCCAGCTACTCAGGAGACTGAGCCAGGAGAATCACTTGAAGTCAGGAGGCAAAGGTTGGAGTGAGCTGAGCTTGTGCCACATCACTCCAGTCTGGGTGACAGAGTGAGACTCTGTCTAAAAACACACAAACAAAGCAAAAAAAAAAAAAAAAAAAAAAAAAGCCTGGAGCAGTGACTCACACCTGTAATCTCAACACTTTGGGAGGCCAAGGGATGCCGAGGCCGGTGGATCACCTGAGGTTCGGAGTTCAAGACCAGCTACTCAGTTACTTGGGCGGCTAAGGCAGGAGAATCGCTTGAACCCGGGAGGTGGATGTTGTGGTAAGGCGAGATCGTGCCATTGCACTCCAGCCGGGGCAGCAAGAACGAATTAAAAAAAAAAAAGAGGCCAGGCGGGGTGGCTCACGCCTCTAATCCAAACACTTGGGAGGCTGAGGCGGATGGGTCACCAGGTCAGGATATTGAGACGAGCCTGGCCAACATGGTGAAACCCTGTCTATACTAAAAATACAGAAAAATTAGCTGGGCGTGGCGGTGCACGCTTGTAGTCCCAGCTGCTCGGGAGGCTTAGGCAGGAGAATCACTAGAACTGGAGAGGTGGAGCCAGGATAGCACCACTGCACTCCAGCCTGGGCAACAGAGCAAGACTGCTTCTAAAAAAAAAAGCAGATTTCACCTTCTTAGCAAGAGCAGAGCTGCAGTTCTGCATGATATGTTTGGACACCTCTTGTGGGAGATCTGCTGTGCCCAGTGTCTGGACTCTTCCATGATTATGTTTCTTGCTGCCACTCTTGAGTACCTGATACCCCATATTCTGGAACTGGTGAGCAATGAAGCTCGGAATAGCCACAGAAGGTACAGTTATATTACCATGTATATTACGTATGATTACACATGTGTGTATTATAGATATACATATATTCTACATATTATATAAAATGTATATATATGTTTTGGACAAAGATGTATTCAAACAATAGTTAATAGTTTTTAAATATTCAGAATCAAAATTATTTATAAATATATTTTATTACAAACACAATATTCATCTTATTTATAGCCAAAACACCTGATCTGTCTAATAAGCACATATTTCACAGAGCTACATAGAGTTATCAATGGCTAAATACATTTTTTAGAGAAAAGTATACTCTATAGAAATTCTGCCTTAATTGATGAACTCAAAGCCGCAAATGTTATAAGCACTTTTATGGCTCCATTAAGTTAAAAGTAAGTGTTCCATCAAGTGTTGGGTCAATCTAACTCCTTCCTCCTGAGTATCAACATTTGAAGTTTTCACCTATTCACCAAAGGCTCACATGGCACCCTCTGGTATCTCTGAACTTTTCATAGACAGATGGTCAGAAGCTGCCCAGCTCATTTGAAGTTCAGGGTCAGATGGTTTGTTCTAGAAGTTCCAGTTTACCATGTAGCAGCCATGTGATTCTGTATATTCATTTATTCTCTCTAAGCAGTAGTCTCCACCTGTGTGAAATCAGGATGATGAGTTTCTATCTTTGGGTTATCCCAAAGAATAAGTCAATTTGAGCTTAAGTTCAAGCTTAATGCGATGTTTGGCACCACAGGGCATGACACAGGATGCTAAATTGGGCACCTGTATTTTACAAAACTATAAAACTTTGAGTTTCTTCCCTCTCCTGCATTTTCACATGTATTTACTTTAATCTCTAAAACTGTTCAAGTTGTATAGATGTGTAGACAGGGATTGAGATTAATAATCTCATTTACAAAAGCATCAAAAAGAAGAAAATACATAGAAATAAATTTATTCAAAGAGGTAAAATATCTATACACTAAAAACTCTAAAACATTAATTAAATAAATTGAAGGCACTAAAAAATTGAAAGATACACCATGCTTATGAATTGAAAGAATTAATATTGTGAAAATGTCCATACTACCCAAAGTGATCTACAGATTTAATGCAATCCTTATATAAAAATTCCAAATATATTTTTCTCAGAATTTAAAAAGTAATTATCAAATCTTTATCAATTCATGAAAGACCCAGAATAGCCTAAGCAATATTGAGGAAAAACAACAAAGCTGGAGGCATCATACTACCTGGTTTCTGAATATATTACAAAGCTACAGTAAGGCCAGGTGTAGCAGCTCACATCTGTGATCCCAGCACTTTGAGAGGCCAAGGTGGGTTGCTTGAGCCCAGGAGTTCTAGACCAGCCTGGGCAACATAGCAAAACACCATCTCTACAAAAAATACAAAAATTAGCACAGTGTAATGGCACAAACCCATAGTCTCAGCTACTTGAGAAGCGGAGGTAGGAGGATTCCTAGATCCTGTGAAGTTGAGGCTGCAGTGTGAGTCACGATGAAGCCACTGCACTCCACCCTGGGCAACAGACTGAAACATGTCTCAAAAAAAAAAAAAAAGCTACAGTAAGCAAATAGCATGGTACTGGATAAAAATAAACACACTAATGAAGCATAATAGCAAGTCAAGAAATAAATGTATCTACTTCATTTCTGTTAATGAATGAACAACGTTTTCACCAGTAGGCTTCACCTTTCAGTGTTCTATCAATGAATATTTATCGGTAGATTATTTTTAATCTAACTTCAAGCATTCTGTAGAAGGCCAAATGAGGGCAGGTCAGATGAATATTAACATGAAATTTTTGTAGATTTATAGTTAATGAGTAATCATTTATGAAAGACTTACCTTATATTTCTGCAGTTGATTTTTTCCAATTGGTCTAGTGGTGAGCACAGGCAATAAGAAACATATAAATAAATAAATAAATGTAAAATGAGAAATTAAATCAGTTGCCTGAAGAAAAAGTAGAGTTCTGTTTAAAACAATAAAGAAAGAGTGAGAATGCTTACTGATCTTTTTTTTTAAATCTGTGATGAAGAATCAATCAATATTTCTCTCAGAAGGAAAAAAAAAAGGTGGCTAGGAGACAGGATTAACTTGTATCTCCCACTTGGATGGACAGAACGGCATGTGGAGACTCTCATCCCAAACTTTTGCTCCAAGAAATACCATAGGAACATACCAGGAAAACCAAAAGAATGCACAGACTCTTTGAAAGAAGTGACTTGTCACTGCAACCTCTGTGAGACTACAGAAAAACAGCAAGTGTTAAAAGTGTAAGAGAAGGAACATTCACCTCTGAACACATATACTCAAAACCTGAAAATCCAGATCACCAGAGAAGGATTTAGCCTTACCTAGGGCTGAAATGAACTTAGAGAGCCAAGCAAAATATAAAAGCAGAAGAAGCAGTGGGAAGAACCCCACAGGCACTCTTGGTTCTCAGGGAAGCCATTTCTGACTCTATCTCACAGGGGTCCTTGGGAAGGTCTGTCAGTGGAACTGGGGAAGGGCCACAGGGAGAAGGAAACTTCCAGCTAAACTCTGTAACAATTTTGACCTAGTACAAATGTTCCTTGGCAGAATTGGTGAGAGGACAGTGAATGAGAAGCACAGATATGGGCACAGAAGCCATGGCAGGTGGTGAGGGGTGGGGCCTGAAAGCCCAGGTTGCTTTCTCAATGGGGAGGCTTATAGCCTGGGGCAAGATCTCAGTACTGCTCACTGATTGGATATAAACTTGGTGCTGTTGGTGGGGTATGAGTGAGTGAAACTGGCCTTGCTGGCTTCATGGGAGCTGAGTGAGGCCTGTCACTGCTGGCTTTCCTTCACTTCCTTCCTGACATGTATGATATGGCATGGCAGCCATAATCCCTCGGGAACATAACTCCATCAACCTGAGAACCATACTCCCAACCCCACAGCAGCTGCAGCAAGCCCCACCCAAGGAGGGTCTGAGCTCAGACATGTCTAACCCTGCACTCACCTGATGGCCTTACTCTACCCACGCTGGTAGCTGAAGACAAAAGAAATACTCTCTTGGGAGCTCTATGTTCCTACCCATTGCCTGAGAAACCTGAATACTTATCCAGGTGACCCAATGGCAAGCTTGCATACCCCCTATACTACCACAGCTGATGCTCTATTGAAAATCCCACCTCCAGGTTGGAGGTCAACCAACTCAAGCCATTACATCAACTCATCAAAGAACAACCCCAGCCAGGTGGTGTGGCTAACACCTGTAATCCCAGCATTTTGGGAGGCTGAGGCAGGTGGATCACCTGGGGTCAGGAGTTCCAGACCCCTGTAACCAACACAGAGAAACCGCATCCAGTTTCTACTAAAAATACAAAATTAGCCAGGCGTGGTGGTGCACACCTGTAATCCCAGCTACTTGGGAGGCTGAGGCAGGAGAATCCCTTGAACCTAGGAGGCAGAGGTTGCAATGAGCCGAGATCGCACCATTATACTCCAGCCTGGACAACAAGAGCAAAACTCTGTCTCAAAAACAAACAAACAAACAAACAAACAAATTAAAAAAAAAAAAAAAACCCACTCCAGTAAAGGAGAAAACAACAGCTAATTCCATCACCTGTAACATCCTGGCTAACCAGAAATCCTGTCTTTCATGTGACAACTTCACTGCTAGAACAACCAACATTCAAAACAAAAACAAAAACAAAAAAACCAGTGCACTAAACAGAACTACGACCAACCACCCTCACAGAGTCTACTTTACTCCCCTGCTACCTCTACCAGAGCAGGTGGTAGTATCCATGGCTGAGAAACCTGAAGACAGATCACATCACAGGACTCTTTGCAGACACTCCCCAGTACCAGCCCAGAACCAAGTAGCTCCACTGGGTCGTTAAACCCAGAAAAGCAATAACAATCCCTGCAGTCTGGCTCTCAGAAAGCCCCATCCCAAGGGAAAAGGGGAGACCACCATGTTAAGGGATCACCCCATGAAACAAAATAATCTGAACAGCAGCCTAGAGCCTCAGCTCTTTCCTCTGACATAGAAAACCCAAATGAGAAGGAACCAAAAAAAACAATTCTGGTAACATAACAAAGGAAAAATTGTTTAACACCTTTGAAAGACTACACTAGCTCCCTAGCAATCCCTAGCAATGGATGCAAACCAAGAAGAAGTCTCTGAATTGCCAGAAAAAGAATTCATAAGGTCCAACATCAAGCCACTTACAGAGGCACCAGAGAAAGATAAATACTCACTAAAAGAAATTTTTTTTTTTTTTTTTTGAGGCAGAGTCTCACTCTGTCGACCGGGATGGAGTACTGTGGCCGGATCTCAGCTCACTGCAAGCTCCGCCTCCCGGGTTCACGCCATTCTCCTGCCTCAGCCTCCCGAGTAGCTGGGACTACAGGCGCCCGCCACCTCGCCCGGCTAGTTTTTGTATTTTTTTAGTAGAGACGGGGTTTCACCGTGTTAGCCAGGATGGTCTCGATCTCCTGACCTCGTGATCCGCCCGTCTCGGCCTCCCAAAGTGCTGGGATTACAGGCTTGAGCCACCGCGCCCGGCTAAAAGAAATTTTTTTAAAAATACAGGATATGGATGAAAAAAATTACCAGAGAAATAGATAGCATAAATAAAAAAAAAAAAAAATCACAGCTTCTGCAAATAAAAGGCACACTTAGAGAAATGCAAAATATAGTAGAAAATTACAACAATAGATCCAAACAAGTAAAAGAAAGAACTCCAGAGCTGAAAGACAAGGCTTTTGAATTAACCCAATCTAACAAAGACAAATAAAAAAGAATTTAAAAAATGAACCAAACCTCCAAGAAGCTTGGAATTATGTAAACAACCAAACCTAAGAATAACTGGTGTCCTCAAGGAAGAAGTGAAATCTAAAAGTTTGGAAAACTTATTTGAGGAAATAATTGAGAAAACCTTTCCTGGCCTAGCTAGAGATCTAGACATCCAAATACAAGAAGCTCAAAGAACACCAAGGAAATTCATTACAAGAAGATCATCGCCTAGGCACGCAGTCATCAGATTATCTGAAGTCAATATAAAGGAAAGATTTTTAAGAACTGTGAGACAAAAGCATCAAGTAACCTACAAAGAAAAGCGTATCCGATTACCAGCAGATTTCTCAACAGAAACCCTACAAGCTAGAAGGGATTGGGGTCCTATGTTTAGCCTCCTTAAACAAAACAAATGTCAGCCCAAATTTTATATCCAGTGAAACTAAGCTTCATAAATGAAGGAAAGATACAGTTTTTCCAGATCAACAAATGCTTAGAGAATTCACCACTACCAAGCCACCACTATAAGAACTGCTAAAAAGTGTTCTAAATCTTGAAACAAAACCTCAAAATACACTGAAATAGAACCTCCTTAAGGCATAAACCTCACAAGGCCTATAAAACAATAACACAATATAAAAGGCATTCAGGAAACTACTGGCACAATGAATAAAATAGTCCTTCACACTTCAAAGGCCGGGCGCGGTGGCTCAAGCCTGTAATCCCAGCACTTTGGGAGGCCGAGACGGGCGGATCACGAGGTCAGGAGATCGAGACCATCCTGGCTAACCCGGTGAAACCCCGTCTCTACTAAAAAACACAAAAACTAGCCGGGCGAGGTGGCGGGCGCCTGTAGTCCCAGCCACTCGGGAGGCTGAGGCAGGAGAATGGCCTGAACCCAGGAGGCGGAGCTTGCAGTGAGCTGAGAACCGGCCACTGCACTCCAGCCTGGGCGACAGAGCGAGACTCTGTCTCAAAAAAAAAAAAAAAAAAAAAAAAAAAGTCCTTCACACTTCAATACTAACGTTGAATGTAAATGGCCTAAATGCTCCACTTAAAACATACACAATAGCAGAATGGATAAGAGTTTATCAATAAAATATCTGCTGTCTTCAAGAGACTCACCCAACACTTAAGGACTAACATAAACTTAAGGTAAAGGGTTGGAAAAATATATTCCATGCAAATGTATCCCAAAAGCAAGGAGTAGTAGCCATTCTTACATCAGAAAAAACAGGCTTTAAAGCAAAAACAGGTGAAAAATAAAAAACACAAAGAGGGACATTATATAATGATAAAAGGACTAGTCCAACAGGAAAATATCATAATCATAAATATATATGCACCTAACATTGGCACTCCTAAATTCATAAAACAATCACTACTAGACCTAAGAAACGAGATAAATGGCAACACAGTAATAATGGGGAATTTCAATACTCTACTGACAGCACTAGACAAGTCATCAAGACAGAAAGTCAACAATAACAACAAAAAACACAATGGACTTAAACCATATCCTAGAACAAATGGACTTGACAAATACTTACAGAACATTCTACCCAACAACTGCAGAATATACATTTGATTCATCAGCACATGGAACATTCTCCAAGATAGACATATGATAGGCCACAAAACAAGTTGCAATAAATTTAAGACAGTCAAAATTATATCAACTACTCTCTCAGACTGCAGTGGAATAAAATTAAAAATTAACTCTAAATGAACCATGAAAACCATGCAAATACATGGAAATTAAATAAATTTTAGAAATTAAATAAATACATGGAAATTAAATAAATAACTAAATTTAAGATCAACCTGGTTCTGAATGCTAGTTGGATGAAATAAGATTGAAATTTAAAAATTCTTTGAACTGAACAGTAATAATGGCACAGCCTATCAAAACGTCTGGGATACAGCAGAAGTGGTGCTAAAAGGAAAGTTCATAGCATCAAGTTCCTCTATCAAAATGTCTGAAAGAGCATAAGTTGACAGTGTAAGATAACAACTCAAGGAACTAGAGAAACAAGAACAAGCCAAACCCAAACCCAGCAGAAGAAAAGAAATAACAAAGATCAGAGCAGAACTAAATGAAACAAACAAGAATAGCCAAAAAATCCAAACGATAAATGAAATGAAAACCTGGCTCTTAGAAAAGATAAACAAGGCCGGGCGCGGTGGCTCAAGCCTGTAGTCCCAGCACTTTGGGAGGCCGAGACGGGCGGATCACGAAGTCAGGAGATCGAGACCATCCTGGCTAACACGGTGAAACCCCGTCTCTACTAAAGAATACAAAAAACTAGCCGGGCAAGGTGGCGGGCACCTGTAGTCCCAGCTACTCGGGAGGCTGAGGCAGGAGAATGGCATAAACCCAGGAGGCAGAGCTTGCAGTGAGCTGAGATCCGGCCACTGCACTCCAGCCAGGGCGACAGAGCAAGACTCCGTCTCAAAAAAAAAAAAAAAAAAAAAAAAAAAGATAAACAAAATTGATAGACCATTAACAGCATTAACCAAGAAGAGAGAAGATCCAAATAAGCTCACTTAGAAATGAAATAGAAGATATTGCAACCCATGCCACAGAAATACAAAAGATCATTCAGGGTGACTGTGAACACCTCTATGTGCACAAGTTAGAAAACCTAAAGGAGATGAATAAATTCCTGAAAATGTACAAGCCTCCTAGATTAAAAAACAACAACTCTTTTTTTTTTTTTTTTTTTTTTTTTTCTGGAAGGGGGCTTTCTCCGTCGCCCCGGCTGGAGTGCCGTGGCCAGATCTCAGCTCACTGCAAGCTCCGCCTCCCGGGTTTAGGCCATTCTCCTGCCTCAGCCTCCGGAGTAGCTGGGACTACAGGCGCCCGCCACCTCGCCCGGCTAGTTTTTTTTTTTTGTATTTTTAGTAGAGACGGGGTTTCACCGTGTTAGCCAGGATGGTCTCGATCTCCTGACCTCGTGATCCGCCCGTCTCGGCCTCCCAAAGTGCTGGGATTACAGGCTTGAGCCACCGCGCCCGGCCAAAAAACAACAACTCTTAACAGACTAATAAAAAGAAGTGAGATTGAAATAATAATTTTAAAAAATTGCCAACCAAAACAAAAATGTTCAGAACCATGTGGATTCACAGCTGAATTCTGTTAGACTTTCAAATAAAAATTGGCGGGGGCGGGGCCAAGATTGCTGACTAGAAGCAGCATCCCATAAAAAAGAACAATAATAGTGTGTGTATCCTGCACCACAACCTGAGGTATCCAGGTTCTCTCATCAGAACTGACTAGGTGGCTGGCGTGACCCATGGAGAGGAAGGAAGAGCAGTGTGGTGCGCAGCCCACCTGACACCCACATGGGCCTGGGGAGCCCCCACTACCCAGCCAAGGGAGGCGGTGAGTGAACGTGCTACCCATCCTGGGAAACTGTGCTTTTTCCATGGAACTATGCAACCCCTGGATTAGAAGATTCCATTCATGAACCCACACAACTGGAACCTAAGGTCCCAACTGTTGGAAACAAGAGCTCAGAGTCACAAAGAAAACAAGCACTCAAACAAGGAATTTCTCAGCAAGGCAAGGCAAATTTACTTCTGCAGAAGGGTGGCAGTCATGTCTCTGGCTGTTGTGAGAGCACAGCATACAAGAGAGGGAAGGAGTTTTTATCCCTGACACAGTCCCTACTTCTGTGTCCTGCCCCCATTGGCCGGAGTCAGATGGCACAATCTAAGCTAACTCAATGGCTAATTTAAATCGAGACTGGCGGTTGTTTACAGAGCAAGTAACTAGGAGCAAGGAGGACTTCTTCCAAATAAGGAAGAGATGGGGGTTACAGATTGTGATGGGAAAGAAGAGACATTTACAGAGCAGGTAGCTAGGAGCAGGAAGGTACAAGGAAGTTGATTTTGAGAACAAAGAACAAGGAAGTTACCCTTTGAAGAGGAACTTATTATGCCTGACACAACCCTGGAGTTGAGCAGATTATGAACAGCCTGTGAGCAAGAATCTGCTTAAGCCTGCAGAGTTCCCACGGGAGGGGCGACCAGCACCACAGTTGCAGCTGGCTGCTGTCTCAGCTGTTTGAGCTTCTTGGGGGAGGGACAGCAGCCAACACTGGGACTCAAAACTGCCTAACAGGCTAAGCTCCCTGGATGGGCAAAGGGCAGCAGCCATCTCCATAGCCCCCGGCCGCACTTTTCCTCTGCTAGATCCAGGGAAACTGGATAGCTTGGTCTCAAGAGGTGTCCCCCACAGCCCAGCACACTAGCTGTGGCAGACTGTGGCCAGAGTGTCTCTTGAGGCCTGACCCCGACCCATACCTCCTCACTGGGCACAGCCTCCCTACAGGATCTCCAACAACTCCAGCCAGGCGCTCAGGGACAGAACTCTGATCTTCCTGGGCCTGAGCCCCTAAGGGGAGGGGTGGCTGCAGTCTCTGTGGACCGGCAGACTTAGCCTTTCCTCCTGCTAGTTCTGAGGAATTTGAGCTGCCCAAATGAGTGGGTTTTCCCCCAGCAAAACACCTCCCTCCACCAAGGAACAATCAAAGTGCTTCATTAAATGGGTTCTGCTCCCTGTGCCACCCAACTGGTGACCCTTCAACAGGGGTTGTCAGACACCCTATACAGGAGCGATCCTACTGACATCAGGTTGGTGCCTCTTGAGATCAGAGATCACAGAGGAAGGAGCAAACTCCTCTTTGCTTTTCTCCAACCTCCTTGAGTGACATTTCCAGGCACGGGAGTGAACCTGATGAATAGGGCCGGAAGTGAACCCCCAGCAAACTGCAGCAGCCCTACGGAAGACGGACGTGACCACTGAAAGAGAAACAAACAGAAAGAAACAACAGCATCAAAAACAAAAAGGTACCCACAAAAACCTCATCCAAGGCCGGACATGGTGGCTCACACCTGTAAAACGGTTAGCATGTTTTTGTGATTGGCTATTGTTTTTCAATAACTAACATATAGGAATAGATTGAAATCAAGATTTCTCTGAAACAGCACTGGATGAATGCCTAAAGGGGCTCACACAACCTGCTCTGAGACTTGGTGACCATTGTTTGTGTCCACGTTCAATTGAGTTCAAGTTTAATATTTAAGTTTTCCACTACATTCGGCCTCAATTGGATACTCAATTGTATTAAAATACCCTCACAGATACATGGGGAAGGCACAGTTGATATAGATTACAGATACAGGGTAAGCACAAGAGAATTAAAGGCACAATTAATACAAATTAAACCCAACATGGCGTTGCAAGCAGAGTAATATTGTGAGACTTGCCAGGAACATACACACCACGTTCAGTATGCAGTAAGGCGCAAACCCCTGCTTGGACTGCGGTACGCATAGCTAATGACATTTGATTTTGCAACACAACAGCACTCAGCTGAGCAAATTCATCTGATAACAACATAAGTCCAGTGCTGCTATCATTAAGAGCTTTCTCTACATGTAAGCTAAATACTATAATTTGTTAGTGAAGCAGGATGGGACCAGTGGCAGGGGAGAGTACTGTGATAGGGTACCACCACCAGGGAGGCCAGCGCATTTGTAACCAGCAATGTTTGTAAGCATCTAGATTACTGTGGAGGGGAATATTATCCTGGATAGTGAATGGAATTAATGGCCAAACCCACGTGCATCTCCCCATCCAAAGTGGGGGCACCTATCGCCACCCACAGGATCTGCATAGCCAGAGGGCCCCCCTGGAGACAGCAGTGGAGCTACTGTAATCATAATGTACTAATCTCTTATTAAGATAGGAAAGAGATTGCGTTTCTTTGGGGGCAATGTTGTTGATCTGGAGTATGTGTTGACAACTGACTGGAGAAACCGCAGAGTAACATTAGAGGAGCCATTTATGACCTCCAGACAAAGCAGGGGCTATATGGAATCCAGTCACCAGCACAGCAGGTTTTCAGTATACACCGTTCCAGGAATATTGGGCTTTCGATGCAGGGTGAGGGTGGAGTTCATCTTTTGTCTGACTTGGGCAAAGGTAGATTCCTTAGTATGGTCAAAGGAAGTCCAGGTTGGATTGCAAGTGTTGTTGTTGTGGCCCCATTGGTAACAACATGGCCATTCAGAAATGTGGTCAGGGACGATTTTCCAAGGCAGCCATTTTTGGCGGCCTCCGACAACTCGACGTACAGCCAACATTAATTGTGGTTGGCTTCTGTTGCAGTGGTGGCTACCCAGGTGATGAATTTATTCTTGGCCTCAGACGCAAAGACACAGGTGCTGACCGTTAGTAGATAGGTTATTCCCTGTAATAACAAAAATGGAGGGGAACACCATGTTGTTTTTCGTCTTTAGGAAATTGTACTGTGCCTTCGTTTTCTGCTTTCATAGCTACAAGGTTGCCAACCTTAGGGTGGGGATCTGATGGAGGCTGTACTCGTATTTTGACTCCAGGATTTAAGCTACCTGTACCAGGTTTTCTGAATCCCCCAGTTCTGTATGTAGACTCTATTGGGCAGACATTTCCTCAGGGGTTGATTGTGGACAAGGCACCACTAACAATTGAGCAACCAGCATCTGTGGATTTATAGCAAAAGGATCAGGAATGGTATTGTGTAAAATGACCTTTAACTCTCTCCATTAATCGCTATCAATTATACCACCATACATTGTAATGCCTCTCATTGCAAGGCTTGAACATGTTGTAATCCATTTACCCGCATTCAAGATCGCAGTTATGGTGGAAATTTTTGCCTGTTGATCTTCCTGCTGATTAAATAGTCTGTCAAGAGAAAGCAGAAATGCATGGGCATCAGCATGGAAAACAGGGACGGGCGCAGTGGCTCATGCCTGTAATCCCAGCACTTTGGGAGGCTGAGGTGGGCAGATCACGAAGTCAAGAGAATGGGACCATTCTGGCCAACATGGTGAAACCCTGGCAATTCCTCAAGGATCTAGAACTAGATGTACCATATGACCCAGCCATCCCACTACTGGGTATATACCCAAAGGATTATAAATTATGCTACTACAAAGACACATGCACACGTATGTTTATTGCGGCACTATTCACAATAGCAAAGACTTGGAATCAACCCAAATGTCCATCAGTGACAGACTGGATTAAGAAAATGTGGCACATATACACCATGGAATACTATGCAGCCATAAAAAAGGATGAGTTTGCGTCCTTTGTAGAGACATGGACGCAGCTGGAAACCATCATTCTTAGCAAACTATCACAAGAAGAGAAAACCAAACACCGCATGTTCTCACTCATAGGTGGGAACTGAACAATGAGATCACTTGGACTCGGGAAGGGGAACATCACACACTGGGGCCTATCATGGGGAGGGAGGAGGGGGGAGGGATTGCACTGGGGAGTTATACCTGATATAAATGAAAAATTGATGGGTGCTGACGAGTTGATGGGTGCAGCACACCAACATGGCACAGATATACATATGTAACAAACCTGCATGTTATGCACATGTACCCTAGAACTTAAAGTATAATAAAAAAAAAAAAAAAAAAAAACATGGTGAAACCCTATCTCTAAAATTAAAAAATAAACTGAGCACAGGGGCTCACGCCTCCAATCTCAGCACTTTGGGAGGCCGAGGCATGCTGATCACGAGGTCAAGAGATGGAGACCATCCTGTCCAACATGGTGAAACCTCATCTGTACTAAAAGTACAAAAATTAGTTGGGCATGGTGGTGCATGCCTTACGTACTTCCAGTTACTCGGGAGGCTAAGACAGGAGAATTGCTTGAACCCAGGGCACGGAGGTTGTGGTGAGCCCAGATGGTGCCACTGCACTGCAGCCTAATGGAAGAGGGAGACTACACCTAAAATAAATAAATAAAAAATAAAAAAACTATACGTAATGAGCTGGGCGTGGTGGCCCATGCCTGTAATCACAGCTACTTGGGAGGCAGAAGCAGGAGAATCACTTGAACCCTGGAGGCGGAGGTTGCAGTGAGCGGAGATTGCACCACTACACTTCAGTTTGGTGACAGGGCTAGATTCCATCTCAAAAACAAACAACAACAACAACAATCAAAACATGAACACAGTGATAATAGTAGTGTGCACCAGGATTCAGATACCTTGCCAGTATTGTTTTCCCCAAACCTCTTTATTCCCCTTTAACCATTTGTTATTTGCCATTGGGGCACCCAGGTGGTAAGACCATTTGCTACTGACAAAGGGTTGGTATAAAAGTGACAAATCCCTCTGGTCTCCTCCTGAATAGCTTGGAGGAATGACTACTAGTTCAGCTAACTGGCTGCTCCCACCCCTTCCTTCATCAGAAATGCTGATGTTTTTAACAGGATTATAAGCCACGGCCTTCCAGCATTGGGTCCCACCAATGTATTTGGTGGATCCATCAGGAAACCAAGCATATTTCTGATCCTCTGGGCTTAGTTCTTCAAAGGATGTGCCTCATTTGACGGGCAACACGGGGTGGTGTTTCCCTCTGTATCTGCAGGACTCATTCGGTGTTTCCTGCACTGTCAAGTTTTGTCCATCCTCATGTAAAAGTGATACCCCCTTTGGTTTTGGCTTAGCCTGGTTTTGTATGTCCCATTTCCATTTTGTGGTGCTACTTTCTGGGTGTGCCCTACCTAGTGGGTTTTGGGGAAACTCATGACCCAAGTCATACTAGAAATTTCAGGCCTCATAAAGACATCATGGTTGAAGCAGAGGTGTTCCATTTTGAGCAAAGCCCAATAGCAAGCTAACAATTGCTTCTTGAAAGGGGTATAAGCTTTTCTGGCCTCTGGCAGTTTCTGGGTCCAAAACATAAAAAGTACCCTCTTCCCATCTTGTTTCTGCCTCAGGCTCCAATTAGCATGTTGATCTAGGACAGTTACAGTTCCTCTGGCCCATCCCGTATGGACCATAGATCCAGGGCCAGTTGCACTGCTTGTTTAGCTTGTTCAAAAGCCATACTCTCTTTCTCTCCCCATTGAAAGTCATACCTATTTCTAGTGACTGCATGCAGAGGTTGTAAAATGTTACCCAAGTAAGGAATATGATGTATTCAGAATCTAAACAAGACAACATGTTTCTGGGCCTCCTTCTTAGTGGTGGGGGTTGCAAATTATAGTATTTTAGCCTTAGCCTTTGGTAAAGTGGACTATTTCTTTGCATTCCATAGAATGCCAAAGAATTTTACACTTTGTGCAGGTCCTTGAATTTTACTAGGGTTAATTTCCCATTTTTGAGATAGGAGCTGGGTGTTTACCTGCTCCAAGCCCTGACTGACTAGTTCTTCAGTTTTACCCTGACCAGGCCACCTGGACAGCTGCTTTTTTCAGCAATAGGCTGATAGCTTTGAGCCTGATGAGTCAAGACATTGACTGGTATTGGGCCAGGGCCAGTCTGGAAGTCAGATGAGCATTTTCCTTTTCCAGCTTACATTTCTCTTGTAGCAACCAGCCCCTATCTTGATACATTAACTTATAAGCAGCAATCAAACACCATCCACTTTGGGAGATTCCTCAACATCTCCTTTGGTGACCGGAATCCCCTGCAGCACTTCACACACCGTCAACGGTTTAAATTGTACTAATTTAGATTCCCAATTCCCTCAAAGGCCAGTTCCCCTGGACCATTCAATCACAAAGAGGGAGAACTGGGAGAAATCTCATCCCAGGATATGGGAAGTCTTGGAGCCTCCAGCCCTGTCCTTCTGGTCAAAAAGGGGCACAGTTTTGTTTTCAAATCCTGTTTGTGATGCCAAAAATGTTCTGTGTGGGAAATGTGAGAGGAGAGAAGAAAAGACAAACACACAAAACCTTTAAGGGTAAACAACCTTTATCCCACATCAATAGCAATGCGGACATAATAAACTAATGATATAATAACCAAATGGTATAATAAACAAATAAATATCCTAAGCAGATTGATATAATAAGCAAACTGCAGTAAGAAGAGGAGACGGGAAAAGAGATATATATATATATTTACCCTCATCAGACTATGGAGGATTACCAACTGAGTGGGAAGCAACAGTCTGGGCTCCAGAGTTGGCCAGACAAGCTGAAGTCTCATGAAGCTTCAGGGTGGTCTGGGAGCCTAGCTCTTTTGTAAGAGTTGTTTTGTAAGAGTTGTGTGGCATAAGGCCCAGTAAAGAGGGCCATTCATGACTTGCCTCAAGGAACACAAAAAGGTGAACTTGTTTTTGTGATTGTCTATTGCTTTTCAACAACTAATGTATAGGAATAGATTGAAATAGATATTTCTTTGATACAGGGCTGGATGAACACATCAGGGGCTCACAGGACCTGTTCTGGGACTTGGTGGCAATTGTTTGTGTCCACGTTCAATTGAGTTCAAATTTAACATTTAACTTTTCCTCCACAAATTCCCCTGTCTTGCTGAATCGGCTCTGTCTAGGCAAAGGGCAAAATGAACCCCTTGGGCCGTTACACAACCTCCGCCTCATGGGTTCAAGTGATTCTCCCGCCTCAGCCTTCAGAGTAGCTGGGACTACAGATGTACACCACCACACCCAGCTAACTTTTTATATTATGAGTAGAGATGGGGTTTCACCATGTTGGCCAGGCTGGTCTTGAACTCCTGACCTCAAGTGATCTGCCCACCTTGGCCTCCCAAAGTGTTGAGATTACTGGCATGAGCTATCTGTGCCTGCCCCTAAATGATTTCTTTCTACCTCCTATAGCAGTTTGAAATTACTTAAAAGGTTGTTTCAAATTGAAAAAATAAAAAGAATGTGGATAAAAATAAAATATAGATAGATAAAAAAATTGCAAGGACTACAAAATATATATGTAAATCTGGAGTGGTCAAAAATGACATATTTGATTTCTTTATAAGATTTTATTAAAATTAGCTTTAATAGTTAATACACTATTACCAAAGTAAAAGTTGATTTTTTTCTTGAACAAAAATTTTATGTATTATTAACATGATAGCAAAAATACTTCTGTTCACCTTTGAATACATTCAACAAGAGAGACAGTAAAGAAGAAATAGAATTTTCCCATACTCTGGGGTGAGCCTGGCTCAGCTCAGGAAAGAAGCCCTGCCTGAAAAGGCTGCAGCTTAGACTGTCACTCTTTCTTCACTCCGCCCAGCATCTGATCACATCTTCTGTCACTCAGGGCCTGAGGGGGCGGGGGCCTTAAGCATTATCCAATCAGGGACGCCGGGCTGAAAACCGACCAATAGGGCACGCAGCTGGACTGAACCGTAAGGCTTCCGGGTTTGGCGGGGCCTTTGTCTCTTGCTGCAGCTGGAGCTCCACGTCTCGTCTTCACTGCTCTGTGTCCTCTGCTCCTAGAGGCCCAGCCTGTGTGGCCCTGTATCCTGCAGGTATTGGGAGATCCGCAGCTAAGACGCCGGGACCCCCTGGAAGCCTAGAAATGGTGAGAGTGCCGGTCTAGCGTCCGGATAGAGGGGAAGAGGCTGTGGCGGTACTCAGGCCTCCCCGCAGTCAGCTCCACAATCTGCACCCCGAATTCTCCTTACCCAGCTCCGCCTCAGTCCTGTTCAGCCATAAGATGGCGGCTACGCTGACAACCTGGCCCCGAGCGTTTTGTCGCTTCCCCGCTAAGTGATTGTGCCCCTGGCCTGGAGCGCTCTGTGCGCAGCTCTGCATCCGCAGTGCCGCGTCTCTCCCAGATTGTGCAGGGACCACCGGAGGGTGTCAGGGAAGAATCCGGACTCTCGGTGCGGGTTCATAAATGGGAAGAACTTTGATCTGTGGGGTTCACAGTTTGTCTTTTCTGCTATTGCAATTGTATGGGGCCGGGCTTGGTCAAAGTGCAGCCGAGGCTGGCGGATCAGTTGAGGTCAGAAGTTGAAGACGAAGACTGATCCAAAATGGGGAAACCTCTTGTCCACTAAAAGTACAAAAATTAGCTGAGTGTGATGGCGAATGTCTGTAGTCCCAGCTTCTCGGGAGGCGGAAGTGAGAGAATCGTTTGAACCCGGGAGGCGGAGGTTGCAGTGTTCTGTGATTTCACTCCAGCCTGGGCGACGGAGCAAGACTCTGTCTAAAAAAAAAAAAAAATTAGGGGAGTCACTGCAAAAATGTCAAACAATTTAATCAGAGTGATTCAAGAATTGTAGAGCACCCAGCTACAGTTTGTAGTTTGTAGTCCATGGAGGGGCTTGAAGAAGAGACATTTGTGAAATGCATGAGGAAGAAAACCAAATTCAGTAATTTATTAGGTTTAGTAATGTAGTTTCTTAAGTTGTACAATCAAGGTGGAAATGTCCTGGTTATGTAATTGAGCTTAATTGGCAGGTTATAGTTGCTTAAGCCTGAATTTTGTTTCCCCTAATGTAGTAATTTACCAAAAAATGCACTTGAGCTTAGATTTTTTTTTTTTTCTAGAAATAGAAATCCGGGGACTAGAGCCTCTTCAGTCTAATTGCCTGCCACTCAATTATTTTCACATCCCACAGGGGACTGATTTTCTCTGGCATTTTTCACATGTGTCCCAAGCAGGGCCTCAAGTGTACCCCATGTTCCTCAATTAATTATTCTTATTATTATTTGAGACAGAGTCTTGCTCTGTTGCCAGGCTAGAGTGCAGTGTCAGATCTCGGCTCACTGCAACCTCCACCTCTTGGGTTCAAGCGATTCCCCTGCTTCAGCCTCTCTAGTAGTTGGGACTACAGGCACGCGCCACCACTCCCAGCTAATTTTTGTATTTTTAGTAGAGACGAGGTTTCACCATGTTTCCCAGGAATCCTAGTTACCAAGGAAAAAAATAGGGAAAATCTCTCTTCCATTTTGGCTGTAGACAATGAATGTATTTCCACAGGAAAGTGTGGTACATAGTTGATGAGTTACATAGATTCATCAACATATTAGTTCCTCTTTTTGCAGGGTAAATTTGTGACAGTGAATATCTCAGTTCTATATCCTTTTTTCTTGAGTTCTGAGTTAAATGCTAAATTATAAGTGATGAAACATGGTACCTTCTAGAAGTGTTCCCATATAACTAATTTTTTACTACATTATTTTATTTACTTATTTTTTTGAAACAGAATCTCACTCTGTCACCAGGTTGGAGTGCAGTGGCGTGATCTCGGCTCACACAATCTCTGCCTCCCAGGTTCAAGCAGTTCTCCTGCCTCAGCCTCCCAAGTAGCTGGGATTACAGGTGTGCACCACCATGCCCAGCCAATTTTTTTGTATTTTTCGTAAAGACGGGGTTTCACCATGTTGGCCAAAATGTTCTCAATCTTCTGACTTTGTGATCCACCCACCTTGTCCTTCCAAAGTGTTGGGATTACAGGCATGAGCCACCGTGCCCGGCCTACTTCATTACTTTTAAGATAAGTAATAAAATAATACATATATTGTCTGAAAGAAGTAGATATATATGTTTTTCTTATGGAGGTATAAAATGCAAGCATCTTAGCCAGGTGCAGTGGCTCATGCCTGTAATTCCAGCACTTTGGGAGGCCTAGGCAGGTTCATTACTTGAGGTCAGGAGTTTGAGACCAGCCTGCCAACATGGTGAAACCCCATCTCTACTAAATACAAAAATTAGCCAGGTGTGGTGGCGTATACCTGTATTCCCAGCTACTTGGGAGGCTGAGGCACAAGAATGTCTTGAATCCGGGAGGTGGAGGTTGCAGTGAGCTGAGATCTTTCTAGCCTGGGCCACGGAGCAAGACTCTATCTCAAAAAACAAAAGAATGTAAGAACCTTAAAATGCGTTTGAGTAATTTCCCTGGATTTTTCAAACACTTAGTTTCAAAAACCAAGTGACTAATTCTGACATGGAAATTAAAGCTTGAACCTAGTGACTCCAAGCTAAGGCTAATATTAAGCCTGCAACTGGATGTTATTACATACCCAGTTTTTTCTGGGGAGCCTCCCCTGCAGATGTCCCAGCCTAATCACTCCAGCCATAGAAGGAGCCTTTATCCTGAGAGAAGCTATAGAGCCCTGGAAAGCTGGGGATCCAAAGGCAGATGCATTTGAGGTTAAGATGAAAGGAAACTGAGAGGGTCTTAGTAATGATGAAGTGGTTACGTTTTGCGGCACTTTCTATACTTTGTAAAATAAAAACATTAGATTTATTTAAAAAAAATGAATTCCAAAAAATTATTGCAACAGGAGAAGGTACCAACTAAGTGTAAGATCTTTATGGCTTGCAAAGATGTCGGCAGAAAAGGGCTTTCTTTTTTAGGGAGGGGTAAACCTGGTTAGAAAGGAGGTAGGAGGTGAATGGCAAATGGAGAGTGAAAAAGTCAGATTTTAGATGAGGATGTCTTACCCTGAAATCAGCATGTTCTTAGGAAGGATGCAAAATGGGGTTGTATGTTTACTCAGACTGAGGGTAGCTCAAAGTTCAGGGAGGGAAATAAACTTAAGTAAAGTTTGATTAAGAAATATTTTATTTTAGTCCAGGCCCAGTGGCTCATGCCTGTGATCTCAACACTTTGTGAGGCTGAGGCAGGCGGATCACCTGAGGTCAGGAGTTCGATACCAACCTGGCCAACATGGTGGAACCCCGTCTCTACTGAAAATACAAAAATTAGCCTGGTGTGATGGTAGGTGCCTGTAATCCCAGCTACTTGGGAGGCTGAGGCAGGAGAACTACTTGAACCACGGAGGTGGAGGTTGCAGTGAACTGAGATCGTGCCATTGCACTCCAGCCTAGGGGACAAGAGTGAGACTTTGTCTCAAAAAAAAAAAAATTGCTCATTTAAATGTGATGGCATTTAAT